>NW_004955422.1:25456025-25477560 GCF_000276665.1 Chinchilla lanigera | reverse complement strand
TATTAATAATGAACATTTCTGTGCATTTCTTTTATATAAGGCATTATGCCAGGGACATGTTTCATTTTTTTTAGTTTTGTTTTTTTTTTTTTTTTTTTTTTGCCTTTTTGAGACAGGGTCTCGCTACGCAGTTCAGGATGGCCTGGAGCTCACTTTGTAGCCCAGGCTGGTCTCGAACTTGCAACAATTTGCTTGCCTCAGCCTCCCGAGTGCTGGGATTACAGGCGTGCTCCACCATGCCTGGCCAGGGACATGTTTTAAATGGTTTGTTTTATCTATTAATTTCCTAGGTTATTTTTGCTTTTTTTTCCTATATCCCCAGCACCCAATATAGTTAATCCTGGTATACAGCAGGCATTAATAATTATTAAATGAATGAATTCTTGAGCATGTTATTGGCCAGTTGCTTTGATAAGTGGCTAAACACTTTCTGTATAGCCTCATTTAATTTGCACGCAACCCAGAGAAGTAGGTGCCACTAATATCTTCTTTTTGCAGCTGAGAAGCCTTGTAACCTGTCCAGTTCTTAGGAAAAACTAGGATTCTAATCCAAGTCACTTGACTCCAGAGCTCCCTGGAAAGCTCTGTAGGGGATTTAGAGGCCTGAGTACACACCAGCTTCCAGCCACCCCAGCTCAGGCTAGAAGCAGGGAAGCAAAAGGACTGCTTTTCTGAAGGGCATTCTATTTCAAAGCAGGTTGGAGATTCGGGGGTGTCACTGCTCAGTCAGGAGGCAGATTCAGGGCCTAAAAGTTAGTGCTCGGGACTGGACATGCAGGCAGTCTAAATGTTGAGATTCATTTCTGTGTATCCTCAGGCTGGGCATGTGGGTCCTGAGACCCCAGACAAAATCCTGAGCTGGGGTGCACTCAGTCTGACTGCTGAATCTGCCATCCTTCTGCTTGTCTCAGATCAAGGATGATGGGGGGACAAAAGTAAAAATAACAAGCATCCCTAGCACTTCTCCTTGGGAAACATCACATGTCAAGCCTGTGACACACAACAGTGTTTATTAAGCCAAAGGCTCTAAGCTCATTAGTAGGAAGAGTGCTGAGTGGTAAGCCACCCACACATTTCTCTCAGGAAACAAATACCATGCAGCAGCCATCCTGTCCCAGGAGTGGGCCTGCAGTGCCCATCCCTTTATCAATATCAGCACACATCTGCAGAGGCAGATCTGATTGGCAGTAGGGCCCTGGAGACGGGTTGGGTGGCGATATGTCCTAGAGAGCCAGTGTATAATCTCAGCATTGTTGCTTGAATTTAGGACTCAATTCTGCACTAGCACAAAGTTTCTCAAACTTGAATCATTCCCAAGTCAGGTTAATAAGTTATTCCACAATCCCTTAGCTCATTCAGGTTCTTTTAACCAAATACCATTAACTGGGTTGCTTATAAAGAACAGAAATTTATTCTTCACAGTTCTAGAGGCTGGGAAGTCTAAGATCAAGGAATCAGCAGATTCAGTTTCTGGTGAGGATCTTATTTCTGGTTCATAGATGGGAACTTCTGGCAGTGTCTTCACATGTGGAAAGGCCCAGGGGTCTTTGAACCTATCCCATACTCATTCTCCAAATGGCTCAACTCTTGATACATCACCTTGTGGGGTTAGAATTTCAGCATACGAATCTGTAGGAGTTAAAACATTCAGGTCGTAGCAACCCGGTACCAGTTTTTACTTAATACCTCTCTATGAATTGACTCAGGATAACTTTGGCTACATAAGTTTTGTCTTCAACAGTATCTGTGACATGCTAGTTATGTGTCTTCCTAATATACATTAAAGTAAATAAATCTTTAAAAATTTTTCATGTGTGCTCCCCTTGAAATCATATTGGCACAATCAGTGGCACCCAGGTCATACTTGGCAAAATAGCTGGTGCCAAAAGGGTATAACATGAAAGGGGCTGGGGATATAGCCCGGTACCACAGCACCTGCCTAGCAAACGTGAGGTCCTGAGTTCGATTCCTGGTACCCAAAAAAAAGGGGAGGGAAAAGGATGGTATAACCTGAAAGAGCTCCCAATGGCCAGAGCTGGAACATTGAGCAACAAGATAAATTCTAAATCTGGCAGTACCACACACAAGCTTGTAGCCTTGGTTAAGTCAGCAGGCTCCTTGAAGGATGTCTCATCATGCCAGAAGGACACAAGCCCTGCCTTCCCCATCAGAGCTCCTGCAGACCACACAGCAGATGCCCCTCAATTCATAGAGTACTTTACATTTCCTGCATTTTCTAGATACAGTAATGTTTGACCTCCAAGAAGTTTCACCCTGTGAGAGAAAGCTAAAATTTTCCTTCTTACTATGTGGATGGAGGAACTGGGTCTCCATGTCAGCTGACTTAGACAATGTTACCTAACTAGAGGACTAGAGACAGTTGGTGTCTCAGGACACAGTGGGCAGGAGCAGAAGGCAACTGTCCTCTTGAGGGTGGGTTTGTCAGTCTGGCCCTTTGACTCATTTTCATGACTTTCATTATCTGTGTAGGCATTTGAGTTTCTGATCCATGGTGTGCTCCTAACTCCTGGTTCACATGCTAGAACTTGATTACGGACCTTTGTTTTTTGTTTGTTTGTTTGTTTTTTGTTTTTTTTTGTTTTGTTTTTTGTTTTTTTCTCCGGTACCAGGAACCAAACTCACGACCTTGTGCTTGCCAGGCAGGCGCTTTTGCCACTGAGCTAAATCCCCAGCCCCGATCACGGACCTTTGGACTGGAAGCTATACTCCTGGAGTTCCCCAGTGACAGCCCACCTAGGTTTTCAGTAGCTTCTGGGCCTAGGCTTCTCTGATTTCATAGGCCTTCCCTTCTCAGAGCCTTGTGAGATAGCTCTATCATTTTTTTATAAGAGTAGGAAGTTTTATTGAGGGAGAGACAATTTCTGAGAGACAGGAGGGGACCTGGAAAGTAGGTTCCCCAAGATCTATAGTTTGTCCCCTAGTTTGGCTTAAATTCTCAGTTTTGATAGTTTCTTATTTTGAGTTCTTGAGGCAGAGACATGCACAGAGACCTCCTGCTTCAGGGCACAGTGCAGAGCTTAGTGCTCTGAAGCGAACTAGAGAGTCTTGATAAAGGGGATTCATGCAGTGCCTTCAGGAGGTGATAAGGAAAGGGTAGGAGGTGATTTTTTTTTTTTTGTATTTTTGGGATAGGGTCTTGCTGTGTTGCCCAAGTCAGTTTCCAACTTGTGGTCTCAAGTGATCTTACTGCCTCCGGAGTGACTGGGACTGCAGATGTACTCCCACTGTGGCCAAGAGAGGTGTGTTGAGGGCTCACATGCCAACAGACTACCTGTAATCCAGTCCTGGCTCTTACATCTCACAACCCCTGACCCTGGGCAAGTCACCAAACCTCTTTGTGCTTGATTTCCTCATGTGTAAAGAGTGGTGCATGCTTGTAATCCCAGCGTCTCGGGAGGCTGACAAAGGAAGATTGCCAGTCTTAGGCCAGTATGGGCAGTTTAGTGAGACCCTGTCTCGATAAGAGCTGACTGGGATGTAGCTCAGTGGCGGAACATCCCCCTGGTTATGTCCACAGTAAAGGGGGAGGGGGACCATTATAGAAGGAAAATTGTGAGGCTCAAATGACATATTGTACATAAAGCTTTCATTACAGTGCTTGGTGTACGCCCTGTCATCACTGTATTAAGCCCACAGTCCCCTAATCATCACATCATGGCCTGAGCTGCTCTCTCTACTGGATGTAGCCTGACTGTGGAGATAAATTTGATTGCTCCTGAGGGGTGGTGCAGGGTCACGATGAGAAGCTGGGGACCCTGCAGTTGTGGGTCTCTGTCACTCCTGCTGTGTATCCTTACATGAGGAAGTCATTTTCCAGCATCCCCATCTGTGCGAGGGGATAATAAAGTGTCACCTCCCCACTGACTCCCCTCACCTCGGGGCGGGGGCGGGGGTGGTGGTGGTTTTCAGAGAGTCCGCCACGGAGAGGAGAGCGCCATCCGCAAGCACTGGTTGCTCGGGACTAAGAAGGAGGATCATGGGCTGGGCCAGCGCAGGAGTGCAGAGAGCTGAGAGACCCGCAGTCTGGCAGGGACCGGTCCATGGCTGCTATGGCAACGCCTGCTGGGGGGCGGGGCGGAACCAGAACAAGGCCCCGCCCCAGCCCGCCAAGCTCCGCCCAGAATGAGACCTGACACTTTACTGGTCTCTTCCGTGCGCGACCACCTACATCTGAGCGCCCCATGGTATCTGACGGCCACAGATGCCAACACTGCCTGATAATCCGAGTGTGTCTGGCTGTGTCTGACTGAACACAGAGTTCATGGGTGCCTGACAGACCAGGACTGTCAGATCTGTCCACCTGACCGCAGCCGACTGAGCGCGCTTACCTGGCTGAGGGTGTCTGGGCCTGACAGGGTGTGTCTGGCCCAGGAGACCTAACTGCACCTGACTGACCAGACCCCACCTGTGCCCGACAAGCTATATCTGACTGGCTGAGGCGGCCTGCCCCGGACCGACCAATGGCATTTGTGTCAGCGGCTTGACTACATCTCTGCTTAAGGGGCCCAGATGGACTGACTAACTCCGACTGCTCCTGGGCCTGAGTGCCCTGGCTGCCTTCTGGAGACCACTCTGCCAGGGCCTGCCTTTTCATAGCACTGAGGTGTGTGGGCCAACTCTGTCTGCCAGGCAGTCAGCTTCCGTCTGCATGGCTGTTGCTTCTACCTCTGACTCCTGCCTGACTGAGTCTGCCTGACAGACCAGCCTGTCCCATATCGTCAGTGATTGGCCACCCCTGCCTGAGGGATGCCACAGCTGACCACCCCTGGCTGTGTGTGTCCTGCACATGGTAGCCATTCAGTAAGAGCTGGTTCAGTGGGATTGCCTGAAGGGCATCTGACCAACTGCATCGGACTCACTGGGCCCTGAAATTCCTCCCTGTGACTCATGGCTTCTTTCACCTCAGCCGCCTACCAATGACTTCTCAGGTATTGCTTGTCCAGCTTCTTCGGCCTGGCCATCTTCAGCTATGATGTTGGGCCTCAGGAATCCAAAGCAAATGCCTCAACAGGGAAAGAGGCAGGCAGTAGGAGTAGGACTTAGGGCCAGGTAAGGAGCAGCTGCAAGGGGCTGGGAAGGGGCTACAGCCTCAGGGGCCTTAAACACAAGGCTCTAATTCTTTACCAGAATTAGCACCTGGAGGAGTTGGCTTGGGTGGGTCTCAGGAAAAAAATGCACAACTTTGCAAATCTTTTTTTTTTTTTTTTTTTTTTTTCATCTTTTTGAGACGGTCTTGCTATGCAGTTCAGGCTGGCCTTGATCTCACTTTGTTGCCCAGGCTGGCCTTGAACTCACAAAGATCCTCCTGCTTCAGCCTCCCGAGTGCTGGGATTACAGGCATGCACCACCACGCCCGGCATCCCTAGCTTTTAAACTTTTTTAAAAATTTTGAAACAGGGTCTCAATAAATTGCCCTGACAGGACTTGAACTTGCTATCCTCCTGCCTCAGCCTCCCTCAGTGCTGGTATTACAAATATATACTACTATGCTCAGCTATCTTGCAAACCTTTTGTTCCTCCATATTTGTGGGCAATCTTTATCGGTGCCGCTATTCTTCAAAAGAAGCATCCTGTATACCTCCAATGTCCAGAATTTAAAATGTCCCGTGTGTGTGTGTGTGTGTGTGTGTGTGTGTGTAACAACCAACAAAACCCATGGGAAGCCTTCTACTCTGCAAATAGAGGCTCTGTACCAGAATAAGGGGGAAAGGAAGGACTCATTAGAGGAATTCTTTTTTGAAAAGTGAGCATGTCACTTCGATAGACGTGCTATGAATTATATCTGTTGCTATTAATACTAATAAAATGAGAGCATTGGACTAACTTATCTCAATTGAGCTCTAGCATACTAAGATATTGTCTCTTCATTAGTAGCAAGGGCCTGGCTGCCTCATTGATTTCATCATAAGCCGCGGGAGGAATGGGAGGAAATGACTGGCTTCACTCCCAAGGGCTCTCATAGCATGAATTTAGATCTCAGCCAGTGGAGGCCACGGGGCTTCCCAAGGGGCTGGAGAAAGAGACTGCAATAAGTTGCATAGAGTACCTCACACCTCATTTATCTATACATTAATTCAAAAAGGTTTTTTTTTTTTTTGTCTTTTTGAGACAAGGTCTTACAATGCAGTTCAGGCTGGCCTTGAGCTCACTTTGTAGCCCAGGCTGGCCTCTAACTCGCAACGATCTTCCTGCCTCAGCCTCCCAAGTGCTGGGATTACAGGTGTGCGCCACCACTCCCGGCTCAAAAAGTATTGAGTACCATGGGCCAGGCACTGTGCTAGAACTCTCACCCTACCCTCATGGAGCAGAGTCTCATGGGCTCCAGGAAGTCATGCACCCCTCAATTTTGGCCCCTTCAGGGCCAAGTGCTGAGTTCCAACTGCTTTCGTTCTGGGCTACCTGCACAGCTAATGTAGAAGAGTAGTAGAGAGCAGTGCTTCTCAAAGTGTGGTTCCTTGACCAGCAGTATCAGGATCACCCGAGAACTAATTAAGGTACAAATTCTCATGCTAGGGTTGTAGCTCTGTGGTAGAGTATCTGCCTACCATTCTTGTGGTCCCCAGTTCAATCTCCAGCATCACTGGAAAGAAAAAAATTCAAGGATGCAAATTCTCTGACCCCACTGTAGATGAACTGAATTAGAAATTCTTAGGGTAGCAGGGCATGGGAGTACATACCTGTAATCCCAGCAGAAGGATAGTTTGAGGCCAGCCTGGGCTGCATAGCAAAAGCCCATCTCAAAACAAACAGAAAGACTTCTTAGGGTCATATGCAGTCATCTGTATTTTAACAAGCCCTCTAGGTGATGCTGATGTGTGAGAATCACTGGTGGACTGATTGTGTTGTCAGACAGACTGTCTTGGAATCTCAATTCTACTACATAAGAGCTATATGATTTTGACCAAGTCATTAAATCTTTTTGTGCCTTGATTTTCTCATTTTCATAATCAGCATAATTATGATTGCCTTAAACTGTTGTTGTATTAAGTCATACAAAAGAGCTTAGCATATAATTTCTATTCTAGGATTGTATCCTGGGGACATAGTTCTGCATATGCTGAATGATATATGTACAGGGTATGCATTTACATATTTTTTATAATAGAAAAGAAACACCCTAAATATCTATCAGTAGGAGATTAATAAATCATGGTCCTGCCATACAAAGATTGAAGCAGAGCTTTATTTTTGTGCTGGGGATGGAAGCCAGGGTCTTGGGCAATCTACCACTGAGCTACACCCCCAGCCCTGAGACAGCTCTTTACTATATAAAAAGATCTCCAGAATTTCCAAGTTTAAAAAAAAGTGCAGAACAGTGTGTCTACTATCTTCTTATTTCTGCAGAGAAAAAGAGTCTATAAAACCTTTTCTTTTTTTGTACTGGGAATTAAACCCAGGGAGTGCTGAGCTACATCCCCAGGACTTTTTATTTTTATTTTGAGACAGGTTCTAAACTGGCCTCAAATTTTAAATCTTCTTGCCTTAGCCTCATGAATACCTGGAATTACAGACATGTGCCACTGTGCCCAGCAAGAATCTAGAGAATCTTCATGTAGGAATAGCCTTATGTGGGCATAGACGGTCTCCAAAAGGATACTCAAGAGACTGATAACAGTGCGAGAAAAAAATGAGTGGCTGGAAGTAAGGGAGCGATGGAGACTTATTTTCATACTTGATCTTAGCTAAAAACCCAGTAAGTCAAAGTTGGTTTTACCTTACATGCATTTTATAACTTAAAGTTTTGCAGTGTATATATGAATTTTCTATCCACAAAACTGAAGCTTTAGAAAAGTTTTTAAAAAATAGCTCAGGGCTGGAAAACACAACTCAGTGATAGAGTGCTTGCCTACCATGTAAGAGGCCCTGGGTTCAATCCCTAGCACTGCAAAATTAGGGTGCCAGGCATGGTGGTACATGCCTATAATCCTGGCATTTGGGAGGCTGAGGCAGGAGAATCATTGCAAGTTTGAGACCAGCCTGGGCTACAAAGTGAGTTCAAGGCCAGCCTGAACTGCATAGCGAGACTCTGTTTCAAAAAGACAAAAAAAGAGACAAGAAATGGACAAGGGCTTTGAGATTCTCTGGTATAACTTTTATTTTATTGTCTTTTGGGGTTCTAGGGATTAAAGCTAGAGTCTTGTACATGCTCAGCACAAGAACTTCATCCCCAGCCCTGGAACCCTGTTATGTTAAAGATGAAGCACCCAAGCCACAGAGAAAGGCTACAATAAGCCCAAAGCTATCCAGAGGATTGGGCCTCATTCTAGGGCATTTAAAACCATTGGAAGAATCTTCTAAACTTTTGCTTTCACCCATGTACTGCTTTATGCTTGACTTTTCAACTTAGCTAAGACTAGTCTTAGTTTAATCCCCAGCCAGACTTTCCAGTTATTTCCCATCCTTTCCTCTCACCAAATAGATCTCTTCAGTGACCCCAAATACTCCTGGTTTCCAGACCCCATACCTTGTCAGCATTGCGCATGCTGCCTGAAAAGCTTTTCCTCTTACTGTTCAGTTGTGGAGAGAATACTAAACATGGAGGCTAAGCTTAAATCATACTTCCTCCAGGAAGTTTTCCCTGATTTACTCCAGCTCACATAGCTCTCTCCCTCCTCTGAACTAATTTTAAAATTTCTTGTGAAACTCCTGCACTTTAAGAAGGGTATGGCATGGTTGTCTGTACCTTGAACAATGGATAGAGCCAGCTTCTCATCCCTGCCTCTCAATTTCTGCAGCTTACAGAATTGGGCAAATGACCTTAGTCCTACTTATTCTTTCAGGGAAGCCCTGGGTGAGGAAGCCGCTAAGATGACTGGAGCCAGGAGCTGATCTGCAGAAACTGCTGGGCCTGTTCCTACCCTGATGTTTACTTGGCCCAGAGGCCCAGTGTGATGAAACCCGGCCCTGTTGCTGAGCACCTTGGGAGGCCTCCTTCCAGGGTCCCTCTGTGCTCAGACAGTGGCCCTTTGTGGACAAGAGGAGCCAGACTGAAAGTGGAGCCGCTGGAAACTCTCCCCCTCTCCGCCTCCAGCCGCCTGCCTCCACCAGCAGTCATGGGCCTTCCTGCCCCTGGGTGGCCTCTGCTTTCAGTCCGAGGTTGGCAGGATGAGGTGGGGCCTGCAAGCTAGGCTGGAAGGGTCAGGAGGGCGCCACCAGGATGGCCTGCTGAACCAGAATGTCCCTTAACTCAGCCTGCTGAGTGTGGGTCTCTCCAAAAAGGAGACTGGTCCCCCTACAGGTCAGATTGACATTTTCACCATCCCTTCCACCACCATGTTTTCCTGGGATTTAGCGCCAGACCTTCTGACGTGCTTTGTCCCTTCTGCCTCCAATTTATTGGCCCCTGTACTCACGAGAGGTGAGGACTCCTAGGATGCAATCCCGGGCCTGGTGCTGTAGAAGTCAGGGTAAAGGGACAGGAGCGCCTAGATCAAAGAAGGCAGTGTGGAGTGGGTAAAAGGGTGCTCACTGGCCTGGGGTGCAGGAGACCTGGGATTCCAGTCCCTGCTAAACTACTGACTCCCTGAGTGGCATAGACTAGTAGCTTCTCTTTTGTCTGGCTTTGTTTCTCAGCTGCAAAACTATGGAGCCAGACGATATGGATGTAGGGATTTTTACAGCTCTGACATTTCCTAATTCTTTGCTCAGAGTGAGGAAAGCCGGAAGCTAGATTGGGCTGGAGGTAGATAACCGGCATGGTACTCTCTGAGGATTCACCAGCAGTTGCTTGGCAGAGGTCTCTCTGCCGCCAGGTTCCCTTCCCCTCCACTTCTCCACATTTCTTCCACCCCACTTTGAGGGCTTCTCGTGATGTGACCTAGATGTTTGATTCAGATTTGCCTTGTCTCATCTTCTGTGCCGAGAGAAGGACTGTGTACACTCATGAGAGACACGGGCAGAGAGGGAGGAATGCCAGGAAATAGAAGAGGAAAATTGAGAGGGAAGGGTGGGACAGAAGGAACTGTGAAGAGAAGGCTCAGGAAGAGTGAAAAGGGAGGAAAAGGGAGAAGAGAGAGGAACCAGGGAGAGTGGAGGTAAAAATGAAAGGGTGAAACGAGACAGAGAATGAAAAATGCCCAGATGGAAGGGAAAATGGGAAGAAAGACTGAAAAAGCATACAGCCTAGCAACGCACACAGCGGGAACAACCAGGGTGTTCCAGGACTATGCTTTGGTTTGGCTGGAGACGAGTGTGTGGAGGGAGGACAAAGCTAGAACCAGACTAGGCGATCTTGGAGAGCTGACTAATGATTTTGAATCTTATATCTCATTTTCTTCTCCTCAAACCTTCTGTGATAAACTGGTCAAGGCCCAGAGGGGCATTTTCATTCATCCAACCACTCAATATATGCTTTATCCAGCTCTATATCCCCAGAGCATAGCACAAGGTCTGATCCTCAGAGGTAGTCAGTGTATCCTTGTTAAAACTGAGCACTTAGACATAGCAGCAGTTGAGCCCATCACACAGAGAATATGAGAATAGCATATAACAAAGCAGAAAGTGCTACACTTTCTAGAGAGGTCCAGGTAGGAATATAGGAGGTCAGAGGAAAGCAAGACAGCCTTTTTTGCCTCCTTTAGCAGAAAAGGCCCAGAGAAGATTGTAATGGGGTTGGCTTAGGCTACTTGAATTTATCCTAGTGGCCTGAAAGATAGATCCTACTGGAGGATACAAGGTTCTATGTATGAGCAAAAAGAAGAGGGCCCTAAGAAAAGGGAGAGATTGTTTTTTTTTTTTTTTGTTTTTTTTTTTTGGTTTTTCTCCGGTACCAGGAACCGAACTCACGACCTTGCGCTTGCCAGGCAGGCGCTCTTTGCCGCTGAGCTAAATCCCCAGCCCCGAGATTGTTATTTTTAAAAAAGAGGTGAGAATTAGGTGAGGTATAGCTGCTGAGGTCAGCCAGAGGGGTATACAAGAGTGGAGAGAAGGGGAAGGATCTGCTCAAGAGAGATAGAAGTGAAAGGCCATAGGTGTTGTCCAGTGGTAGAATGCTTGTGTGAGGTGCTGGGTTTGATCCCCCACCCAAACACATGCACACACAAACACACACACACACACACACACACACACACACAGAGAGAGAGAGAAAAGTGTGAGGAATTGAAAATAAGAGATAGAGACACACCTGAGCTATCGAGTTTGGGTTCTCTCTGGAGCTGGAGCTGGTCCTCTTTGGAGCTGTACTTTGGAAGAATTAGTCAGGTCACCAAAGTATAGAATGGATTTTCAATAGGGCTGTTTTTTGTTTTGTTTTGGTGGTTCAGTGGATAGAATCCAGGGCTTTGTGCATGCTAAGCATTCACTTTACCAGTGAGCGACATCCACAACCCTTCCTGGGTTTTATGTCAAGGAGTAGAATTATTGCTGACCCAGAGGCCTACACACTTTCCACTTCATGAGAAAATATCATGAGTCTATAACTAGTGTGGTGGAGCATTTTATATGCTTATTGGCCATTGTGTCGGATTTCCATCTCTGTGACAAAATACTTGAGAAAATCAATTTAAAAGAGGAAAAGTTTATTTTGGCTCACGGTTTCAGGGGTGTGAGTCCATGGTTGGTGGCTCTGTTGCTTTTAGAGGCATGGCAAGGCAGAAGCCTCATGGTGGAAGGGCACCATGGTGGGAAATGCTCACTTCATGAGAGCCAAAAAGCAGAAAAAAAAAACAAGACAGAGAGAGAAGATGGGGCCAACAACAATATATGGTCCCCAAGGTCATGTCCTCTGACCCACTCTCTTCAACCAGGCCCTATTTCCTTAATTTCCATTACCTCCCATTAATGCCATTAAATTATGACCTCATCAGTAGCTCAGTTCACTGATGCAGTTAGAGCTGTCATGATCCAGTCATCTACTGAAAGCCCCACCAGTGAACATCTGAGACTTTTGAGGGACACTTTAGATCTAAACATAGATAGCCATTCATATTTCTAGTACTGTGAGTTTCTTATTTGTATCTTTTGTCCATTTGTCTAATATTGATTGTTAGGAATTCTTTATATACTTTGGAGTCTCTTCTTTTTTTCTCTTCCTTTTTTTTTGAGACAGGTTCTTGCTATGTAACTCAGGCTGGCCTCAAATTCATGATCCTCATGTCAAATTCCTGAGTGCTGGTATTACAGTCATGTGCCACCAGGATTCTCATATTTTGTCAGCCTAAAGCATTGCAGAGATTTCTTCCTACTAATCTTTTGTTTTTGTTTTGTTTTGTTGCCCATACTGGCCTCAAACTCAGGGCTAGAGAATTCATGATCCTCCTGCTTCAGCCTCTTGAGTAGCTGGGATTATAGGCATATACTTTATGCCTGGCTTATTTTCTCTCTCTCTCTCTGTCTCTCTGTCTCTCTGTCTCTCTCTCTCTCTCTCTCTCTCTTTCTCTCTCTCTCTCTTTGAGATAAGGTCTTGCTATGTAGTGAAGGCTAGCCTTGAACTTGCTTAACCTTGAGCTCACGGCGATCCTCCTACCTCAACCTTTTGAGCATTGAAATTACAGATATGTGCCACCACACCTGGAAATCTTTTCTCTTTATGGCAATTTTTGACACACAGAATTTCTACATTTAACATAGTTGACTATACCAATATTTTTATATTTTATTTGTGTTGGTTGATCTTATATGTCACCTTGACTGGGCTATGGGATACCCAGATATTTGGTTGAACATTACTTTTTTTTTTTTTTTTTGGTACCAGAAATTGAATTTAGGACCTTATGCTTGCCAAGCAGGTGCTGTGCCCCTGAGCTATATCCCTGGCCCCTAACATTACTTTTAGATATGTCTGTGAGATTGTTTCTGGATGAAATTAATGTTTTGTTTTTTTGAGACAGGACTTACTATGTAGTTTAGGTTAGTTGTGAATTCAGTATTTAGCCCAGGCTTGCTTCACATTTGCTACAATCTTCCTGCCTCAGCCTCCTCAGTGCTGGGATTAGAGGCATGCACCACCATTGAAATTAATATATAAACCTATTGACTAAGTAAAGCAGACTCTTCTCCCCAGTGTTAGTGGCCCTATCCAATCTGCTGAAGGCCTGAATGGAACAGAAAGGTAGGATAAGGGAGAATTCTTTCTCTTTTCTGACTGCCTTTGAGCCGGGACATGTCTCCTGCCTTGGATTTTGACTTGGGCTAGAATTTACACCATTGGCTCTCCTTGTTCTCAGGTATCCAGACTTAGGCTGGAATTGAACCACTGGCTCTCTCAGTTTCCAGTTTGTTGATTGAAGATCTTGGGGTTTTTCAGCTTCCATACCATATGAGCCAGTTTCTTATCATCAACCTCTCCCTCCGCCCCATCCTATTGTTGTTCTGTGTTTCTGGAGAATTTAGACTAATACAATTTGTGATTTTTTTTTTTTTTTTTTTTTTTGTGTCTTCTTGAATAAATATTTTCCTTTGTTGTGGTCCTAAAGATAATTTTACTTAGTTATTTCTAAAATATTTAAATTTTGCTTTTGAGATTTATTTCTTTAATCAAAGGTTATTTTCATGCATGCTACGAGGCAGAAATCCAATTTTATTTTTTTCCAAATGAATAACCAATTGTTCAGTATTACTTTAAAAATAATCCATCTGTACTAGTTTCCCAGGACTGTCATCATGAATTACCACTAACTAAGTGACTTAAAACAATAGATATTTATTTTCTCACAGTTCAGGAGGCCAGAAGTCAAGGTGTCAGCAGGGCTGGTTCCTTGTGAAGGAGAAAACACCCAAGGCCTCTCTCCTGGCTTCTGGTGTTGCCCGCAGTCTTGGCACTTCTTGGCTTGTAGACATGACTCTCTGAGCATCGCTTCTGTCTTCCCTTCATCTTCATCTCTTTCTGCATGTGTTTTCTCCTATCTTACAAAAACATCAGTCATTAGGTTTAGGGCCCACTCTAAATTCAGGTTGACAAAAAAAAAAAAAACGAAAATACTTTTGGGGCTGGGGATTTAGCTCAGTGGCACAGCGCCTGCCTGGCAAGCACAACATCATAAGTTTGATTCTCAGTACCAGAAGAAAAAAAAAAAAAAACGAAAATAAATTCAGGTTGAGAGGGGCTGGGGATTTAGCTCAGTGGCACAGCGCCTGCCTGGCAAGCACAACATCATAAGTTCGATTCCCGGTACCGGAAAAAAAAAATTCAGGTTGAGTTCTTCCTGAAATCTTTAACTGATTATATCTGTATTTCCAAATAAGCTCATACAATATTTTGAGTTTCTAGGTATGAAATGGGGGGGATCCTACTCAACTCAGGATCCCATCTTTTGTTACTTTTTTGTAAGCACCATTTCTGTTGTTTATCAAACTTCCATGCATGCATGGGCACAGCAGTCATTATGTAATACAAATCTCTGATAAAAATGGCCACACATTTTTCATGAGGTGACTTTATTTAATTCTCCCAAGTGTACTCTAATATAGGTACACTCTAGGTGTACCCATTAGCATTTGCTAAATTATGATAACAAACAACCCCAAACCCTCAGCGGCTGACAACCCACATTTCTTTTTTTACTTCTCATTTCTTGCTTTTTTTTTTTTTTTTTTTTGGCTTCCTTTTTTAATTTTTCCAAGATCTCTTCTGGAGTTGTAGAGGCCAAAAGCTCTACCACCTTTTCACGAGATTTACCACCCTTCTCTAACACAACATCGCTCTTCCTGAGTTCTAGGACCTTGCAAAGATACCAGCAGAGCTCAGCGTTGGCCTCTCCCTCTGATGAAGGGGCTGCAATTGCTACATTTATAGCTTCAGTGGTCAGATCTGTCACAGCACTTTGTTTGGAGCCAGGCTTGGCGTGGATGGCTATGGTGACACAAACTTTGGCATCAACTGCTACAGGACTTAATGCAAGAGGTGGTCTCTCTGGTTCCTTGCTCTGAAATTTACTCTTCTCGGTGCCATAGGACTCTCCTCTGGCCTTGCTCACCACGCCATGTTTCTTAGGCATCTCTGCACCAGGCGGGAGCCACACCGAACCCCAAGCACCTGGTCTCCCCGTAAGATGCCTCAGCCCGCTCCTGAGGCGCAGCATCTCCCCACTTTTCTTTAGGTTGCAATCAGTAGCAGTGGGGCCATGGTTACATGGCTACAGCTCTGCTCTGTGTGTGTTTTCATTCCTTGATCTAGGCTGAAGGCACAGCTCCTATCCAGGACACACGTTTCCCGTGGCAGAAATGCCAGTAAGATTTTACACTGACACATGCAATGGCTCTTCAAGTTTCTGCTCAGAACTGGCATATTGATCTCCAGCTCATATTTCATGGGACTGAGTAAGTCACACGGTCAAGCTTGGCAATGGGCTGGGGAAGCGCACTCTTCCTCTGGAGAGTACTCAAGTCACATGGAGACTGGTTAGGATGCTTAATCCTCTTACTGTGTAAGAGGAAGAGGAAATAGTGGGGAATAATAATACCTGGTAACTTGCCCAAGGTCAAACTTCTGGGAAGGGTCAGGGCCTGGATTCAAACTCAGTCTTTCTCCAACGCCATAGAGTATTTCATGGCTCCCCATTGTCTGCTAGCTGGAGTACACATATATTTAAGCTCTAAGGATGTGCATTTGTGCAGCTTGACGAGCGCTTCTACCTCTCTGGCCTTCTGAACTTACTCTTACGGACACCACTCCAGTCCCAACTCTTTCAGGAGCTTTTCTCTCCTTGGAATTAATCATCATATGTCAACACTCCACACTGGGGGCTTCCACATCTGTGGCTTCAATCAAGCAAGGATCAAAAATATTAGAAAAATCTGGGGGTACATCTGTAATCCCAGCTACTCAGGAGGCTGAAGTAGTAGGATTGCAATTTCAAGGCCAGCCTGGGCAACTTAGTGAGACCTTGGCTCAAAATAAAAAAAAAAAAAAAAAAAAAAGAGTTGACGATATAGCACAGCACTCCCTGGGTTCAGTCCTTAATGTAGGAAGGAAGAGAGGAAGGAAGGAAGAAGGTAAAGAAGGAAGGAAGGAGCAAAGAAAGGAAGGAAAGAAGAAAAAACTGCATCTGTATTGATCGTGTGCAGAGTTTCTTGTAATTATTCCCTAAATGATACAGTATAACAGTTATTAGCTGACTGCGGTGTTGCACACCTGTAATCCCAGCACTTTGGAGGTTGAGGCAGTAGGACTGTTGCAAGTTCGAGGCCAGTCTAGGCTCTATAATATGTTCAAGGTCAGCCTGAATACTTAACCAAAAAAAAAAGAAGTATAACAATTATTTACATAGCATTTAGTACTGTTGTAGGTATTACAAGTAATATAGAGATAGGTTAAAGTGTAAAGGAGAATGTACATATATTATATGCAAATCCTATACCATTGTATATAAGAGACTTGAGCATCCACAGATTTTGTTATCCATAATGGGGTTCTTGGAACCAGTCCCCCACAGATGCTAAAGGTTGGTGGTATTCTTTTGTACTCACTGTTTTGTTTCTTCTAAAGGGTGGGGATCCACACTATCACATGTCTCCTCTGCCCCCAAGGTGGAGTGAAGGCTTCTCCCAAATATTTGCAGTATTTTGATGTGAGCGGAATAGGGGGCACAAGAGGCAATTGAACCATGCTCCCTGGGATGAGAACATCTGGCCTACTTTTCCACCCTTCTAAACTAAGCTTAGCACCTTGTGCCTGGGTGACTTTGGCAGGTCAGCCCGCGTGACTCACCGCGGAAGCCCTCAGTGTTGTCACACAAGGCCCTAGGCAGGGGTGTGCGAGTTGTTGTGGTGGTGGCGGTGGGAATTAACTTTCACCTTTCAGAAATCCACACCCCCTAAAGATCAAGTAAAGTTCTTCCCTTAAGTAGGCCGGGCAAGTCCCTACCCATCAGGCCCAGCAGACCTGGGGAGGGTGCCCTGGGATGCGTAAAGAGAACGAAGCTTCCAGACCTGGGAAGAGCACCCAACTGCACCATCAGAGGCTTTACTCATTTGTCCAAGTGACTGCATGTAACCTCTCTGAGCATCAGTTTTCCCAGCTGACAATCGGAGGCAACACTGATCTTGTCCTCTTCTTTATATCATGGCAAAAATACATAGTAAAGTGCTGAAAGTCTTCAGGAATTCAGCCTTGAAAACATACAGATTTATATTGGAATCTTCCTTGATTACGTAGTCTTAGCACATATTAAGTGTTCAATAATGTTGGCTATTTGCATGAGATGATGATATTTATTATTATTTAAGGAAAGTCTGGCCCAGGGCTCTTTTTTGTTTTTCTTTTCTTTTCTTTTCTTTTCTTTTCTTTTCTTTTCTTTTCTTTTCTTTTTTCTTTTCTTTTCTTTCTTTCTTTCTTTCTTTCTTTCTTTCTTTTTTTTTTTTTTGTCTTTTTGAGACAGGGTTTCACTGTGCTGTTCAGGCTGGTCTTGAACTTTGTAGCCCAGGCTGGCCTCAAACTTACTTTGTAGCCCAGGCTGGCCTTGAACAATTCTCTTGCCTCAGCCTCCTCAGTGCTGGGATCACAGGCATGTGCTACCACATCTGGCTCAGGGCTCATTTGTGAACATTAAAAAGAGGGAAGCTGAGCATGGTGGTGCACACCTGTACTCCCAGCATTCAGGAGGCTGAGGCAAGAGGATTGCTTGGAGTTCAAAATCAGCCTAGGCAAAAAAAAGAGGGCAACAGCCAACTATGGTAGTGCACTCCTAAGTGCCAGGACTCTAGGAGGATCACAAATTCAGGCCCAGCCTGAACAATTTAGCAACTTAGTGAGATCTTGTCTTAAAATAAAAAATAAAAAAGGGCTGGAGGGTGTAGCTTAGTGCATGAAAGTCCTAGATTCAATCCCCAGTACTTAAAAATAAAGGGTGAGAGGGAGACAGGGTTGGGGGTGTAACTCAGTGACAGATCATGTGTTTTGCATGGGCAGGTCCTGGGCTCAATCCCAAGGGGAATGAAGGAGGGGAGCAGAGTCTAGCTTTTCTTAGACTCGGTTGCTTCTTTTAACCAAGTATGGGGTGTGGCTGGAAGGAATGAGGAAGCAGTTTACTAGATGACGGGGCACAGAGCACTGTTTGTCTTCAAAGGTCTTGAGGGAGGGCTGGTGTTAACTGACCCTTCCCAAAACTCAGAGGTCCTTGTCCCTTATCCTACCCCTGTATTTGCCACCCACTCGCCCCTTTCCTGTCCCTCCCTCTAAGTCCAGTCACAAAGTCCTATGGAAGCTACCTTTGAAATAATAGCAATAGTAATGAGACTAACAATGTGGTTACTTTGAAGCTTATAAAGGCTTTCAATACATTACCCTGGTTATTCTTCATTATCTCCCTGCCATTTAAAGCATCTAGACTTAGGAGGGACTTTGGACATCCTTCTGCATTTCACAGATGGAGACAGTGAAATCTGGAGAAGGGAAGGGGTTTACCAAAGGGATAGGATTTACCTGAGAGCACACAATAAGTTAGGACTAGAACCTGCAACTCCAAACTCCCAGCCTAGCGCCGGCGCCCACTCACATCATACCTGCCCTTGGCTTTCCCTTCCCACTGGCACCCAGTCTGTTTTCTTATTTTCTGCTCCAGTGCTTCCTAAATGGTCCTCTTTGCCTCTGGTCCCTCTCCATCAATTCATTCTGTATATCTAGCCATATGATGGTCTGGAAGCATAGTCTTAGTCTTATCTTTTCCCTCCTGAATCAACTGCCCCCTCCCTCCCACCAAAAAAAAAGAATTGGCCCATTTTTCAACTTGAAGGGTCACCAGCTTCCCGATTCAGCCTCTCAGTGAAGAACCAATCTGAATATGTTTATTGATGAGGAGTTCATCACTCCCAGGGTGGTTTACAGTATTCCATTTATAGTGCGTTGACATTGCGCTCCTGGATGTTCACACTCAAGCTGAGCAGAATTCCTTCAGTTAGCAAAGTTATAGTCGTGTGAGCCAGGTTTTGGGCAGACCATGTGCTGAAGGGAACAGAAAGAAAATTTGACATGGGTCCTTCCCTCAGAGGATCCCTAGAGGTTTATTTCTATGGAATTTTTTTTGTTGTGTTTATTAGATCTAAATAATAGGAAATACGTCTCATGGCCTTTCTGCACGGCAGCACTTCGGATGTCTGGAGATAGCCCGTGACGTCCAGGTCCTCGACATTCTGGCCTCCTCCTTCAGATATGTTCCAGTGTGACAGCAGTGTGCTCCAGAGCTGAGCCCCATATTCCAGCTGTGACCTCTCCAGGGCAGCACAGACTTGGCCTTATCACTGGTTTCTGTTTATGTAGTATCTCATATTCATTTCCTGTTTCTGCCTCCTCTCCTCCCTCCGTCTCTTCCTCCTTTCTCTGTCTTCCCTTTCCTTCTTTTCTTCCTTCCTTTCCACTCAATTGCATTATTGAGCTCATGGTCAATTAAAATTTTTAAATCATTGTCACCGAAACTGCTCTTAATCTAGATTCTTTCTATACTGTACTTTGGGCACTTAATCATTTACAGTGGTGCTATCCAATATAACAGTTACTAGCTCCATGTGGCTAAAGTACTAAGATTATTATTATTATTACTATTAATCATTATTATGTCTTTTTGAGACAAGGTCTTGCTATGCAGTTTAGGCTGGCCTTGAGCTCACTTTGTAGCCCAGGCTGGTCTTAAACTTGCAACAATCCTCCTGCCTCAGCCTCGTGAGTGCTGGGATTACAGACATGCTCCACCACACCGGGCTCTAAAGTACTAAAATTAAATATACAGTTCCTCATTTGTACTAACCACATTTCAAGGGCTCAGTAGCCGCAGCTAGCTAGTGGCTACCATAACATTTCCATCATGATAGTACGTTCTATGAAATGGCTCTGGTTGGGACCTAAGGGCAGGAGTTATTTTATGTGGTGCCTTATCTTGTTAGTTTCAGCTCAGACTCTAAGCCTCTTGCGATCTTTTGGAATCTCACTCTGGTTTCCAGAGTATTTGCTGTCCCAACCTCATGACAGCGGTAGATTTGATCAGCATTTCATATCTCCTCTGCTTCATCTAAAACTACTGATAAAAATCCCCAGTAGAACAGAAAGGACTGCAACCAAACCCTCATGAGACACTTTGCACTCTGTCCTCATACAGGCAAGTAGTGGCTTAGCAGATTAGGCCTACATATCAGGGGCTGTGCTGAGTGCCAGGAACCTGTGGAGAGACTGAAAACACCAGGAGTCCTGCTACACTGGGCGTTCTAGTGCAAAGTGTCTTTGCCTCACATTCAGGGGTGGCCTGTGATCACTGAAAGTGGAAGCCTGGGAATCAGCCTCTTGGTTTAGATCTTGGCTCTGCCACTTTAAAACTATGTAAAGACTTTGTGTTCTCCTTTAAACATGTGAAAGGGGGAATAAGAATAACCTCTAGCCCATCGTATCACTGTGCAGATTGCACAGAGTTAATGCGAATAAAACACTGAGGAAGCCACTTGGAATAAATCAGTGTTCCAAACATATTAGTTATCATTAGTTAAAACTAGTTATAATCTCTCTCTGGAAATTTCCAAGCTATGGTATGAAAGCAGCCTGGACAAACTATACTCAGTCCTGCACTGGGGCTTCGCCTTACCTTTGTTGCTGCCTGGAGATAGACCTAGGCTAGGTTTCTGATCTGCAAAATGGGGAGAACTACAGCTGTTACTTCAGACAGAGTACAGGGTAAGTTAGGCAAAGTAGGTCAAAGTGCTGGCCTTTAAGAGGCTTTTGCCTACGTCCTGACTTCCAGTGAAATCTGTGCAAGTGCCTGTCATTTGCTTCTTCTTCCTGTTCATTTGCTTAGATTCTAACAAAGCAGGCTTACCATTTCAGGCAGTTCTGGAGCGCCTGACCCTGTCCCAGCAGCCGTAGGGCAGGAATTCCCTCGGTTTCTTCATCTATGGAATGGGGACATAATGGATGCCCTACCCTTTTTCCAGATGCTATCTTGGGCGACCTGTTACTTGGGTTAATTCCTTTTCCTGAGCCTCAGTCTGTGTTCAAAGTAGGACCATCCCTGGTGGTTATAACCCTTATTTTGTGAAATCCTTTACTTTGAGCGTGCCTGGGTCCAAGAAAGGTGGGCATCAGGGTCTCAGGGCCAGGGCCTCAGTTTTCGAGAGTCCCCAGAGTTCAGAGTTGCCTCCACCTGAGACGGGCTGGAAGGCACAGCCCGATCTTCCGCGAACTCGGGCTGCGGGAACAATAGGAGGGCGGCGTGGAGACCGGGTGGGCGTCGGCCAGGTCTTCTGCCCGAGGTAGCCGAGGCCAGTGAGCTGCCGGCGGGGCTGACGGGTTAGCTTGGGGCACCGGGCCGGGCGCCCAGGCTTCTAAGCCAGGGAAAACAGTCGGTGCTCGCGGGGACCTGGGAGGAGGCAGGGGCGGGACCTGCGCCCCCCGGGCTGGGACCGCGAGGGCGCGAGGCCCCGGGTGGGGTCTCCTCGTCCTCTTCCTCGCCTGGCCGCTCGTCCTCCGACCTCCGAGCTCTGTGAAGGCTCAGGTAGGCGGGGCCCATGTGGGGGAGCGGGCGGCGGACCCCTCGCCAGGCGGGCTCCAGGGGCCCAGCCTCCTCCTCCGCTCCCCTCCCCGGGGGCCCGCGCGCGC
>NW_004955422.1:25406633-25455037 GCF_000276665.1 Chinchilla lanigera | reverse complement strand
GGCGGCCGCGGCCGGGCGGGCGGAGACTCCCCGCTGGCAGGTGGGCAGCCACACCCGGGGCCGAGGGAGCTGGGCTGACAGCGCCGCCCGCGTCCGGGGCAGAGCTGGAGCGGAGGGCGTGTCCTGCTCAAATCCCCGGTGTGTGTGCGCGAGGGATGGGTGGAGGGGTGTGTAGGGGCGGGTACATGAAGGCGTGGGTGTGGGCGACAACGGTCCCGAGACTGGTGACCCAGCCGGTTCAGAGATCAATTTCTTTGTCGTGGCACAAAAACTGTCACCCAGGGCCAGACCCAGCCTGGCCAGGTCGGCAGCACTCCCACCTCACCCACACCCTCACCCTTGCTGAAGAGCAGCAGTTCCAGGGCTCCACAAGCTTTAAGAGGAAGAATCACTCTCTTATGTGTGTTTTATCAATGAACAGTGACTATGGTGTCTCTTGATGTATATGGTAACTGTTTTTTATAAGTTCTGGTATATTTGTTTTTCTGTATGTGTAATAGGTGTTTGTGTACTGTGAGTCTGCATGTGGGTTTGCAAGTGGCCTCACTCCAAGGAATCCCCCATCAGGAGACCACTCTACTTTGAGAGGGATGTCTCTGGGTGTCTGCACCTTCATGTATTGGAGACTGCATCCATTTCTAGATCTGTAGTCTGTGCATGTGTGTGTTTTCCTGTGCATTTTGTGTGTATTTGGGTGTATATGTGTGTTTTATCAATAAACAGTGACTATGGTGTCTCTTGATGTATATGATATCTGGTTTTTATAAGTTCTGGTATATTTGTTTTTCTGTATGTATAATAGGTGTTGGTGTACTGTGAGTCTGTGCATGTGGGTTTGCAAGAGAAGTGCCATTTTGCTGCCCACTCGAATAAGATTTTTTTTTTTAAAATTCTGCCTAGGGCCACACTATTTTAGCAAAAGTGAGTGAATAGGAAGTTTGAGGATTTAGTTTCTGGATTTGTGGGTTTCAAACATGGGTACAGAAATGTAAGTAGAATGGAGTTTGACAGGGATACAAAGATAGAGAAAAACTGAGAATCTTGCAGAAGGAAGGAATTGCTCCAGAAGGACATGCAAGTACAAGAATTCTTCCTCCAGTTACAGTTCTTCCCTGTGACTCCACCTCCCCGTTTGCTGCATGGCTTGCCAGGAAAGTGCACAGGAATTGGAGTGTAAAGGAGGGAACTGAAAGTGTAAAAGGAAGGAAGGTGGATGGGTGATAGAATTGGGGGCCAATAGCAGATTTCTGCAATTCTTACAAAGTTTCTCTGCCAGAGGCAGCAGATTCTGGGAAAAACTGAGATTGTCTCTTCTCTGACTCTCAGGACAAGAAAAAGACTCTGCCCTCGTGCTCAGGGGCCCTGGAGTCTGGTCCAGAGGTCTCCTTTTGACTTTGATCAGACTCCCTTTATGGACTTATTTGTTCATCCGACACATTTTTACTAAGCCTCTCTTATGTTAGAGAGTCTAAACTCTCTAAACCCCTATTTCCTGGCTGAGCAGCTAAGGGGCTGGATGGGAATCTTTGAGGCCCTATCGCTTGCACAGAGTGGTAGAGTAAGTCTCATTACCCAAATTTAGAATCCATCTTTCCTTCACCCAAGAACCCTGGCCAGGGTCCAGAGTCACCTTCTTCAACTTCCCTCAATTCTGTCTTAGAACCGTGGTTTTCAAAGTGTGATCGATTCTGGGTTGAAGCATCTGGAGAGTCCCCCTCCAACCCCTCACACGTGTATACCTGGAGTAGCTCCAAAGTCCAGTCTGGAAGGTAGGGGTTCTGGTTTCAAGTCCCAGGTCTTCCTGTGATCACTCCTTCACTGGCTAATGCAATGGCTCTCTGACGGCAACTGACTTGGGCCAGGCTCTCAGTATGGGAATTCGGGGCTCTGTGCAGTTTCTCCCGACTTTACCTTGACCTACGTGGCTCTGCAAGATCCAGTCCTTCCCCACTCTTCTGAAACTGGCCACGCTGGCTTTTTAAGTCATTCAGGCACCATGAGCTTTTTTGCCCCTGGGGTTTTGCAGTCAGTATTCCCTCGGTCTAGCATACTCTTCTTCTTATCTTAGCGAACTTACACTCCTCAGATTTCATCATAACAGTCGTTTTCTCGGGGGAGCGTTTGCCAACTCCTTGGGCTAAATCAATTTTTCCTGGTATACATTCTTAGAGCTTGCTGTTTCTCATAAGGCTTGTGAGAGTTGGTAATCATACATGAACTTGTTAATTGTTTGGTTGCCTCACTCGGTTGTAAATGTCATCTGGTCAGGAACTTGTTTATTAATCTTTCTAGTGTCCCATACAGTGCCTAGTTGATGCTTTGTGTTCAATAAATTTTTCAAATGAATTAATTTATAAAATGGGAGATGATACTAAGTGACAACCAAAATTACCGCTTAAGCCTTGACAACATACTGTCCAAGCAGGGCACAGATTTTTCTCAAGCAAATTTATCTGTCTTTTTAACTGCTGCATCTTCTGATCCTTATCCACAGGTAGTTCCTCCTTACCCAGTGGGATATGTACCCAGACCCCCAAATGGATGCCTGAAAGCATGGATAATACTGAGCCCTACATATACTGTGTTTTTTTCCTATTAAGTTGAGAACTTTTCACCTTTTAACTTAAAGGAAGCCCTTTATGGTTTCTCTTCAGCCTATCCAAACTGCTCACATCGTTATTCTCGTGTTTTGGGGCCATTATTATGCAAAAAAAGGATTGAATACAACATTGGGATACAAACACAACAGTTGATCTGATAACTGTTGATCTAAGATGGCTAGTAAGTGACTAAGGAGCAGGTAAGATATACAGGGGAATGCACTGGGTAAAAGGATGATTCACCGCCCAGGAAGGGCAGAGCAGAATGGTGTTAGATTTCTTTCTTTTTTTGGGGGGGGGGTACTGGGAATCGAACTCAGGACCTTGCACTTGCCAAGCTGTGAGCTATATGCTGCTGAGCTTTATATCCCCGGCCCTTAGATTTCATCATGCTACTCCAATAGCCTACAACTTTAAATTTATGGATTGTTTATTTTTGGAATTTTCCACTCAATACTTCTAGGCTGTGGTTGACTATAGGTAACTGAAACCACTGACAGTAAAGCTTCAGATAAGGAGGGACTGCTTCGATAGCTGTTAGGACTGTCTTTGGAGTCATTTAGGCTTTGCCATGTACTATTTGCACAGACTTGAGCAAATAATTTCATCTTTCATTTTCTCAGCTATAAGACAGAACCATTAAGAGTCTCTTCAAAGGATTATTTTGAGAATTAAATGAGGCAACAGGTATGGAATGCTTAGCATGGTATGGACACATTATAAACATCTGGTAAATGTTATACATTATTACTCTTTTTTTTTTTTTAATATTATTACTCTTGTGGCTACTCTACACTTTAGTTCAATACTCTTGAGTGGCTTTGTTTTGGGCCCTAGGCCCCAGACAGGGAAGTGAATGCAACAGCGTTCACAGACTACAGGTAGGGACAGCCACATGAAGGTGGAATACCACCAGGAGAATGTACAAGGGGCCAGGGTGTGGTTACTTATGGAGGAAAAGGCTTCATGCAGAACAGAGATGATGTTTGGATTAGATTTGGTCTTCTAGCTAATTGGGGCAGAATGCTCAAAGGCAGCAGAGCTTGTTAGGGGAACCCCAGATAGTCTCCTGTGGTTGGAGCAGAGGTGGCGGTTGGTGGGGAGTATGTGGGGGGAGTGGCTGGAGATAAGGCTGAAAGAAAGATTGGGGCCAATCAGGCTTGAGCTGGACCAAGTACCACAGGTGGCAGGGAGCTGGGGAAGAGAATGAAGCCAACCGGGAAGGATCGGATTTGCATTTCAAAAACAGCTCTCCAGGTGGTGGTAGAGGATGATTGAGGGCAGAAGGGGAGGATTGTTGACCAGGACACTGGGCAGGGCTGCTAAACAAACTTGGTGGGAGGCCCCAGCAGGGTGGATAGAGGCTGAGAGCATCGGAAAGCTCACGTGATGGACTGCTTTCTCAAGGGCTGCCAGGCCTCCTTAAAACCCTCAGGGCTGCCAAAGGAGCAGAAATCTGAAAACCAGAGTGTAAAAGCCGCAGGTCTGTTATTCAAAGGACACGTTAAAGACTTAGGACTACTGTGAGGAAGTATCACAAGCCAGGGAGCTTTAGAGCCATAGAAATTTATTTTCACAATTCTGTGTACTAGAGTCTGAAATCAGCCATCATCAGGGCTGGTTCCTTTTGGAGGCTGGGGTAGGCTGCAGGCTTCTTTTCTTGCTTCTGATAGTTGCCAGGTGTGAGCCTTGGCTTGCAGCTGTATCTGCCTCTGTCGTCACATTACTTTCTCCCCGCATCTCTGTGTCTCTTCCTTTTCTTATAAAGACATTGCCTTATTACAGTAGGTTTAGGACCTACCCTCATTTTAAATTAACTAATTACATCTGCAAAGAGCCTATTTCCAAAAAAGGTCATATTCTGAGGTTCTAGGTAGACAGGAATTTGGAGTGGAGGGTGTCACTATTCAGCTCAGTACAGATGGCAAGATGGAAAAAGAGGAGGTCCTGGCAGCTTACAAAGCTGTGTCCAGATTCAGTCTTTGAACAGAGTAGCTCTGAGCCTTAGGGGAAATGGTTTACTTTTCCTCAGCCTGCTTCCTCTTCTATGAAATGAGGATAGTAGCTTTGACAAGTGTCCTGGTGCTGAATCGTGGTCGAGATAAGAGCAGAAAGCATACTTAGTGAGGTAGGTAGTACACAGTAGGCATTCAATAATCATTACTTCTCTTCAGCTCCCCGCTTCCCTGCCCTTAGTAGCTGGGGCCAGTTACATCACTCCCCTCATCTGCCAAATGTGAATAATCATCATCTAGCTCTACCTACCTCACCAGATTGAGACTCCCAGGAGATAATGAGAAAGCTCCTAGTAAATTGCTTAAGGGGTTGTTGCTGTGATTTTTAATTATAATAGTCATCATTGTAATAACCTTTAGCCACTGCCACACTGCTGCACTCTCAGCAGAGCCCAGCCCACTCTTCTCCTGAGCCGGGTCTTCTGTGCCCCTTTGTGCCCAGCAGCGTGGCATGACCACTGGCAGGGTTGGGAGGACCTTGTTGGCCCCAAGAGATGGTCCTTGCTGTTGCTCTCATGAGCCTGGGGTGGGAAATTGATGAACTGATGCTCGGAGGGAAGTGACATCCAAAGTTATCACAGCTGGCCAGTGGCAATTAGAATACTTGGTTCACAGCTCCCGTTTAAGGCCTGAGTGATGCTGTGCCCTGTTGTAACTTTAGCTTCAGAAGCAGGATCTAGGGGCATGTAGAGGCCTAGAGGAAGCTCTGCATAGGTCCAGAGGTAGGGACCTGGCGGGCAAGGGTCCTGCTGAGTCAGAGTCAGAATGGCAAGAAAGGGGTTGCGGGGTCCCTGAGTGAGCACGTAGTGCCTCCTAGGCTGAAGCGGCAGGTTGTGCCGTTCTGAGCCTGGCTGTGGCCGTCCCTGTCTGCTCCAGTGGGAGGGGAAGAGGCCACCACCAGGCAGCAGCGTGGGGAGCCAGCACATGGCGGTAACCCAAGGCTTCAATGCCCCATTGACAGCCAGGGTGGCACTTTTTGGCAGGCTGTGTCCCTCTAAGCCTTGCCTTGGGGAGGCTCTGGAAAGAAGAGAGGGCTTATCCTGTTCCGGCAGTTTCCATCGAGCCGTCTTCATTTCCCTCAGCTGGAGAGCCAGCCCCACCCTTTACCCTGGGCCCCTTGACCCTTCCCCTTTCCTTTCTTCTCTCCACTTTTGGGTTTTCTCTCATTCTCTTTTCTCAGTCTTCCCTCCTTCCCCACCTTCTCTCTAGATCAGAGGTCTAAAGGTAAAGTCTCCAGCCCTACTTCAGGTGCCTGGCTTGGGACCCACTTAAGAATTAGAAAGTCTGGGTGATCCTCCCAAGATCCCCCTGTGATTCAGAAATCACTACCTGCTCTTACTGACTTCTGTATGCCCAGCCCTGTGCTAAGTGCTCCATGGACTTTACATCTTTTTTATTTTTTGGTACTGGGATTGAACCCAAGGCTTCACACTGAGATACATCCCAGCCTTTTTTATTTTGAGACACAATCTCATTATATCACTGCGTTGTCTAGGCTGGACTCAAACTTGTGTTTCTCCTGCTTCAGCCTCCCAGAGTGCTGAGATTACAGGCATGTGCCGCAATGCTTGGCTGTTTTATGTCTTTTAATCCTAGCAATTAACCAGCAAGGGAGAGGTTGTAGTCCCTGTTTCATCAAAGGAGGCTAAAGAACTCGCCCAAAGCCTATGTAGCGCTCAGCTAGCAAGAACCAAGCTGGGATTTAAGTCTTTCTTCTTTTTTTTTTTTTTTTTTTTTTTTTTTTTTTTTTAGCTTTATTAGAATTTTACTTTTCCTCACATCACTAATTCAGGAAGGGTATTTTTATCTTAAGGGAAAAAATAGGAAGTAAGGTAAGTAACGGAAGGGTCTCAGTCTCCCTTTGGTTAATCTGGTCAAGTGGACAGGCATCATCAACTTTTTTTTTAAATGATAATTTAAGTTTATTGGTACAATTTAGGTATACATAATGACCACATTCATTATAGGGAATTTGCACCTGTACATGATATATTTTGATTCTTCTTTTTTTTCTCCATTCCCCTCCCTTCCTCCAAAGCCCCTCCCCTTCCCATGTGCAAAGCTCGATTTTCATTTTGTCCTTCTTTTCTCATTTTTCCTTTCCCTTCCTTCTTTTTCCCCTCCCTGCTCCCTAGTTCCTTTTTCTTTTTGAACAGTTTCTTCGTATTTCACAATATCTGTTGTACATTTTTGTTCTTATTTACATTTTCAGTTTCTCACACCAGAGAGATAATTCGAAAACAACTAATAACAAATGCTGGCAGGGCTGTGGGAAAAGGAACCCCGTTCTCCGCTGTTGGTGGGAGTGCAGACCGGTGTAACCACTGTGGAAGTCAGTGTGGAGATTCCTCAAAAAACTAGGATTGGAGGTTCCATTTGACCCAGCTATTCCTCTTCTGGTATCTTCCTTGAAGAATTAAAAACATCGTACGACAGTGATATATGTTCACCCATGTTTATAGCAACCCTGTTAGTAATCGCTAAATCTGGGTTTTTTGTGTTTTGCTTTTTTTTTTGAGACAGGGTCTCTCTATGTAATTCAGGGTGGACTTGAACTCTTTTAGGTAGCCCAGGCTGGCCTTGAACTCACAGCAGTTCTTCTGCCTCAGCCTCCCAAGTCTGGGATTACAGGTGTGTGCCACCATACCCAGCTATAATAGCTAAATCTTAGAAGCAACCTACATGCCCAACAACCAATGAATGGATAAAAAAGATGTGTTTTTTTTTTTAATATAATGGAATATTACTCAGCCATAAAGAAAGATAAAAGATAAAATTGAGACATTTATAGCTAAATGGGTGGACCTTGAGACCATAATCGTAAGTGAAATAAATTGGACACATGTATAAATACCACAAGTATTCTTGAGTCTTTCCTATACTGCCCCTGATGGGGGTTCCAAGAACATTTAGGATTCCATAAAAGGGCATTCATTTACTCAAATTCTAAGAACCAATTATTCTGGGAGGAGAGTGTTCATTCCAGGACTTCTGCCTCCCCTGGGCCTATGCTCTGCCACCGCCTTGGGGCACTGACCTTTCTATAGTGCCAGCCTTAGTGCTGGCACAGGCTCTGAGCCCGTCTGGTTCTAGGCAGCTGCCCACCTTGCAAGAGAAATGCTACATTGCGGGGAGGTGACAGGCAGCCTGAAGATCCTTTGCTGTTTTCCTAGTTACTGCTTTCCCACTGGCCACCGTAGTTTTTCACAGATGATTTTGAGTCTTCCCGTTAAAGAAGCTTATCATCTCATCTGCAAAGAACAATAGTTTTATTTGCTCTGAATATACTTGGGAGTCTCCCTCAGGCTTCATGATGGCTGGAACTCTGGGGGAGGTGGGCAAGGAGGCAGAGGCTGGGCCCAGGAGGCCCAGCTTCCCGTGGGTGAGCTTCCACAGGGAGGAAAAGCAAGGAGCAGAGCGGCCCGGGGTGAGTGAGGCAGCCTGGGCTTTCTCTCTCCCCAAGTTCACCCCAAGTTCAGACTCCATCCCCACTGTGACCATTTTAGGGGGCAGCCCAGCCCAGCCACATCCTTGCCTGATGGGATGGCTCAGCCAGGAGGGTCCTGGTGGAGGAGCAGTGGCTTTACCACTTTCAGCCACACAGCCCTCTTCACAGGCAAGAGGGCAGAAACAATATGTGAAGTGGCCCAAGTGGGAGCAACTGAGCGCCCCAGCCTGGGTTTTTTACGCTTTGCTCCTTTTAAGGTCAACAATGAGGAGCCGGCTAAAATCCTCTTCTAGACTCTGGAGACTCAGACTCAGTTTATTGGGAAGCAGAGGGTGCTCACGCTGCCCTTGGAGAGCGTTGCTCAGATGCTCGTGGACGTCCGCAATGGCGCTCACACTTGGAGAGCATGCGTTGTCTCCCAGAGAGGGTCCACTGATATCGTCTGAGGCTTTGAATGATGACAGGTTCAGAACCAGTGTCCTCAGGGCTGTTGAATGGATTTGGAGAGAAGCTGATGGCAGAGCCAGGTGGGGAAGGCTGGCCTCTGGGGTCTTCAGGTGCATTGCTGGCTTTGCTGTGAAGGTGTTGAGGGACTGTGGATCAGTCCCTTTTTGTGTCTGGGCCTCAGCTTTCTCAAATGTAAAGTGGACCCTGAGCAGGACAATATCAAGGTCCTGGATAGCTTGATCTGGGGTTTTGGAAGCTGAGTCTCCTGCTGCCCACTCCATGCCTTCTGACCCTCTTGCTGCCTCCCTAGCGTCACTTCCTGTAGTGACGCCGCCCTCGTGAGCATTTCCCTCTCCAGGTTTCTGGACAGATGCATTCTGACTCCTTTCCCCTCCCTCTGTCCAATCACATTGCAGGTGCTCGGGCCTTCTCTTCCTTTCTCTGCCCATTTGCCCTAAATGCACCAGGTGCCTGTGAGTCTGGGGAAGCTCAGCGTGATCCTGCTGTAGGGCTGGATGCCTGGGCCAGGGCCAAGGGGAGGGCTGGGAGAACGCCTTTCCGGAGGCCCCTTGGACACACCCAGCACTCACCTGTGTCTTTGCCCTTGCTCCCTCTGCTCCTCCCTGCCAGGAATGCCAGCCCCCTCCTTCCCCAATCCCTGTCAGAATCCCCTCTGCCTTTTCAAGGCTCAGCTCAGATGCCAGCCTCTATCCCACAAAGCCTTGTGAGCCCTCCCCCACCACACAGTGAGGTTCTCTTTACCTCCCCTGCATTCCCTTAGCACTTTATCTGTTCCCTTCTGGGGACAAGCTCTGCTCAGTCTTAGTTTTATCTAGAGAGGTGGCTCGTCTCTCTCATTAGGTTATGAGCCTTTAAATAGTGGAATGTCCCATGTCTCATTCTTTGCTCTCCAGCCCCTAGCATAAGGCTGTGTGTAGAGCGGGTGCTTAATGCAGGCTTGTGAAGTCTTATTGGCAGCTTTATTGCCTCTAGCCTTGGGGTGGGCTCGTTTCTTTCAAACTGCTATGGCCCACGTCACTGGCAGGCCACGATGTCTCACGTATCCCCTCTTTTATGTGGGGGTTGGAAAGAGGCCAAGTAGGGCAGTGGCTAAAAACTTAAATTCCAGTCTTGATGCTGCCTCTTCCTGGCTGTGTGACTTTGGGCAAGTCACTTCCTCTCTCTCAGCCTCAATTTTCTCAGCTTAGAACAACAGCATAGGAATGGCAAGTCCACTGAGCGCTTGGAGAAAGTTAACTGAAATTTTGTGTGTAAAAAGCTCCGATAACATTGTAAAGAACGAGTGAGCAGTAAACAATTATAATACATTATTTTTTACTTCATGGTAATTGCCCTGTTGTTTCAGCAACCACGTACTATGTTCGAGCATTGTGCTGGGGAGCAGAGTGAGAGGCAGGAAAAGTCATAACAGGATTTCCAAGGTCTTCAGGATTTTAAGGTCCAGTAGAGCCATCGAGACCCAGGCACAAGGAGTCAGCCTGCGGCAGAGACACGGCTGAGTGAGTCGAGCAGTGAACAGTCTTGTAGTTGCCGTGCCATAGGTGACATTGAGCTGGCGTGGCAGGAAGCGGAAAGGGCAACAGGAGCCCGGGAGGCAGGTATTTCTTGTGGAGCATGGAGAAGCATACATGCGGAGGGTGCAGGGTGCAGGGTGCAGGAGAGAGCAGAGTGGAAGCCAAGGGGGCTCCAGAAGCTGCACAGGGAAGGGGCGCAGGGCAGTACCTCAGGTGGAAGGGAGTGTCAAGCTTTGTTTTGCCAAGAAGAATTTGGAGGCGTGATGGTTCTCAATGCCACTATGGGAGGTGGGGCAGGAAAAGCGAGGCCTTCATGGTGGAAGCAGTGGGGAGCCATGGAAGCTCTAAGCAGGGGTGGGATCAGGGAGCACAGAGCTTGGCTCATCTCTGTCCGGGCTGGGGCTGAGAATGGCTTGGCTGGGCTTTAGTTCTGGGCCTCTGCAGGGCTGTTTGTGTACCTGGCCAAGGTTGCGATTTGAATCCTGATTTGTCTGAAGTTCAAGTACAAAATGATCCCAGAAATGTCAGAATTTCTAAGATCAGAGCGAAGCCATGATCTCTTCACCCAGTTCCTTCTGCCACATTAGACAGGCGGCAAGCAGAAACCCAGGCAGGGAGACCTTGCCTGGGAATATTGGAAGAACTGGCCTCCACGAGTTTGTGTTGGGCTGTGGACCCAGGGGCTGGGGGGTGGGTGAGGAGGGTGCCAGGGAACCCAAGGAGGATGCAAATTATGAGCCAGCATCAAATCAGGAGCAATCTGTTGCCAGGGTATATGTGATTTCAGGTGAGTGGGATGCGAGTGGGCTGGAACCGTCATCGTTCCAGGCTTTCCTTCCGGAAAAGAAGAAAGGGCCATATAGGTGGGAGCTAGGGGAATATTGGGATGTGAGGGAAATCAGGGGGTGGCCTGAGAAGAGGTGGCTGTTGCCAGGCAGCAAAAGATTGCATTAGAACAGCCCAGGCCCCCTAGCACTTTGGGCCTGACACTATCTCGCCCTGTGCTGGTTCTTCCTTAACTGGGAAGAAGCCATGGCTTCTAAGGTCCTGGCTAGGAAAAGTGGAGTCAGGAGCAGCGCCCAGGGCTGGGAGGATTCAAAGCCATGTCTCCAGCATGCCCTAGGTGCCTGCTACCCCTGTCTTCATGAGGTCCTGGGATCAAAAGAGTCAAGGAGCACCCAGCCCAGGGCAAACTGTCTTTTGCTTTCATTCCTTGCTCCTCTATCAGCCGGAGTAGCCATCTGACCTGTTCTATTATCCAGCCCTTTATTTGTTGATTAAAAATATTTATTGAGTACCTGCTATGTGCCAGGCATTGCTCCTAGCCTCATGGAATTTATGCCACCACCCTTTAGCACAGAGGACTGTCCCACATTGGCAGGGGGAGGCCGGGGAAGGAGGTGAGCAGTCACTAGTCCTCCCTCTTCCTTCTCACCCTCTGCCCATTCCAGTCCCCCTACCCCCAGATGGGACTTCTTGCTAGAACTACCTCCTGCTGAACTGGAAACCAATCAGAGTTAATTGTTAAACCTAATAGCTGGTGAGAGTTTGAAAGTGCTGGGCTGGCAGGAGGGGGCTGCAGGCTGGCTCTACTCCCCAGGAGAGGGGTGGAGCCACCTAGGTTTTTCTGGCCTCTACTGGCCACCTTTTCCCTAGAAATCTGTCTCCAGGGCGCTCTCCTCCCCAGGGGGCAAGCTGCTGCTTGGACTCTTTACCCTGCCCCTAGCTAAGGTGACCCTGGGAGGTGAGTACTGGCTCTGGCCCTAATCCAAAGGCCTCTGCGTGAGAGCTTTTAGGGGAGGGTGGTGGGGCCCTGAGGATCCACCCAGAGTGCTGGCTTTGCCTCCTGCTGAGTAGCGGTGAGGGGCTTTGGCATAGGGTCACAGTGGTCTAAGTCCTCTACACAGGTCCACCATACAACCTTATGCATCTTCTGAAAGCGGAACCTTTCTCCTGCTCTCTGTCCCTGTTAGCCTCTTCCCTGGGTTTCCTGTTCTGGCCATTCTCTGCCACTAGACTGGGGGAGCAGGGCTCCCTGAGAACAGGACAAAGGCTTATTTCATTCTCTAGAAGCCAAGCCTTAGGGCAGGCCCCTGCCAACTTTAGGGACTGAGGCTGCAAGTCAGCAAGCCCAGCAAGCTGTGTGACCTTGGGCAGGTGGCCTCCTTCTCTGAGCCAGTGTCATGCTTTGAACAAGGGGTCCTCTGATCCCTTTGTTGCTATCTTTGTGACTGTAATAGGTACCAGAGGTAGATATTAGTACTAGGCTCAGTGGGGTTTGTTAAGTGAGTCGAAACCATACTACGCAGACCCGACTTTACCTCAGAGGCTTAGCTGGTGTCAGAGCCAAGGAGGTCACCAGCCCACGTGCCCAAGGATTTCACTGTAGAGCTGCAGCTGCCCCTATCGCAGCCACCAGTCACATGCGGCTACTGAGGCCCTGAAATGTGCCTAGTGTGGTGGAGGAACTGAATTTTTATCTGATTTAATATTTAATTGTATTTGATTTAAATTAAATAAAAATTCAAAAACAGCTGGGCATGGTTGTAATCCCAGCACTTGAGAAGCTGAGGTTGGAGGATCACTGAGTTCAAGGCCAGCCTGGGCCACATGAGCAAGTTCAAGGCTAGCCTGAACTGCGTAGCAAGACACTGTCTCAAAAAAAAAACAAAACCAAAAAACCAAAATTCAAAAACAACACTCCAGTTATACATAAATGTCTATGCATATACATAAATGTATATGAATGTGTCTATATTTAGATTCATAAATACACTTTCAATTGTAAAGGCTAAAAGAATCTAAATATTTGATGAAAATTCAGCATCTGAATCAAGAGATACTGTAGATGTTAAATACATATTGGATTTAGAAGATTTAGTATGAAAAGAAAAAATACAAGATATCTAAATACTTTCTTTTCTTTTTGGTAGTACTAGCTATTAAACCTAGTGCTTTCCAAATGCTAGGCAAATACTCTACCACTGAGCTACATCCACAGTCTTTTTCATGCTGACCTCAAAAATGTGATCTTCCTGCCTCAGCCTCTTAAATAGTTGGGCTACGCAGGCTGACACTCTTACCCCTCCTTTCCAGATGAGGAACGGAGGTGACTTGCTCAGCCCACACAGCTAGAAAGTGGAGGAGCTACTTTCTTCTGGAGTTTATGCCAGATCTGTGTAATTCCAGGACCCAAGCTCATGTACCATTTCTTGTCTTCCTGTCCTCCTGGTTTTTCACGTTCCACATAAAGTAGAAACACCCCACCTACCTGGAGATGCTTTCTTTTTCTTCTTCTTCTTTTTTTAAACTTCTGTCCCACCTGGAGATTGTCCCATCTTCTGTCCCATCTCCTGTGTGTGTGAGTTCAGAGATGTTTCCCTCTCACTACCCTGTCCGTCACATGCCAGCCCAGGCCTGCAGTTGGGGCTCAAAGGAGATGGCAAAGAGCTTATGTACCTGTGCGAAACTACCAGACCAGAGTACTGAAGTGAAAAAGACTTAGGGGTCACCAAGTCCAAGCACACTGAGTTCACAGATGGGGAGATCGAGGTGGGATAGATAGGCTGAGAAAGCAATGCGTCTGCTTTCTCCTGGGTGCTGGAGACCACTGGGCTGACATGGAAGGAAGCGCTAAGGGTAGGGTCCCTGCTGTCCCTCAACTTCCTCCACCCAGTGTATCAGCAGGCTCTGTGGCTACCACCCTTCAGCGTCTCTGAAATCTGTCTATTTTGTCTCTTCTGCAACCATCCCAATCTCACCTTTATCCTACCTCCTGCCTGATTCTCCCGCAGCCGCTCTTGCCCCTTTCCCGTCCCTTCTCCACGCCGAGAGTCAGTGGTTTCCCTGACTCTTAGAATGAAGACTCACCTTCACCGTGGCCTCCCAGGGCCCTTCCAGGCCTGGCCCCTGTGGGCCGCTGCAGCTTCAGACTCATTGCCTTCACTCTTGCTGTGTTCAGTCCCATAGCCACTCTTCTGTGTAACAGGTTCAGCAACTTCCCTGAAGTCCCTCCAAGTCCAGTGCCAGCCTCTCAGCTGCCAGCCCACGCTGGGCCCAGGGCTTGTGCGGAGGAGCTAATACTGTCTCCTCCTTCTAGGTGCCTGGCTGAGGACGTCTCCAGGGAACCGGTGTGCACGGAGGAGGGCTGAGTGTTCCAGACACACCACCTAGTCTCCTGCTTCTGCTGAGGTCGGGCAAAGAGGCCTTCAGGCCCTCAGGCTGTCGGTTTTGATGTGTTTGATTGCTGGGGTGGCATGAGGGTTGCTCTGGCCACAGGTTTCTGGGGGCGTTGAAAAAGGGGGCAGTTGGGCCGGGGATATAGCTCAGCGTCATGAAAGCCTGCCTGGCAAGTGCAAGGTCCTGAGTTCGACTCCTGGTGCCAAAAAAAAAAAAAAAGAAAGAAAGAAAGAAAGAAAGGAAAAGGGCGCAGTGCTAAGGGCTCTCCTTGGTTTGGGCTTGTTTTGAGGTAGGAGCTGAAAAGCACATTCACCAAGCATTCTTGTTGACAGCCTGCTCTGCCTGTATTGCTTATCCATGCCACCAAGGCTGGCGACAAATGGTGTCAGGCTGGGAAGCCAGATTGGCAGGCCCTGGTGCCTGGCTTTCTTTTAGTAAACAGCTCCCAGGTGTAGAGTAGATTTAGGAGAGTGTGTTTTCCTTCTGGCTCAGCCACTGACTACTACTATGTCCCTTTCTGTGGGCCTCACAGTCATATATTCATTGTCCAGGTAGGAGTTAGGGGAAGGTAGGATCAGACTAATGGTATTTTTTTCAAACTTTCCAGCAGGGAAATCCCCTTTTCAAATGAACCCCAAGGATCTCAAAGTACAAAGTAACTAAAGGGGTTATAGTTTCTGTTGAATTTGGGGTAGGCTGGGGACTGTAATTGGTTAATTCCTCAGGCCCCAGTAATTCCCAAATAAAGCCACAGACCCTTCCTTTGCTTTGGGTAGGACACCGGAAATCACTGGCTCAGGGCATGTCAAAGCTCCTGTCTAGCTTGGAGGTGCTGCGACTCTGGCAAGGTGAGGCTATGGAGCGGGAACCAAGCCAGTGAAATTATATTGACTAAAAAATTGCAGAGTAGCACACACATGTCATTGTGGGGTTATTAGTAAGACACCGCTGCCAGGGGCAGGATATTATCCTTCTAGAATCCTCTGGTTTTTAGTTTTGGATAGATGTGAGGGGATTGCTCCTGTGTGTGTGTGTGTGTGTGTGTGTGTGTGTGTGTGAGAGAGAGAGAGAGAGAGAGAGAGAGAGAGAGAGAGAGAGAGAGAGAAAGAGAGAGGGAGAGAGGGAAGGAGAGAACTGGCTGTGACTATGTGTGCTCGGGCACTGGTGTGACTATGAGGGATGGGGCAGGGCTGACCAGTCTGGGGCAGGTAGAATGAACGGTGAACAGAGCTGGAAGCATGTTATTCCTGGGTAGAGGGGATAGGGGTGGTTTTAGCTCCAGTTAAAGGGAGTGATTTGGCTCTTTCCTGCCAGGACATGGGCCCCATGGAGATCTCTGAGCAGGAAGCACTGGGAACAAGGCAGCCTCTGTCCATAGCCACAGTGCAGCCAGGACAGAGGAGATGGATTAGAAGTTCCCAGGAGGGGGCTGCCTGGCCATTCTCTGACATTTGGGCGATGTGTGAGGAGAGAGGGGAGAGGACTCAGGAAGAGGAAGCAGAGGTCTGTTTGTACACTTATTCTGCACATTCCTTCAGCTTCCCGAACCCCTGCAAGGAGCCAGGCTCAGGGGCAGGCAACGCCGTAGGACTCAGAGCCAAGAAAGATGAGACTCTAGGTATTAACCACCATCCGGTTACTGAAGGGACAGGAAATAGGAGAGGGAACAGATCTTCATAGGCTGCCTGGCACAGCGGAGGCCATTGGCCTGCAAGTCAAAGCCCCACATTCAAGTACTTGCTCTGCAGCCTTGGCCTCAGTTTCCTCATCTGAATGTGGAATGTGGATGAATTGTCTACATTCTCCTGCCCTATCTATTTCTGTTTGTTTTGTTTTGTTTTTTGGTTTGGGGTTGACCCAAGGCCTTCATACTTGACTACATCCCCAATGCTTTTTTTTTTTCTTTAATTTGGGACAAGATCTCATGAAGTTGCTAAGTTACCCAGGTTGGGCTGGGACTGTGATGCTCTTGCCTCAGCCTCCCCAAGCACGTTCTTATTGTCTTCTGGGTGTCAGAACTGCATGTGGAAACTGAGGTGCAGCCAAGTCCACACACTGAGTAAGAAGAGGAGCTGGGATTCAAGCCCAAGGAGTCTTGCTTCAGAGAGACCACTATGACCACTATGCCTCCTGCCTCTGCTCAGCAGACCAAGCTGCCCTCAGTGTGCTTGCATGCCACTCTGTGACACAGAGCTCACGACCTGCAGAGACAGCGAGACCCAGGTTGCACTGCTCTGCCTGTTGGAAAGGGCTTCCTTATGTCACACAGAGATCTGCCTCTGTACCCATCCATCCGCCCATCCATCCAGTGTTTGGTGCTGTGCTGGATGTTTCTGGAGATGTAAAGATAAATCATCCATGAACTTGCCTGGAAAATCTCTATATTCAATGCTGCATTACTGATCTCTCACTTCGTGCAAGTGACTCTGTCACATCTCCCACCCCCCTTGTACTGGGGAGTGAACCAAGGGCCTTTGCGCTGAGCCACATCCCCAGCTCTTTGTTTTTTATTTTCATTTTGAGACAGAAGCTTGCTAAGTTACTAAGCTGCCCAACTGGCCTCAAACTTGCAATTCTCCTGCCTCAGTCTCCCAGAGTGCTGAAGTTGTGGGTGTGTGCTACCATGCTCAGCTATATTGTCTTATTTAATTGCAATGATTATAGAGGAGGTGCTGTTATTGACCTCTTTTTCTTTTCTTTTTCTTTTTTTTCCTTTTTCCTTTTTTTTTTTTTTTTTGTCTTTTTGAGACAGGATCTTGCTATGCAGTTCAGGCTGGCCTCAAACTCACTTTGTAGCTCAGGCTGGCCTTGAACTCACAGCGATCCTCCTGCCTCAGCCTTCCTAGTGCTGGGATTACAGGCATGTGCCACCACACCCAGTTGAGCCCATTTTCTAGAGCAAACTGAGGTTCGGACAGGGTAAGTGACTGACCTAGGATCACATGGCTAAGAAACCACAAAGCTAGTGTTTGAGTTCATGTCTACCTGGCTCCAGAACCTGTGAAGGAAATCATTGTCCTCACCTGTTACTCCAGAGGAGGGATACCTGTGTGCAGGTGTGCCTGGGATGGAGATGTGAATGGCCATGGAGAAGGACAGGCAAAGTGCCGCTGAAGTTCAGAAGAGAGAGTAGCAGGAAGAAGAGAGCAAGGGACGCTTGAGCAGGTTGGAGGGCGCTAGGATTGGACGCTTGGTGTGGTGGGGGCTCTCTGTTGTCTGGGAACAGGCAGGGAAGGGGGCTGCAGGGGTCATTACCTCTGATCCGAGCTGGAGCGCTGCGGCGGGTTGGGGGTTGAGGCCAGCTGTGCTTTCAGACCCCACAGAAGGTGCCTCTACCCTCCATACTGTTGTGTTCAGAAGTGTGGAGGGGTTTGATCATCTACAGCTGAACACAGGTGCCCCGTTGCTTCCTTTCTCCCAAGATGGAAGGGGGGCAGCCGCCTTCTGCATGGCAGACAAGGGTGGGGTCATCAACAGGTGCTGGTGCTTTCTTCCCCTGTTGGTGGTGGTGAGTGGGGAAAAAGTACTCCCTCAGGCCCTCTGGCCAGGTGCCTGCCCTCCCTCCAGAAGCACAGAACTCCAGGAATCAGAATGGATCCAAGCAGCCTTGGTGTGAGAAGGCTTCTCAGCCTCTCGCTGGGCATTAGACTGAAGCACAAGCTTCTGACCAGCGGAGGCATCCTCCCCCAACCAACCTCATGGGCTCTGCCCCAAAGGTGCTTTGGGCTTTTCTCCAACTGCTCAGATAGAAAGTTGGGGGAAGAGTACGCTGTTGGTGCTGGGAGCCTGCTTGGTTTCAAAGATGGAAAAAGATAGCCATATTTATTGAGATGGACTCACAGCATGCCCAGAACTTCACTGTCCCATTTTTCAGATAAGAAAGCTGAGGTTTGGAGGAAGAAAATGACATAATTGCACTTGTCACACGGAAGGTGGCTGTGTCATTGTTTTCTCAAGGAGGGATGGATGTACAGAAGATTCAGCATGGAAAACTGCCCTTCCCTCCCCGACCCTGGCCCATTCACTCCTCTCCTGACTCTGGCTGCTGTGATGGCTCCTAGCCTCTCGTCCGTGTAGTAGCAGATCACGTGCAGCTCACTGCCTGCCTAAGAGCCAGAAGGGCTGTCTCTGGGGGCCACAGACGGGTGTCTAGCATTCCTTCTGTGACTCCTCGTCCCTCCTTGGACTCTCTCCTGCAAGGAGAGGTAGAGAAGGTCCAGGGGAATTATTCCATTGGGGTTCTTCAACCCCGTGGCCCTTTATCAACTGGCTTGCACCAAGCTCAAGTCCTTTGTGTTTTTCCTGTGCATGCTCTTCATTTCATCACCTCTCTCCAATTATCCCATAATACTGAGAGACAAAGCAGGGAGGGTATAATTACCCCCCTTTTTCTTTTGGTTTTTTTGAGACAGCGTCTCACTATGTAGTTCAGGCTGGCCTTGAGCTCACTTTGTTGCCCAGGCTGGTCTCAAATTTGCAACGATCCTCCTGCCTCAGCCTCCCACATGCTATGATTACAGGTGTGCGCCACCATGCCTGGCTAACTATCCCTCTTGAGGTTCAGAAAAGGTAAGTGACTTCTCCAAGATCATCCATCAGAAAGTGACAGAGCAGAGCTACAGCACGATATCCAGAAGTCCTGATGTCCTTCTCCTTGCCCTGTGCTGACGGTCACTGGGACAGCCTTTGGGCTGGCCTCTCTGCACCTCTTTACCTCCAGGACTCCCTCTCTGCTCCATCCCAGTGTGTGTGGGTTGTGTCCTCAGAGCTTCCTAGGTCTCCTAAGCCCTACTGAATATAGCCTCACTCACCACTTCTCCAGCTGAGGGTCCCCCAAATTGGGCCCCAATCTACTGCTATTGCCAGTCTCGCTAACACGACAGGCTGGGCTTTTTCTTCCTCCAAGGTGGGCAAGATTGCGGGATACCTCTGGATTGTCAGTGGCATGGGTTTCAGCCTCCTGTGAAGGGAGTGGATGGGGAAACTGAGGTTGCTGCATTTAGGGAAAAGGGAGGGGCAAGTCTAAGAAAAGGCTGGGGCTAGGCTGATGGGGCGGGCCCTCCCCAGGAGAACCTACAACCTTGTTTCACTAAGTGGAACACAACATGTACTTAGTGTTTATATTGTGTGCTACTTTGGTCCTAGAGAAATCTTAAGGAAAATGCTGGGCTCCCCGAAAAGGGACACCTGGACCAAACCAGAACCAGAGACCTGGGTTCCTAAGAGCTCTGGGGGTTCATGGTCAGGAAAACTGGGATCCTGGGATTAGTGGTGATGGTTGCACAACTCTATAAATGTACTAAAAGCCATTGAATTATATACTTTAAGGTGGTAAATTTTATGGCATATGAATGATACCATTTTTTAAAAAAGAATACCTGTTACCATGTTAGAGTATGCTCCGTACATGGTAGGCACCCAACATATATTGTTGAGTAAATGCATTAATGGAGGTAGCATCTTTTTTTTTTTTTTTTTTTTTGGTTTTTCTCCGGTACCAGGAACTGAACTCACGACCTTGCGCTTGCCAGGCAGGTGCTTTTGCCACTGAGCTAAATCCCCAGCCCCCGGTAGCATCTTATAAAGCACATCTGTCTGACTCTCTCAGTAGCCTTGAGGAGGAAGCAGGATAAGAATAATGGTCCCCATTTAACGGGTAAAGAAATGAGTCCTGAAAAATTAAGTGACTCATCCAGGGCAATTGAATTAGAGTTTTATAGAGTTAGGATGGGTTTTTATTCCAGCTTATCCAACCCTGGGTTCATTAAGCCAACCTTGATGGAGTATCTGTTTGATAGTGGTGCTACCTCTGGGGATGCTGAGGTACTGACTATCAGCATGACCAGCCCATCTCTGCCCTCCAGTGGTCTGGAGACTCAGATGATGAATCAAGCATGAACAAGATAGTGTTACTGGTGTTTGGGAGATGCCCAAAGGGTTCCTAAGCCAACCTGCGGAGGACGGAGTGACTACCTAGGAGACGACAGCTAACTGTGGGAGGATGTGAAACTGACCACAAGAACGGGCAAGGTGGATGGGTTGGCTTTGATTCAGAAGGGCATGAAAACAGTGGCAGGCACCTGTAGTCCCACCTACTCGGGAGGCTGAGGCAGGAGTATCCCTTGAGCTCAGGAGTTTGAGACCAGCCTGGCTGACATAGGGAGACACTGGTGAGTTTTAAGTAGGGGAGGAACAATGGTAGATCATCAACACACAGCCCTTGATCCAGGGCTGTGGATCAAGGGCAAGCCCATCTCAGCCCATTCTCCAGTACCCCTCTCTCTGCCTGCCCTCCTCCTCCACACTCGGTGCTGGGCACAGGGTGGGCCTGGTGGAGTTGAAATGCAGCCCAGATGTTCTGCTTCACAGACCAAGCTCATCCTTATGTCACCACCCTAGTGGCTCTTGTCAGTCCGCTGTCCCTGACATTGCTACCCTGGCCTTGGAATGATCACAGGGTAAAAACCACTGGTAACATTATTAAGAGCTAATCATAAAAACCAATGGCCATTTATGAAGCCCCTACTCTATGCCAGGCATGGTTGTAAGTGATTTATGTCTGTCTCACCTAATTTTATTTAATCCTCACCCTAAGAGACAGGTAATAGTATTATCCCCAGTGGGCAGATCAGAAACTGAGACACACACACAAAAAGATCTCATAATTTGATGGAGCTGGATTCAAAGGCACAAGCTGCACTGAGAATTTAACACTGGACTGTAGAGCTCAAAAGAATGATCACACGGTTTATCTTGGCCACAGAAATTTCCCTGGTCAGCTGGAGAGCTGTACAGACTAAAGGTTTACCAAGTGGAAGTACCCCAACCTCCCCCAGTTCAGAGGAGAGAGGCAGGCTGGTCCGGGGTGTTGGAGACGGCGTCTTTGAGGAGGCAGGTTGCAGGTGGATTTGGCTGGGATTCTGCATGCAGGAAGGGGAGATGCTGTGGGATGCAGGGGGTTGTGGAAGGTCCCAACTCTGCCACTCATGACCTTGAGCCAGTCCCTTCCCCTCTCGGTGGGGTCTCATTCGTTAACAGATACAGTGATGGTCCCCATCTTGGAGGCTCCCTGGGGCCTAGGCCAGGGTGCCTTAGGACTGGGACATGGAACAAACTCCTGGCAACATGTAGAGGGATTTGTTTGGGAAGAAGGTCCGAACCAAACCTCATGTGGCATTGTCCAGGAAGTCAAAGTGTCGGCAACTCTTTTATCTCCGGGTCTCCCTGGAGTTGGGGATGACAGGGAGGGAGGATGCGGAGAGTCCCTTAGTGGGCTCTGTTTGGCCTGAGGAAGTGGTGTTGGCTTCTAATAAGTTGTTATTGGCCAAGGCTGGTTGTCTCATTTGGTAAGTGGAGAGTAGGAATGTAACCGGCTTCAGCTGGCAGCTGTCATGGAGTGAGGGCAACATTATAAAGCCAGAGTTCCAGCATGCCTTCTTCATAGTATGTTCAGGAGCCAGCTGTGAAGGTTTTAAGAAGGGTCTAAATGTACCTCAGTTTCCCCTTCTGAATCCACTCTGTACAGTCTTTTGTTTACTTTTTTTTTTTTTTGAAAGAGTCTCCCTATGTAGTTCAGGCTGGCCTCAAACTCACTATGTAGCCCAGGCTAGCCTCGAACTTTCAGAGATCCTCCTGCTTCAGCCTCTTGAGTGCTGGGATTATAGGTGTGTGCCACCATGCCCAGCTTGTATTCCTGATTTTTTTTAAAATCACTAATGAATTGAGAAATTCATTAGTTTTAAAAAACTCAGTTTTTTTTGAGAAATTCATTAGTTTTAAAAAACTCAGTTGAGTGCAATTGAAAAGACCCTGAGCTCCACCCAAACTCAGACCAACCTGTATATAGATCCCTCTCTACTACTACCAAGTTTGAATGAGTCATTTCCTTTTTCTGAGCCTGGTCTTACCATCTGTAAAATGGAGACAGTAATGGTCCCTACTTCAGAGTTTATGGGATCCAGATGAGAGAATGCAGGCACCAGGCTTAGCACTGTGCCTGGCACATAGTTAATGCTTAGTAGTACTAGGATTACAGGTGTGTGTCACCATGCCAGTTGATATTTAGATATTGGGATGCTGTAGGGGCCAGCTAGGCTGGTGGCGGCAGTGTTATTGTCATTACTAATCTCTTATATCTGCTCAGCGTTTTGCAGTTTACAGTGTACGTTCCCCCTCATCGATGCTGTGCGGGCATTTCAGATTGCTCCTCAGGGGAGCCGGGATAGGCGGCACCATCTCCACTTTACAACTGTGAGCTTGAGTCTTAAGACAGGCCAAGTGGCTTCTCCCCGATTTCAGTTCAGGTCTTCCTGCTCTGGGAGTTTAATTCCTGGCCTGGGTGGAATGGGGGTCCACCTCCGGGTCTGGCCACCCTGTCAGGGAAGTTGTTGCTCACCCTGAGTTTTCACTCTACATTCTGGAGGGTGAGCAAACACAGAGTGACAGGTTCGTGGTTTTGCCAGGTCACAGAAAGACATGCCTTGAAGTCTGCACATTTGGTGTTATTGATGACAACCTGTCTCTCACCTTCGGGCCCAGGATCTTGGAAGTTCTGGGCCAACAGTGTCTCTGCTTGCTCAACACCTCAGACAGGCCAGATTCAGATGTTCTTTTTCTTGTCCGTTTCCCACTTTCCCACATTTTACCCTGGTCCTTGGGCCTAAAAAAGGATTCTGCCCCCAGTTGTTCCTTCAGTGAGCAACACATTTTCATTGCCTGCCCTGTACCAGGCACTGTCCCATTTGCTGGGGTGCAGAGGGGAGCACTGTGGGGAAACACATGCTGTGAATGTTTGCACCCCCCAAATCCATGTGTTGATTGGGTCACAGTGAGTGGCACAAGTGCCCGTGTAAAAGAGATCTTGAAGAGCCAGCCTGCCATTTCCATTGTGTGCTGACTTGCTGGAAGGCGCCATCTATGATGCAGAAAGCTGGCCCTCGCCAGACCCCCCGAATCTGCCGGCTTTGATCTTAGCCTTTCCAGCCTCTGAAGTGTGAGAAACAAATTTCTGTTGTTTACAAGCCGTCCAGTGTATGGTATTTTTGTTAGAGCAGCCCTGACAGACTAAGGCAGCACCTGATTAGCATGGAGTAGAAGAACCTCATACGATGATCTGGCAGTTCCCAAGGGACAGTGAAGAAGGTGCCTCTTGGTTACTTGGCGGGACGCATGATTTTGAATCTGGAAAAATGCCCCTTTTTGAGGAGTGTCATGCGCTGAGGGCCTTGGGTTGCGGGTCAGGCTTATGCTGTGATTCCGTCTCTGCCTTGGCCTTGCTTTGTGACCTTAGGCTGATCCTTGCCTCGTTCCGATCCTCTTTCTCCCCATCTACTGAAGGAGGAGATTGCCTAAGGTATAAGACAGTCCCTGACATTTGTGGGGCACTTGCCTGACTCACGTGTCCTGCGCTCACAGGAGCCGAGGTTGACAACAAGGTCTCTTTCTGCCTAGCAGTAGCCTCCAGGGCCCTTCGGGTGACTTCTGAGTTAGGGCCTGAGCGCCCGGAAGGAATGGAGTGGGCTTCTCAGCTCCTGCATTCTCTGGTTTCTCCAGCTGACACTACAGCAGAGGAAACAGGTCTTAGGAAGCCCCTGTCCAGGCCTGTCCAGCAGGACCCCAGCCTGTTGGACGTGACTTCTTTTGCTTCCCTTTGGGCAGGAGATAGGAAGGTCGGGGGGGTGAGAGCAGACCTTCAGGGCCCCCAGAAACTATGGCATTGATCCGGCCCCCCCATAGGGAGGTGGCTGAAGAAGCTCGAGAAGAGCAAGGCTCCCCAAATCTATGCTGAGTGCCACGGGGTGTCACTGAGCCACGCTGGGAACCTGGATCTCCGAACCCTCCCTCCAGGTGTGGCACGTGCACAGCTCTTTCCTGGGTCAGGCTCACAGAGGTGTGGGGGGCGAGGGTGCAGCAGGAGAGTACCTGGCAGGTGGAGGACGGCTGTGGGAGAAGCCCCGACACCCGCTTGCCGCTCTTTCCTGCTTCCTGTCTTATTGCTCTGATAAATTCCTGGGCCTCTCACCCAAGTGACACAGACAGCAACGTGTGTGTCCAGGGCGGGAACGGAAGTGGAGAGCAGGCCTGTGTGACCGGTGAGGACAGAGACCTGCTGAGTCCTGTTGTGCCCTATTCCTGGTGATAGAGCTGTTTAGCTGCCAGCTCCCCGCCTGTCCCCAGGCAGTGCCTACTCGCCTAGGCCGGCTGGCCAACAAGAAGCCTCTCTGTGCCCTCCCTGCCCCCAGCTATTAGTATCTGCTGCCTCACCTACCCATGTCCCTGCAGCTCTGGCCTGCCACTTGGCCCCCGCACAGGGACTGGTTTAGCAGGTTTCTCCACATCTGCAAGCAACGTGAGGGCTGGGACCTGGGGCAGGGCAGGCCTGGGGAGGCAGTGCCACCCTGTCCTTGACCCCTGCCCCCCAATCCCAGCCTCACCCCAGCTGCCTTTTCCACCTTGTCAAGGAGGCAACCTGGGGAGCTGGAGAGCAGACTCCTGGTCCTGGCTGTGCCACTTACTCAGCATGTGATAGTGGGTAAGTCTCATGCCCTGTTTAGGCCTCAGTTTCTTCATCTGTATAATGGGACTTTGGGCTCAGTGATCCCCAAACAGCTGTGTTGCAGTATTCTAATTAGAACTCTGCTGTTTTCCCTCCATCCCTGAACAAATCATCAAATACTGGGGTCTCAGGTTCCAGATAAGGGAAAGGAGTCCACGATCTTCACTTGTTTTCTGGTGACGTTGATAGGATCAAGTGACATCTTAGTGGGCAGCCGGGCTTTTGGGGGAAATTTCTTCTCCCTATAGTGTGTTCTGCCCTTATCTGACCCAAGCAGGAGAGTACATCCCTAGGAGGGGCTTTCCCTGGCCCCCTGCTCCACCCTGAGCTCATAACTCACTGGCACTGAACTTTCTGAGCATCTCCATAATGGGGAAGGCGGAGGTAGAGAGTATGAACCCAGGGGAAGGCACTAGAGCTCGCTGCCTCCTTCTGATCCTAATCTTCAGGTCAACCCAGGGTCTAGTTCTACCCCTACAGCAGCCCTAGGGAGTGAGGGCAGGCAGACTGCATCCTCTTGCTGGACCAGTTTCCCTGTCTAATAAGAAGAACGTACAGATCTCATGTCGTTAGAAGTTCTGACAAGTAGAGACTGTAAGAAGGAGTAGGAATGAAAGAGTATATTCCCTGCCTAGGATGGGGAGTGGAGGCAGAGAGAAGAGGAAACAGGAGTTAACACTTATTGAGCACCTTCTGCGTGGCAGCACCACACCACTTACTTGGCCCCCATCTCACACATGTGCTATAGTCTCAAGTCTCTGTTCCAAGTGGTAGCCAGAGTGACCTTTGTGGAACACATACCCGACCCTGTCATTTTGTGTTGTTCTTTTGTTTTTAGAATGAGATCTAAGCTCCTTGTTATCATACAGGGCCCTGAGTAAACTGGTCCCTGCCTTCCCCACTACATTCACATCCCTTCCACTTGTCATTTAATTTAGTCACAGGAGGTTTCCTCTGTTCATTTAATGAGTTCTCTCCCACCACAGGACCTTTACATATGCTGTTCTCCCTGCTTAGAATTCTTTCTCTGGCTCTGCAGCCTTGTCACCTTCTTACCCTTTCCATGTCAGCTTATAATTAGATTCCCATCCCACCCGCCTGCTTTCTGCCTCCAACTCTTGATTCCTTCCTAATGTTTATAACAATGCATAGCTACCTCTCTCTCTGTTTTTTTTTTTAAAGTCACGATCATTCTTGATTCTGTGTTGTGTGGTGCATAGTGGGTATTCAATAAATATTTGCTGGGTGAGTGAGTGAATGAGTTGTGAGGAAATGAGAGAGTGCTGGTTGAGTGGCTGGCTTGGGTGATGAGCACCTTAGTAGGTGCTCAGTAAATGGCAGCTTTTCATGGGGAATAAAATCAGGCAGGGGGTAAATACCTACTCACTGTGGCCAGAGCACTCAGGCATGTGGGATGGGAGATGCAGCAGGCAATTAAGGCCGCAAAGATGAGCTGGTGCCAGATCCTGGCAGTCCCTAATGCTAAGGCAAAGTTTAGACTTCTGAAAGCAATGCTTAGAAATCATCACTGGGCCATTAAGGCTATAAAGATTTTCTAAGCTGGGGACTCAGCCTCGGTGAGTGTCTCTGTGAGCCTCTGGGGACTCAGAGGGGTCATGTTGTACTGTGGTGGGGTGCGGGAGTCGGGGGGCAAACCCAGAGGAGAGGAGAAAGCTGGGCCCTCTCTGGGAATGCTGTCTGAGGCAGCTGTTTGTACAGGCCCAGAGGGAGGGGCTCAGTTTGGGGAATTGCATTTTCCAGTGTGGTGTGGCTACTGCAGTGCTCCTGGGGGCAGTGGGAGCAGAGGATAGGGGCAGCCTGAGCGTGCTGCTTAAATTCATCAACCATGTGATGTTGCCAGGTTCATTCACGTCTCTGATTCTCTTTCTTCATCTGTAAACTGGCTGCTCTTAGTGCCTGCCTCACAGGGTCCTGGTGAGGGATTGCGGGGCTCCGGATGGGCTGGTTGCTGGGATTATAGAGCTGAGAGCCTGGACAAAACTTGTGCATTTTGATGTCAGTAGTTAGATTCTTCTAGAAATTGAGGAGCTTCCTAAGAAATCTCTCTTTTTGTTCTGACTCTTGGTGTGGAAAATCCTTCCAAAATCTCTGAGTGATTGATTGCACAAGGGCTGAGAGGGCCCTCCGTGGGGACTTTGCATACCTCCTCAGGAGCAGGGCAGGGGAGGAGTGGCAGCTTGGCCTGTAGGAGGCCAAGCTGGGGATTCTATTGGAAAACTGTATTTCGGAGTCTATCAGTTTTATTCAAAGTGTGTAAAAGGGGCAGGCCTAGTTAGTGGAATGTTCTGTGTATTCCGAGGCTCTGGATGGGGCTAGGCTACTTTCCCAAAGTGGTATGAGGTGGGCTCCTGCCTGCTCCTGCCCATTGTCTTTACGATGAGTATGAGAACTGGGAGGCGTAGGTGGTGGATGATCCCACCCATTTCCCCATACTGATGGGGAAGACGGGGTTCCAAGAGATAGGGGATGGAACTTGTGTAGGTCCGACTGTGTGACTGCCCTGGGCCTGGGCCTGCTGCCTCACATTCAGCCACAGGCTCCCCTGCGGCTCCACAGCTGCTACTGCCTCAGCAGAGGAGTCTGGGGTGGTAAACTGGTGAACATCTGTACCAGTCCCTGACCCATCCTGAGCCCTGGCCGAGTGGCAGTAGGCCCCTGCGGACTGGAGAGGATTCACCTTTGTTCTAAGCTTCCAACTCCATCTACACTCTGCCTCCTGATCTGAGATGGGCCCATCCGACTGGAGGCGGGGGACTAAAGGACTGGGCTGTTCCCCCTCCTTCTGAAGAAGGGAGAGGCAAGCCCTGTCTGGCGGGTGGATTCCAGTCTGCATCCCTACTCCAGCTGCTGGCGGTGCTGAGGCGATGCTTTTGTCTGAGTTGCCAGGGGAACCAAAGTTTCTGCCTCATTCTGAGGCCCTGATTGGCTCCTGGTGGAGCTTGAGCTTTGGTGAAGGGAAGGGCCTCCCTTCTGCCCACACCTTCCACGGGGAGAGATCAGAGTGTGGCAGGTGTCCCCATGGAAGCACCACGTCAGTGCCTGTGCTCCAGAGATGATCGGTCCCCTTGTTTTTACATTCATTCATTCATTCACTCACTCACTCACTCATTCATTCACTCACTCATTCATTCATTCGTTCGTTCGTTCGTTCGTTCATAACAGGCAGCATTTCTCCAGGCCCTTCATTCTTCTGGGTCCAGGAAAGCTAACTTAGAGTTGGGAGGGCCGCATTCTAATCTTCACACAGCCGTAGACTCAGTCTTTGCATTAGGCAGGTCTCTTCTCCTCCTGGGGCCTCAGTTTTCTTTCCTGTAAAAATGAATTCATTGCACTAAAAGCTCTGGTCCGCTTGGCTCTGGTTCCCCCAGCCAGACAGCCTAGTTCCTCTCTTCTCTGCCTCTCCATAGCCCTCGTCTGGTTCTGGCAGTGTCCTAACCACACTCTCCCTTGTAAAGTGCAGGTAAAAATAGGGGGCCGCAAACAGCTTTTGGCATTGCTTTATCTTTTCACCGAGGAAAGTTGTGCTCTCTGAAACCTCCATGAGAAGTCCCAAACCCTGCAGCCCATCCTGTCCTGTTCCTTTCTCCAGGGTCCAGGCTCACAGTAATAAAGCCAAGGAGTAATGAATGGTGAGCACCCCACTGTGTGCAAGGCAGTGCGGGGCAGCATGCAGAGCAGAGCTTGCTGGGATGGGAGGGGCCATTAGGGGAGCCCTGGAGCTCAGCAGTTCTGGGTTCCAGGTCTTCCTTGGCCCCATATGGGCTGGGTAAGCTTGAGGGGGCGTGTTTCCACATCTCTAACACAGGAATAATAATGCCACCCTCACGGGGTTGTCACCAAGGTATGACATCACATTGGCCATACAGGAGGCAAGAAAATGGGGAAAATGCATACTGGGGAGAGGTCCTCAGCTGCCACATGCCTGGCCCGAGATGCTGCTCATTCCCCGTAGTACCAAAAAGCAGAGAGAAAGTGTTGCCTTGGGCAGTTGGTGTCTGAGTGGGGGAGGTCTGTGTCAGAGCTAATGTTTGAATAACACTTTTAAGATTCTCCAGGGACCTTCAATGAAGATTTTTCAGACAATGAAAATGGAGCAAAGTAATGACACTGAGCTCACTGCCGGGAAAGGGGGGCAGCCTAATTGGTGCTAGCCTTGACTTGGCCCAGCCAAGCTCATTACCACAGGCTGACCCGGAGAATGACCTGTACATTTGGGCTGTATGGAACGTCAGTTTCCTTAGAATGGGCTGTAATGGGGGACATCTGGGAGTGAGTCAGCCCTGCTTCTTGTTGACTCACCAGACTGAGGGTCAAAAGTGGCTTCTCGGGTCATTGGCCTCCAGAACCTGGCGTAGCCTTCAGTTCCGTGACCCTTTCCCCCTCCACCTCTCCGCTCTGCAAGCAGCCTGGACTTGGCCACTGTCCATCGTGGCTGTGGTGGGAGGCGAGGGTGGGACACTCAAGTCAGACAGGACTTGCTGGGTGACTCTGTCTCTTGTGCTTGGGTTTGCCTGGTGTCCAGAATGAGGCGAGTGGAGAGAGGTATAGAGGGGAGTCTTCAAGAGCAGAAAGAAGGCTGGCATGGGGTGGGGGTGAATATGTGTCAATGGGGAGGTGACATTTGTGAGCTTACCTCAAAGAGGCTCCGAATCTAAAGGACGTGTCTCAGCGAGGTGAAGGGATGGACTAAGAAGTGTGTGTGTGTGTGTGTGTGTGTGTGTGTGTTGTGTGGGTCCCCATGGAAACACAAGTGAGGTGACCAGGACAGGAGAGTGTGATCCTGAAGACGCTAGCAAGTCCCATCCATGTCCTTCTCTTCAAGGCCTCCCTCCATTTGCCTGAGCTGGGCATGGATGGCTGGGTGTGACAGTTACTCCCTGTCCTGCTTGATTAGACTTGTATGTGCTGCTTCTGGGGACACTGGCCACTGTAGGGATGTCCTTTCAGACTCCTCAGTGGGGAGTGGGGTGAGGGTGGGTCATTAGGCCCTTCTTGGCACCCAGTTTATATTGTGAATGCAGTGGGGGTCAGAGGGACAAGCACTGGGTCACCGGTGGGTCATTCTAACCTAGGATCACACTCTTCCTGAAGCCCTCTCTTTGCGTGGTCTCCAGAACACTGCACCCTTCTTGTTTGCCCTGGCTTTTGTACTCCCCAGCCCCTCTCCCTTGCCTGTTTCTCCTTTCTCCTTCCCTGCTCAGTGTGTGGGGCCCTCAGTGCTCTACTGCAGTTATTGTTGTTTTTTAATGTTTTTGTTTAATTTTTGAAAGTAATAACATAGCACAGAGATTTTGGAGAACAGGAGAGGAAAACTGCTCCTGAGTACCGTCAAGAGTTTGGCGTGTTTCCTTCCTGCTGTTTTCCTTTGCTCTTTTCTCACATAGCTGTAGCCCTGCTTCTTGCGTCCTCTGATCTGTCCTGTGTTTTCCACGTACCGGAAACGCCTTCTGTGTGGGTATAGGACGTTCTGCTAAACATGTGATGTACATGTCCTGTTTCGTGTCAGAGACTTTCAGGTTGTTTCCAGTTCTACAATTATGAAGAACTCGTGAACGTTACACACATTGCTCCTTCTGTCTTTACATGAGGTCTATTAGGGCAAAGGCTGTGGATATTGGGCAGGCACTTGGGAAACTCGCCAAGCTGCTGGGCACGTCAGACTCCCTGTCTGGGGGAATAGGCAGGGACTGGTTTTGATTTCTCTCAGGTCTGAAGAGACCTGAGAAGAGACCCCACTCCTCGTGAGCAGGGGCTGCTCCCTGCTATCCTCTTTCCTGGTTCTTCACTGGTGGTAGGAGAGAGGCAGAGAAGGGCTGCCTGGGTTCACGCCTGGCCAGCTAAAGCTGGGCATCATGAGAGTGAGTCACTCACAGGACCCTTCTGAGGCTTTCTATCCATGGAAGCCTCGCCCTGGCACTTGACCCATGCACTGGATACATGGTGAGGCCCAGAGAGAGGAAGGGGCCGGTCTGTGACTCCCTAGGGCCTCAGGGACACAGCTGACGCCACAGTCAGGCTGCCTGCCCTGTGGGTGGTCCTGCGCCCTGAGGCCAGGCTCCCCAGTGTAGTTTATGGGTTAGGCATCTCTAGGTTGGAGAAGATGTTGGAAGTGTTGAGTCCATGAAGCAGAGGTGAAGGGTGGGTCTGTCCCTTTCTTCCTAGAGCCATCGCCTTTTCCTGCACACCCTGCCTGTGATATCTTTCTAGGGTAGGTGCTTGGGCCCCAGGGCAGGCCTCTTCCCTGGAAGTATATTCAGGGGATGTCTCCCCAGCTGGCCTTTGAAGCGGGGGTTCTTCAAGGGCCCCAATCTGGAGGGAAAGGTGGGCCACAAGCATCCCTCCTTCGGTGGCTGTGTTAGTTTCCTAGAGCTCCATTAACCAATCACCACACACTGAGTGGCTTAAACAATACAACTCAACGTACGTTTATTATTTTAGCGCTCTGGAATTTGAGAAACCGGCAAATTTTAGCCTTACAGTGTGCAAATCAAGGTGTTGGCAGGATTTCCAGGGGAGAATGTGCACCCTGCCCTTTTTAGGGTCTCTCAACTGTCCCCATTCCTCAGTTCATGCACTCCCAGCCTCTGCCTCTATTACCACGTGTACTCTGTCACTCCTCCGCCTTCTTCTCTCCTAGGTTGGGCCCTTGTGATTACATTGGGCCCACTTCAGTAACCCAGGATTAGCTCTCCATCTCCAAATCCTCCACCTAATCACCTCTGAAAAGTCCTTTTTGCCATGTGAGGTTCTGGGATGAGCACGTGGACATCTTTGGGGGGACCCTTATTCTGCCTACCTCAGCAGCCCATACCAGGGACCTCTCTGCCTTAATGGATCCCTAGGTCCTACTGGAATTGTGCCACCATGCTCTGAGGTGGTGGGAGGGCTTGAGAAGCTCAGGTCCTATGGGCTATGGTTGGGGAGGGGCATAAGAGAGGGTCCCACTAGAGTCTCCGTGGCACAGTTCCCTGAGAGCAGGCAAGGTGCCTTGATAGTGTGACCGAGGTATTCAGTGGGCGCACATTCCAGAGTTGGGGCTGGTAGGTGTGGGACCACTGTGAGGCTGCGTGTCAGAAGCCAAGTGCCCTCTCGCCACAGAACCGCCATGGCTCTGTGCGTGTTTTCGTCTGTGTGCGCTCATCTGCGACTCGCCATGAATACTCTTGGGAGGGCCAAGGAGCCACTCTTTAAAAAGGTCCTTTCTGCTCTTGTTCTAAGGAAAATAATTACACAAGTGACTAATTTTATCCCTAATCCCATAATTACTTTATTATGTAGCTGGTGAGAGGGCCCTGAGCTGTGCCTACGGCGCCACTCTGGCTGCTGGCCCAGTTGGCCTGGTCCCATAGCACGGAGCCCCGCCTGGCTTCTGGTCTGGGCTGCCGAGAGGGCATGATTGTTCTAGTTCCTTTCTGGTTGGGTATTTTGATCTCTGAGACCTGAAAAGCCACCTTTCTTTCCCCCTAAATGTGTGTAAAAACATGGCTGCCTGGAGAGGAAGAGTTTGATCATGGGATTAAGTCAGTAGGGGTCAAGCGCCCACATCTGGGTTCTAGTTCAACTCTCACTAACTTGCCCTACAACCTTGCGTAAGTCGTTTCCCTTTGGGTCTCAGCTTCACTATCTATAAATGAGGCCCTTGTCATCTCTAATGTTCTATGGTTGCATGGGGGAATGGAGAGAGTTAGAGCTTGACACAGAATCCTTCTTGCTGCCTGCTGAAAGCCTGTCCTCTGTAGCGTGTGGTAGAGCACTGGCCTGGCATGCATGAGGCCCTGGTTAAAATTATATATATCCCAATCACACATGCCCCAATCATAGCATTAAAGATAGTAATAGTCATCGTTTATTGATTGCTCACCTCATAGCAAGCAAGTTACTGTAGTTGTCTCATCCTCTACTCAATGCGTAGGAGACGCTGGCTTCACAGACGAGGAACATGAAGCGGTAATTCATACAATGAATTGCCTACCATGAAGTGGCCCAGCTAGGACTGTAACCTAAGATCTTAGCCTCTTCCCCCATTGTCTTCTTCTAATATATAAATAAAAGAAGAGCAACTCGGCTAGGAAGTAGTGAGGCTGGGATTTGAGCCCAGCTCTACATGTCCTTAAAGTTTTTTTCTCCTTTTCCTCCTCTCTTCTCCTTCTTCTTTCTCCTCCCAGGCTAGCCTTGAACTCCTGATTCTCCTGCCTCAGCCTTCCAAGTACAAGTGCTGGGACTGTAGACACGTACCACCAGGCCTGAATTCCGTTCTTGCTGTTTTCATAAGCCATCTCCCCAAATTAGACTTACAGAGGTTCTAAACTCTTAAAATATGAAAACGTAAATTTAAATTTCACAACAATAATGAAAAAGGTTGACAAAAACAAGTTGGATCCAAGGTTATGTGAAGTGTGTGTTTCCCTCTCACCTGTATCATCATCCTCATCGGTGCTGGGTATGGAACCCAGAGCCTCACACAGGCTAGACGAGCGCTCTACCCTTGAGCTACATCCCCAATACTTTTTAAGGTTTATTTTGAGTCTTACTGACTGGTCAGGCTGGCCTCAACCTTAGAATTCTCCTGCCTCAGCCTCCTAGGTGGCTGGGATTACAGGTGTGTGCTATCACACCAGTTGTGTCTCCCCTTTTATGACTCCATCTCCTTATTACTGTGATGTCAGTTTTTCAATTCCTTCGGTTTCTCTGGTTTTATCTTTCAGTCTTTTATCCTCTTGTTCATTTTTCTGTCCAACATTTTAAATTGTGGTAAAATACACATAGCCTAAAATCATTTTAAGTGTACAGTTCATAATGTTGTGTGTCTTTACTGTGCAGCCATCAGTGCCACCCATCTCTAGAACTCTTTTATTTTGAAAATCTGAAAATTTATATCCACTAAACAGTAATTCTCCATTTCCCCCTCCCCTAGCCAGTGGCGATCGCCATTCTACTTTCTGTCCCTGTAATTTGGCGAGATGCCTCATATAAGTGGAATCATACAGTACTTTGTGGATGGCTTATTTCACTTAGTATAAAGTTTTCAAGGTTCAAGTTGTAGCATATGTCTGAATTTTATTCTTTCCTAAAGCTGAATAGTATTCCATCATACCATATCTTGCTGTTGATGAACACCTCTTGGCTATTGTGAATAATGCCTCTATGTCCGTGGATATAAAAATATCTCTTTGACACTCTGCTTTTAGTTCTTTTGTACATATACCCTGCAGTGGAATTGCTGGATTTTATGGTTAGCACTTTTTTGAAAAGCTACTATTTATCCTGTGCTTATCATGTGCCAGGAACTAGGTTAGGCACTTGACATATGTGACCAATAGCCACTGCATATGGTAAGTAGAATTAGCTGCAATTTGCAGCAAAGAACAGAAGGACTCAGAGAAGTTTAGCTACTGACTCCGGGTCATGGCTCCGAAGTCTCGAAGCCGACTGGAGCGCTGACCTGCCGCCAAGCCCTGCTTTCCACCGTCGTAATGTGCTGCCTCCCAGCGGTCTCGGTCTCCACCTGTCCAGACAGTTTTCTGCCTCTGCTGTTGTTTCTCGCTCCGCAGCGCTTTTCCACTGTCTCTTGCCTTGCGTGTGTTTGTGCTCTCTGGAAACTTTGAGCAACTTGTGGAAAGGCCCTTTGACTGCCAGGAAGTTTTTGTGAGGTGGAAACCTACAGAGGGAGATCTGTAATTTGCTTTTTAATCATAGTCCTCGGGATTTATAGCTGCCTCTCTCCCTGCACCTGGTGGGCTCTCACTTTGCCTGCTAGGGCGACTGGCTCATTGAGGGCCCCACAGCGGGGAGCTCCTGGGGTCAGGGACGTGGTCCGTGTGGGAAGGGAAAGGGCCAGGCTGCCAGGCTGGAGAGGGGCTCTCCTGGCTTGCTAAATTCCTAGCAATAACACAGAAAATTTTCCTAGGAAAATTCTACAGAAAGATGGAGAAGGAAGTTACTCAGCGAGCTCCAGGACACTTGTCTTTTCGTGACCTTCAAAAACTGTCGGAGCAAAATATCCCCAAGTCTAGGTGATCCTATGGATTTTATTAGTTCAAGTCAGATTGAAAATTTGCACAGTCGCCAGTTATCTTTCTGTTGTCTTTTTTTCTTTAACTTTTTATTATGGAGAATTTAAAATCTGTAGAAAAGTAGAGAAAGTAGTATAATGAACTCCAAGAACCCCTTGTTCAGTTTTAGCGATTATGAATATATAGCCAGGGTCTCTCTATATTAAATTTTCTTCATTAACCTCCCTATCGCAGTGCACCACACCTAACAGTTGCTCAGTAAGGAAGTATATGTTAGCTGATCATACATGCCTTCTCTCCCTGGGCTTCCGTTTCCCTGTCTGTGCAGTAAGGGTGTAGAAACAGATGGTTTCTAAGAAACGCAGTCATCAGAGCATACATGTTTGTGTCAGACACACTTGTCAAATCCTTGTGCTGCCATTTATTAGCCAGGTGTCTTTAGATAAGTTAGGTCTCAGTTTTATTATCTGTAAAGTAGGGGTGCTGGTGTCTGCTTCTCAGGGGGTGGAAGTGAACACTGAGTAAAGATTAAATGCTTTCTTTGCTAATACTTTCATTGTTGCTACTTTGAATACTAAATGTTCTGAAGGGAACAAATCGAATATTGCAAAAATACAAAAAGAAATTGAAATCAACTAGGATTTAAGCCCTGGGATTTGGCTCCTTTTTCTGTCCCAGGTGTGAGATAGTCAGAAGCTCAAGAAAAGGTGAGTACAGCTGCAGCCAGCACCCCACATGTGGATCTGGGAGCAGGTCCAGAGTGGAGGTCCTGCAGGCTGATTCCCTCTCCTTGGCTCCCCTCACCCCTGCCACATGTGGGTGCTGTAACCCCCTCCTTGCTGTGAGCGTCCCAAGCTGCAAGAGCCCAGACATGCACAGAGTGGCACTGTAGGATGTCTTGCTAGGAGACCTGAGGGGGAAGCAAGGACCTGTTGCCTGGAATGATGAGTGGTGTAGACATGCAGGGCACATTGGCCCCAGGTGGGCTTTTGTGGAATTCCGGGCAAGGGGTAGTGGTGCAGCAGCTGAGCGATCAGGTGGAAGAGAGGAAGGGAGCAGGAGGAGGATAAAATATGGCTCCTTCTGCAGACCGTGGGCTCAGGACAACTCACTTATTCCTTCACTATAACTCCTTATGGGTCTGTCAGACCTGCATTTGAATCCTGGCTCACAGTGTGACTTTTAGCAAGTGTTGGCTGCATACTTGCTGGGCCTTCGTTTCCTCATCTGTACAATGGGTCCAAGCCACTGTGAGGGGATTAAGTGAAATATGTGGACAAAAGTACTGTATTAAAAGGAAGATTGAGTATAAATGTGAAGGTTTACTACAACTCTGATCTTTATTATAATAATTATTTTTTACCTTACCTTTTTTGTGGTGCTTTGTATCAAACTCAGGGTACTGCCCTTGCTGTCAAATGACAGATCTGGACTTTCTCTGTGTGGGTTAGGTCTATGAATAGGGAGCCCTGGAGGATATTCCACTGTGGGCCTTTGTCAAGGGATTGTGGGGACTGATTGGATGGGCCCCCAATTAGTAAAACTCCAGGGGACAACTGAGAAGGGTAGCAGATTTCAAAGCCAGAGAGGTAGCCCCAAGGGGGTCTGCAGTGGTTGAAAGGAGGGGATCATTGGTGAGAGTCCAGGAAGGACTTTAATTGCTTCAGGCCAGAAGCTGTGAGATGAGAGTAAAGGCCTTTCTTGTTATTCTTATATGAATAATATATGTGCACACGCGTATGCCAGAAGAGAAGCAATAACAAGCAAACCCTACACAAGCACAAAAGAAGTAACTCCACAGTCACAAAACAACCTGATAATATTTTTAAAATATTTCCTTCTAGTTTCATTTTTCCAATGTATGTACACATACATGCATATTTTATAGAAGTTGGGTTGCATGATTCATACTATTTTGTACCTGCTTTCTTTTTTTCTCATTATGTTTTGAACATATTTATATAGCAACACAGAGATCCATATCATTATTTTTAATAGCTGCATAGTATTTCAGCATATATATATATCACTATTTCTAAAATGTAGCCATTATTATTGGACAGATGTATAAATTCCAATTTTCAACTACAGTATTTTGGTTTTTTTGAGAGACAGGGTCTTGCTATATAGTTCAGATTGGCCTTGAACTCACTATGTAGCCCAGGCTAGCCTCAAACTCACAGCAGTCCTCCTGCTTCAGCCTCCCAAGTGCTGGGATTACAGGATTGCATCACCATGCCTGGCTTCCATTGCATTCTTACATATAATTCTAAGACAAATGTTTTTCTTTTGTGGGGGAGGGTTGCTGGGTATTGAACCCAGAGCCTTGTATTACTAAGCACATGCTGTACCACTGAGTTCCCCACCTCGGTGACATCTTTGTGTCATTCATTGTTTACTGAGGATGAATCCCTAGAAAGAAATTGTAGTGTTAAAAGATGTCAAGGCTTGTCACGTGCTTTTCTTTTTTTTTGTCACGTGGTTTTCAATGTGCCCTCCAGAAAGATGAAACCAGTTGGTAGCTGCAGTGAGAGTATCCAAGTCTGCCTAATTTCCTGGTGCTTATAACCAGATCAAAGTGGCATGGGGGGCTAAAGGAGGTGGCATCAGTAGCCTTCTAGGGATCCCTGAGTGGCCTGGCTGGGCTGGGCAGACCCTGCTGAAGGGGTTTGGCCATGTGAGCCACGTGGCCGGGCCGTGTGCACGCTGGGCTGGGCTGTGTAGATTGTGCTGCGTGGACTGTGCTGGGAAGCCTGGGTTGGCTGCACGGCAGCAGTCTTGCCCCTGGTGTGGTCCTGGGCTCAGCCTGGCGTGATCAGTGTGGTTACCAATCCAAGACAGCCGTCCTAGCAGGGGCACAGCCTCCCTGACTGTGCTGATAGACTGGATCATCACGTAGTGGGTAGGGGTTTATCAGAGCTGGTAGTGGCAGAGTAGCTCTGATGGCAGAATGGCTGTTACCTGTGTCCTGTCATTTGGCCTCTAAAAATAATTCTTTCTATTCTTTCTTTTTTTTTTTTTTTTTTTTTTGTACTGGGAATCAAACTCAGGACCTTGTGTTTGCTAGGCAGGCGCTTGTGCCACTGAGCTACATCCCCGGACCTCTAAAAATAATTCTTGCCTCTTCCAAGTGACCACACTGCCAGGTATCTGTAGGTAGAGTCCCCTGGCTATAGTTATTGGAGGATGTGTGTGTGTGTGTGTGTGTGTGTATTGGGGTTGGGGTGGCCTCTTTATTGGGTAGCTTCTGAGCCAGGCATTTTGGGTGGGGAAACGAGGCAGACCAGGTTCCTCCTCTGCTGCTCTTGTAGTGGGGGGCAATCTACCTACTCTTTGGGAAGCAGCAGAGACAGCGGGTAGGGCCAGGAGTGTCTTTCAGGACTATGTGCTCACTCCTTACTAATGGAGTAGGGCAGGAGGATGGATGCTTTGGGGGCAATATGACAAGGCAGAGCAGGGGCAGCCCCTGGGAGGGAAGTGTAGCAGTGAGCCAGTCAACCACTGTATCCTGCCAAAGCTGTTTACAGATCTCATCTTTTTGGTGAAATTTAAATTAGATACAAAACACAACACACACACACACACACAGCTGATTTCATATCATGGATGATTACAGACCATCTAGCCTAGGTTTCTAACCAAGTGTCCATGGACTCAGAGAGTGATCTATGTGTAGGCTTCGACAAGGTCTCTTAATGCCTAATATTATAAGAATTATAAGGGTGTGTGTGTAAGCTTGCCCATGTGCATTTTTCTGGGAGAAGCTCTGCTGTTTGCATTACATTTTTGAAGGCAATCACAACCCATAAAATGTTAAGAACTATGCTAGCCCAGCCACTTACATTATAGGTGAAGAACTGAAGTGCACAGAGGAAAGTGACTGCCGAAGCTCTCAGAGCCAGGGTCAGAATCCAGGTTCACTTTTGCCCAGCCTGGTACCCTGTGCCCCTCAGGACACCATCCTCTCAGTTTGTTCTCTGAGTTAGGATATAGCTATTGCAGGACCACAGTTCCATCCCTTTGGCTGGTTTGGATTGGACAGAACAGGCTTCCGTATTTCAGTAGTAGTGGGCAGATGATTGATCGATGGTCTCATAAAGGAAGCCTCAGGGGCATCTCCTAACTCATACCCTCAGAAAGTAGCTCAGCTCAAGACAATTAAACCCACCTTTTTGGCCTTGGCTTTCTCCCCCTGGTGTGATGCCCTGTTGACATGGGAAGTGTTTCTGTTTTCTGGAAGAACTGATCATGTAGGCCTGGAGAACAATACAGGGAATAGGTGCTGTGGGAGAATGGGCATGGGAATGTCAGGTGATGGACAGGAGGACATGACTAACAGACAGATGCTGGCCTATTGTAGATGCTGGCCCATTGCACTATATATGGGGAGAATGAAGGCCGTTTACATACAGTGGCTCATGAGGCTTTAAAATGATGAGCAGCATTCACTGAACACTTACACTAGGCCTTACACTCTTCTAACACACATAATACATTACCTCTTTTACTCTTTATAATAAAATATAACCGCATAGGGTTATGATAAGGAGATCAGGGCACAAAGAGATTAAGCACACCTAGAAAATGGCAGAGCCGGGATGTGAAGCTGAGTCCTCTGACTTTAGAGGACAGAGTCGCTCTGGAGCTGAAGTGTAGGCTCTGAGCCTCTCTGCTGCAGATCTCAAGCTTGAGCATGAATCGGAATCACAGGGGGATTGCTGGATGCTCAGGCTGCTGCTCCAGTGACCCTGGTTCTGATTCAGTAGGTCTGGGTGAGGTCTGAGCGTTTGTGCCCTGAAAGGTTCTGTAGCGATGTTGCTGGGCCAGGGGCCATGTTCGGAGAACCATCCCTCTGCCTGTTGATAGAAATACTTCAATACTTGATAGGAGATAAGTGGAGAGAAGAAAAGTGCTTCTTGATCTGGCCTGGATTATTTAATTTCTATCTATCTATCTATCTATCTATCTATCTATCTATCTCTCATCTATCTATCATCTGTGTATCTAGTCTATCTGAGACAAGGTTTGGATCATTCTAATGTCCCACCTTGTTCCTGACCTTTTCTACTCTCCAATCACCAGCTCTTCACCAGGGACAAATCAGTCTTCCTCCAGCCTGGCTCTAATCATGCCATGCCTCTCCTTCAGGTCTCCTGGGCTGTGCCATTGTCTCCCACCACTGTCTAATAGAACAGTCTGCGGTGATGAAGTATTCCAAATCTACAGGGTCCAACACTAGCCACTTGTAGCTATGAAGTTTACATTTTTTTCTACTTTCTTTAATTTAAATGTAAATAGTGGCATGTGGCTAGTTGCTAGGCAGTACCTGAGACCACTAGGTATGTTACTCATGGCTCTCACTGGAACCATCTGCCTCTCCAGTTCCTGCCTCAACCCTCAGTATCCCAGGTACCAGGCCATTTGCAGCCAGTTTCCTGATCTTACCCTCCTTTCTACCCACCGTGCCTTGTTTTATGCTACCTCTTCAGTCTACATTGTCTTTCTGCCGTGCCTTTAGTGCTCAGCCCAAAGGCTGCCTCTTCCTTGAAACCTCCATTGGCACCTGCTCCCTCCTTTCTTTCTCTTTGAGCTCTGCAAACACTTCATCCTTTTTGTACAACCTCCAGTGTTTTAGTGCTTTCTGTCTAACACTGTGGTTGGCTGGTGTCAGGACTTCATTTCTTGTTCTGTTTCCTATAATGAGCTCCTACTTTCTATCTCAGGTCCCTCCCAGTACTCAATGAGCCACAGACCTTTACACCGTGCCCTGGGATACAGAAATGACAGTGTGCCTGTCCTGTCCTCAAGCTGCTCACACGTTCCCCCGAGAGTCTCATCCATGCCCAGAGAACCACTGAAGCCAATGGTTATTTTGGGCAGAGAGATAAAAGCCACAGACGGCCCGGTTGGCAAGGGGGGTCCAGCAGGAGCCGCCTAAGCAGAAGGCTGTGTTTACACACAGAAGGCTTCTCTGCCCAGTCTGGCCTGGTGCAAGGAGATGGGCACATTCAGACGGTGCTGCCTGGCTGCCTAGTGGAGTTGAGGATTAACCGGTGGTGCAGCGGCTGGTCTGGCCGTCTGGTCCCTGCAGATGGATGGATGAGAAGGTTGCAAACTGCAGACCAGCACCAGCTTCCGGAAGTGGAGTGTTGACTGGGCCAGGGATGTGAGTGCAGGCTTGTTTGTGACTTCAAAATGAACAGCAGGTAGAATTCCACGGGGCCTAGTTTGGGGGGTATATGAAGTCTTTAGACCAGTCCTTGTTTGAAATGCAAAGACAGTAGAAAACAAGAGACACCTTGCTAGCTTTAGACTCTAATGTTAGAAGTATCTCACATCCTGAAAATTTCTAGCATATGTTCATCTGTGGGGCAAAACCATTTTTAAGAAATAAACTTCTTAGCTGGGTGCAGTGGCACAGGCCTATAAGTCACAGCCATGGGAGAGACCAAGACAGGAAGATGGCTTGAGCCCAGAAGTTGAAGGCAGCCTGGGCAATAGAGTGAGGTCCTGTCTCCAAAACAAAACCAACCAAGCAAAAGGTCTCTATTGAAGTTACAAACATAAATGCAGAGAAGTGCGTAGATCATAAATTGACACATACTGGTGCGACTGTCCCCTGACAAGAACTGAAACCTGTGAGCATCTCCGCAGTGAATTTGTGTTAAGCCAAATGTGTGCAGGGTTAATGAGGGAACAAACAGGCCCTGGAGTCAGCTATGCCTGGGGCTGAATCCTGGGTCCCCTCGCTACTAGCAGAGTGACTCTGTGATAGTGACTAAATTTCACTTTCATCCCCTGTAAAACCAAGGTGGATATCTAAGTTCTGTCCTATAGGAAAGAGATTTAAAATGGAAAATGTAGGTAAATTGCTAGGCACAGTGCCAAGATGTAAGTACAGACTCTAATGCTCTCTGCAATGGTGCTGATTGATGGTGACGCCACAGCCTCTCTTGGCACATGGAACCACACACACACACACACACACACACACACACACAGAGCTTTTCACCCTGCTGCCAGCCTCTGGATGATGTTCTCCAAGATCTCTTCTGACTGCAAGGAACCCGTGATGCTGTGATGATGAAACCTCAGCTGACACCTCAGGTTCCAGAAATCGGGCTTGAGGGATGTCTGCATCTCATGGGAGTGTGGCCAGGTTTTTCATGTTCAGGCTTCCAGAGTGTGGCTCCCAGACCTCCCAAGGGAGGGCTGATTCCCCAGGGGGCAGCCAGACGTAGAGGACTCACTAGGAAGTGTACGCAGAGGAGTCTGCAGGGTGGAACCCGGCCCCTGGGCTGTCCTGGCATCCTGTTGGACTGACTCCCACTAGCTCTCTGATCTCCGGCTCTGGGAGTGAATGTGGCCTGAGGGACGCACACCGTGCACACAGTGTGAGTTGGGCATGAAGCTGCGCCTTCAGGGGATGAAAGATAAGAAGTGGCCTCTGGCCTAAAGCTCACTGTGCCATCATGGAAGGTTAAGACCTTTGGGAAAGTCACTCAGAGTGTGGAGCGGAGGGGAGAGGCCAGGATGCTATGTCTAGCCAGAGGAGTTGCTGCAGAGACGAGGCTGGGGCAGGGCTTCCTGGAAGATGCCTTTGCAAATGAGCACGGGAAAGGGAGTCTCTCAGGCACAGGGAAGACTAGAAGTGAAAGCAGAGGGGCAAGGCAGAGCTACTGTGACCTGGGGCCCCAGAACCTTTCAGTGTGACAGACCGTGTCACTTGGGACCTGAGGACCAGGCTCAGGATCGAGGTAAGACCAGGCTGGCAAAGGTCTTGAGAGGCAGACTGAAGTGCTGCGTTTCAAAGAAAGAGGAACCACCAAACCTCTTCCACGGGAAGCAGAGTAGGACCCTCTTCCGGATGTGCCCTGGGAGGATCAGCATTGGTTTTCGTCAAAGATCCAGTCAGTCCAAGCTGCTGGAGTGGGCTGCGGGAGCCTCTGGGATGCCTGTGCTGTTGGTCCGGCTGTTGGTAGCCGGGGGTGGAGTGGGCAGAGGCAAGCACCCTGTCTTCAGGGAACGGTAGTCTTGTTGAAGGCAGAGAGTCTTTTGGCAACTGAGCCCCAGTTCAGAAGGAGAAACAAGGGCAGACACTGCAGCAGGCAGAGGGAGGGCAGGCTGGAGCTGCGTGGGTTGAGGCGGTGGAGGGGTGCAGGAGGCGGTGGAGGGGTGCAGGAGGCGGTGGGGGGGGGCTCCTTTAGGGGGAGGCAGCCTTGAGACTGGGCAGCTTGGGAGAGTCCGAGAGCACTGCAGGGCCCCCAGGGAACCTCACCTGAGGCGGAGGAGGGCGTGCTGAGCTGCCAGGCACCCCCTGTGGGTCCCTTCTCACGTCACCTGCATAGCAGCACTAAGAGCTGGTGCTGATGTCATCTCCGTTGTCGGGAGGGAGCACTGAGGTTCAGACAGGCCTCACTCGAGGCCACACGGAATGTCCTCATCTCTGCTCCAGGCGTCTTCGGCTTTGTACCCTGTGGCTCGCCTTGCCACGCAGAGGCATTGGCATCATCGAGCACTAGCGTGGACCCCGTGCAGGAGGGTGTGGCTCCTGTGGGCGCGGCTGGGGGGCTCCAAGGGAGGATGAGGTCTTGGGGGGCTGTAGTACGGGGAGGCTGATTAGAGTTGTCAAGAGGAGAGGTGATGGGGAGCAGCTAGAGGAAAAGTCTCTGCCGGGTGGGTACTGTGCTTCTCCACCCTGCCCGCCCCTACCCACCCAGTCACAGCTGCCATGCAGTGCCTTCCACAGTTAGTGGGAGCACCCTTGCCAGGTACGGCTTCCCAGGCCTGGAGGCCCTGCTGCTCTGGGAAGTTTGGCTCTGGTAGCTTCCTCCCTCTGACCTAGCTGAGCCCACTGGGCTCTAGGTCTGGGGCCAGAGCCAGATGCCCTGCAGTTCTCTTCCCCTGAATACCTTCTTCCCCATGACCTCTCCTTTACCACAACTCAGTTTAGCTATCCTCTCCTCTAGCAAGTCTTTTGTGATTCCTATGGGCTGGTTCAGAGCCTTGGATTTTTTTTTTTCCTTTTTGAGACAGGGTTTCACTATGCAATTGAGGCTGTCTTGAACTCACTTTGTAGCCCAGGCTAGCCTCGAACTTGCAGCACCCTCCTGCCTCAGCCCCCTGAATGCTGAGATTACAGGCGTGTGCCACCATGCCTGGTTTAGAACCTCAGAATTTTGAACTTGAGCTGATCAAAAGAAATACAGCACAAGCTACATGTGTGAGCCCCATGTGCAACTTAAAATATTCTGCCCAACATAGTGAGCTCAAGGCCAGCCTGAACTGCATAGCAAGACCCTGTCTCAAAAAACCAAATCAAACAAACTAAAATAAATAAAATAAAAAATAAAAATTGTCTAGTTAGCTATATTACAAGAGCCAAAGGGCTTGGTAGGCATGCCTGTAGTCCTAGAACAAAGGCAGAAGAGGCAGGAAGATCCCTTGAGCCCAGGAGTTCAAAAGCAGCCAGGGCAACATAGTGAAACCCTGTTTCAACAAACAAAACAAAAAGCAAAAGCAGCAAGATAAAATTATTTTAGCGATGTATTTTATTTAACCTAACATCTATAATATCATTTCAATAAAAATTTATTGAGACATACTACATTTTTAAGATGTCGGCACGAAATCTTCAAAACCAGTGCATATTTTGCATTTGTAGCGCATCTCAGTTTGCACAAGCTGTATTTCAGGTACTTGATAGCCCCATGTGCCTGCTGGCTGCCATGCTGGTTAGCACAGCCCTGTAGGCTCGAAGTTTGTAAGGGTAAAACTCAGGGTTTGGCACCAAACAGCTTTGGCGGTCCTGCCTCGGCCCTGCCATTTATTAGCTGGGTGAACTTTGGCAAGTGCTTAACTCTGCTGAGCCTCAGTTGCTTCGGCTGTAAAAGAGATTAGTTATTTCAGTGTCTGAGAATTTTTTTTTTTTATTTCGAGACAGGGTCTCGCTGTGAGGTCCAGGCTGGCCTTGAACTCACTATGGAGCCCCTGCTGGCCTCAAACTCATGGCAATCCTCCTGCCTCAGCCTCCCAAGTGCTAGGATAACAGGCATGCACTACCATGCCTGGCCAGAAAATTGTTTTAAGGATTAAACAAATGAATATGTGTCTAGTGGGGGCACAGAGGAAGTGCTCAGAAATAGCCGGAGCTTCATTTTACGGGACCCTCAGGTGTGCTGGCTTTTGTGCTGTTCTCTTTCACTGGGTTGATTGTGAATTCAAGGGCAGAAACTCTCCAGTTCCTCCTTCCCCAGTGCCCAAAGCTTGGCTTAGTGTGAGCATCACTGCTTCTCAATGAAAGACTGAGTCCTTGGGTTGGGAGTGCCCTTCAAAGCACCCTGCACACCCAGAACCAGAGGCCCTCTGGTAGCTGGGAGTCCTGAGGCCCCAGGCAAGTCGCTGCTTGGTCAGGGCCTTGCTTTCCTCCTTTGAAAGGTCAGCAGTCAATGAGAAGGGCTCTGCCTGAAGTGTTTGGTTGGGCCTCCCCACCAGCAGGCTTGGGGGGCTGTGCTTCACCTTCAGAGCTAGTGGAACCAATCACTCCCACCTATCTCCTGGCTTCCCTGTATCCTGGACTTTTGCACCTTCAGGTTACCTCACCAAGTTAAAATTTAAGAGAAAAGAATTCCTCCCACTTGCTAGGCAGAACACAGAGGGTGAGGGGTCTTCTTTCTCTTACACCAGCATTTGCTGATCTCCTGTCACAGCAGCCCAGTGACAGATGTGGGGCAGGGAGAGTTTCTCCCAGCTTATAGGTGAGAAAACAGGCTCAGCGAGGTCAAGCAACCCTTCCAAGTAACACAAAGAGGAGCGGGAGGCCCAGGGCTGGAAGTAGAATTCACCTCTCAGGGAACTGAAGAGCTCCGTTTGTGTGCGTGTGGTGGGGGACTCTTCCTTCAGCCTGGTCCCTGGCATTTCTCCACGGGGGCTTTCACAAGACGTTGTCCTTGACTGAATCCTGTTTTCATCTCAGTCTCCGACTCTAGGGGATGACAGCAGCTGAGTAACTGGGATAGTGATTTCACCGATGTCTGTAGGGACCATGTGTTCTTTAGAGAGTCCGCAGCTCCAACCCCACTTTACCTTGTGTCTAATTTCTCCATGAAGGGTCACTGTGGGCTTACGTGGACAATGTCTGGTATAGAGAACCCATATCACTTGCACGAGGGTACCCGTGGCCAAGTGATTTACCACTCTGGGCCTTGGCCCACCTAATTATAAGTTGGAGGATGGTATTACCTCACGAGATCCTCAGAAGATCACACATGAAAGTACTTTGCAAACTGGAAAGTGCTAACAACAGAAGTAAAAAATAATAAGCATAGAAAATGCTAAGACATCATAGAAATGATTATCTTAGGATATTGATGGCAACCTTTTAGAGCCCTCAGTGATACAAATAGCCCACTGCAGAATGCATGTCATAGGTTTGACATGTCCTACTGTCCTAGAAGCAGCCTAATTTTTGGTGTGGTCCCATTGACCGGAAGAGAACTGGGCCCCTGGGTATAAATCCTAGAAGCAGCCTAATTTTTGGTGTGGTCCCATTGACTGGAAGAGAACTGGGCCCCTGGGTATAAATCCACAGTGAAGTCTGGGAACATCCTGCCTAGTCCTGGAGTTCAGTCTGGCTCTTCCTGGGAAAGTGAGAGGCTCCCAGTGAAAAAGGAGAGTGGGAATGCAGCTCTGTCCCCAGGGGAGGCCTGGGCTTCTGCCTAGGGAAGGGAGAAGGGAGGGGCCCAGGGAGGAGCAGAGCTAGGAGGAGCTGGGAGGCCCTTGGCCCTCCAGCCCAAAGCTTCCTACCCCAGGAGCAGGAGCCTGGGTTGGGAAGATCCAGCCAGCAGGGGAAGCTGAGAGCAAACTTGGAAGCAAAGTACCTGAGGACAGGCCATCAAAACCTTCTCCGCAAATGTCCTTGGAACAGTAAGTTCATCTGGTGTAACTTGAGATTGACCAGTTCTTTCACTCGTTTGTTTGAATAAATGCATATGCCCTCTGAGTGGCAGTGATCAACTCCTGACGGTCTGTGGGAGGCTCCTTGGAGAACTGAATTTGCAGACCAGGGGATGAAAAGGAGGTCTTATAAGGAAGTCTGTCCAGCAGGACTGTTCCTTTGACACTTGGCCTGGGCTGGGTGGTCCGTCTTCTGGCATCCTGTCTGGAGGGAGTGTGTGTGTTTTAGCACCCGGAGGAGCTGGCTTCATTCTGCTGTCTGCCGACTCCTGAGTCTAGTGGGCAGCAGGGGGACTGGAGGCACTGGAAGCTATGTCCTGGGACACCTGGTGGAGGAGTTCAATGTAGTTAACTTGTAGGGGAGAAGGCCTGGCTTGGGAGTGGGGCAGCAGGATGCAGCTCTTATTTTGGGTTCCTCTTAGGGGTACTGGGGGGAGGACATAGCCTTGTCTGTGGAGGTCCTAGGGGTGGGACCAGGACCTGCATGGAAGGACATCGTGATGGAGCAGCCACCATGGGAGGCAGGTACGGAGGAAGAGGGCAGCCTGTCCCTGGAGTGAGAGACAGCAAACAGAGGTGGTAACTCACTCACGAGGTTGACACTAAGGCAACTGCAGCACGGGGACAAATGGCTCGGCTCACGTCTGGGTGGCTTCCTAGCTCTGGGCCCTTGTGGTCCTCAGTGCTGAGTTCCAGAATTGTGGCCAGCACACAGCAGGCGCTCGGGAATGAATGAAGAAAAAGTGTGTGTGTCAGGGGCTGGTGGTAGGGTTAGGGGTAGGGATCATCTGGGCTGGCAGTGTGGATCTCTGGACAGAAATCTTTGGCGATCATGCTGTGGGTTGCCCCCAGCTTCCCCACACTGGGGCCATAGAGACAGGCACAGCCAAACCCTTCTTTTATTGTTTGTAAACCGAAGCCCCGAGTGGGATCAACTCGCCAAGGGTACCGGTTGAGCCAGCAGCAGAGCTGGATTGGAACCCAGGCCCTCAGCCTCCCAGTCTTCTGTGGCTGGAGGCCCCCATTGTGCCTTGGATGTGGGGTGCTGGAACAGGCTTTTTGAGTGGTAGCAGTGAGGCTGGAGGCCAGGAGCCAGGCTTAGCTTGGTTTTGAAGCCATGACCTCGGCCACAGACCCACAGCCTTCCCACAGCCTTCCTGTGCACCCAGGGGTGCACCTCCAGTGTGCCCGCACACACATACACGTCTGTGCACAGGCCCAGCCTCTCTGGCCCCCTTCGCTGACCATTACACATACCTGGTCATTGTCACCGGTGCACCAGTTGACTAGGGCACACACGCTCCCTTGAGCCGGCCGCGATGCCCCCTCCCTGCCGGGGAGGAACCTGAATCCCAGGCGGGCTCTGCCCTGCGCTGTGAGGCAGGAGGGTGAGGGGACCGGGCTCGGGTGGGATGGGAGGCCCACTGAGGCTGAGTCACCTCTTCTGAGTCAGGGATCCTCCCCCTGCTCCTCTCCTCCCCCTCCCTCTCTCGCCGGAGCCCCCACCAGCACTCGGCCGAGCGAGCAGGCCGGCTGCCCAGGACCGGGGTGGGGGCACCGAGACATCCCGCAGTGGTCGGGGCAGCCCGGGTGGCAGGGGCCGGAGGAGGCGGCCCGCGAGGCGCGCGCGGGCGGG
>NW_004955422.1:25276834-25406227 GCF_000276665.1 Chinchilla lanigera | reverse complement strand
CCCACGTCCAGGTAGGCACAAGGGGGTGGGGGATCAGGTGGCACTAGGGCCCGGGGCGCGCGACATCTAGGCCCAGCCTCCGGCTCCAGGGAGGAACGGGGGCGAGGCCGGGAACTGAGTTTGCAGGCTGTTGGCACCTTGGCCAGTGTGGAGAGGTCCTTGCTGTTACCCCCAGCTCAGCAGCTGCCCCCAGGCCAGGAGAGAGAGGTGGGCTGGTGCCCGCTGGAAGACAGCGGTTTCTGGGTGCTGGGCTCCCGCTGCGGCTGGCCCACTCAGTTCTGGAGGCCACTGCTACTTCCTCTGGAGCCCTGGGGCCCCTGATCCCTCCTTCCCCGGTGGGATGCTGCAGGAGCCATGGTAGCTGGAGGCTGGGTGCTGCGGAGCTGGCGCCCTCGCCCTCGCCCTCACCGTGTGGTTACAGACCCTTCCCAGCTGTTCACTGCTTCCCATACCAGCTTCTTTCCAGGTCTCCCAGAGCTCGGGGCACGGACCTTCGCCCTAGGGTCTCTGTGGCTTGGCCTGGTATCATCCTGGCCAGTGGCTGACCCCACTAATTAGAAGGAAAAGATTTGTGTGTCCCGATTGTATCTGGTGCCTTCACCCCTTGGGGACAGCCAGGGTCCCCAAGAGGCTGGGGTCTCGGGGACTGGGTGGCTATGGGCACCAGGATATTTATTACGTACTGAGGCCACTGATGAGCAGAGGTAGATGAACCAGTGTTCAGGGGGGACTTTAAAGGGCTGGACAAGGACTAGACAGGAGTTCTGGGGATGCTGGCCTCTGACTCTGCTCCCAGCCAAGATTCTTGCTTTTTCTCTCAGAGCTCTGAGATGCATTGGTGGGGGAGAAAGCGCTACCACGTGTTCCCACTGTCACTTTGGATCCGCATGTCACCTCCTCTGCACCCCAAGGTGGGAGTGCAGAGGCTGGAATTTGGGCTTCCCTAGGGCTGTGTGGGGTCCAGCTGCTGCATCTGTCCCTTTTTACCCTAGCGTTAGGAGTCTTCCAGAATCTGCGCAGTTGGGCCACAGAGCTGGGGACTGGGATGGTGCCTTCAGAAGCTCCTGTCCCAGGCAAGGGTATGGAGCATGGAGGCGCTGTGTGCCTGCTGCCCACCCATGCCTCCAGATGGATCCGACAGCAGAGGCAGCCTGTGCCAACCTCCTCTCCGAGCCACTGTGGCCCAGGCGGGCTCTGCCAGCCTCATGCAGGGATGAGCTGGCTTCTGCTGGCCAGCCTGAGGTCATGCCTGCCCAGCAACCTAGGCACAGCGTTTGTGAGGTGAGAGCACAGGCTCTGGGGACTCCGGGAGGGGCCCCTCCAGGCAGTCCTGGAGGAGACTGGTATGGGGGCAGGGCATTGTCGCTCCTGTCCTTCTTGGGCCAGGTGACAGTTCCCTAGGCTGAGTTTTGTGAGCTTCTTGAAGGGTTCCTTCTGGAGAACCCCACATGAGAACAGTGCAGGGTCCTTTAGTTCTAACTCGGACTAAATATGAAAAGGTAGATAGATGGAGCCCTAAAGAGGAAGAATGACTGCTAGAGTCCAAGGTCACTGAGTGTGAGAGCCAGCACTAATGTGCTGGGTTTTCCGCCCTTAGTCTGGGCTTTTCACAGCCCAAATGCCTGCCCCTCTGCCGCTGTGTATCTGTACACAGGACTCTGTCAGGAGTTGATCTTTAGAGCTTGGAGTCTGAGGCTCCCCCTGGGAGGGGCCTGATGTTGCCCTTCCCCAGTGAGGTGATCGAGAAGACAGCGATGCCTTGCAGCTAATGGGACGGAGCTGAGAGAAGGAGCAGCCGGTGGCCCTGGACCCTCTTGGTGTGTACAGAGCTGAGAGGATGCCGCTGCCTAGACATGTTGTGGGCCTGAGCCCCAAGGGAGCGGCAGGGAGGGTCTCTTGACAGGCTGAGATGGGAGGCGTTTCTGAGAGTTCCAGCCTGGCATCTTTGGGCTTATTTGCCCCATTTAGTAAAAAGGAATGGTAACGTTTACCTCGAGTGATACCAGTGATTACTCAGAGTGAGCAATAGAGCACTTACTGTGTACCGTGCCCTGTGTTGTGTGCTTTGCATCCTCTTACAAGAGTCCTATCCGGTGGGTTATTCACTTTTCATAGAGGAGAAACTAAGGCGCAAGGAAGTTATGAGGCTACACAGCTGGAATGTGTATAGCTGTGTGAGTCCAGACCCCTTACGTCTACCAGGACTTGACACCTGGGGCAGTGGTCTGGGAGTACCAGCTTGGTGTTTAGCAGAGCTGGCTAATTTGGTAGCCTGGAGCTGGTCCGGGTAGAGAGGTCTATGGGTTAGGTCTGGTGAGGCAGGGGTGGCTCTGTGGCTTGAATACTGCTGAGGTCCTGAGGGGTGGGGACAAAGAGGTACTGGCCGGGGGGCCCTCAGTGAGGGGATTGCCCTTGGCCTTCTGCTTCCTGGCCAGGATCCCCTAAAATTGAGGAAGTTTCAGACTGCCTATTCCCATTGGCTACTGGGGGAGATTGACTGGCTTTGTCACTTGCTGCCTGCCACATTTGGTAGGGCTCCAGTGACCAGAAATCACATGGAGAGGAACGTTGGGGCTGTGAAGTAGGGACTGGAGGAGAAGCCCTGTTAGCAGGACCTGCACTTGGGTGGGCAGTGAGGGTGGGAGCAGGCTGGCACCACTTCCTTCATGGGTGGGAGGCTGTGGATAAGAATAGCAACAGCTCATGTTTATTGAGCATGTACTACACACCAGGCACTGTTTTAAGGGCTTGTAGGTACAGTTAGTAGAAAACTCTGTGAGGGAACTATTCTTTCCATTTTACAAATTGAAAGGGCAGTGGTTTAGTGAGGGAAAGGCAGTTGTTCAAGGTTACACAGCTGGGTCATGGGGAAACAGTGTGGTTCAGAGCCATGTTTCTGATGGCCATGCCAGCTAGCCACTTTCTCAGAGGCCATTCTTGGTTTTATTATGCTTAAACAGCTATCCTGTCAGATATATCCTGCCCCAAAGGCCTCACAGTCTAGTTGGAGAGACATGGACATGATTTTATGAAAGTAAAAAATATACCGCCATCTTTGCTCAGCATGGCTTTCTGTTTTGGTGCCCAGGGAAGGTTCATAAGATGGGGGCCTATGGGCCCAGGTCAGAGGGAGAAGGAAAATGGGTGCCCTTGAAGAAGGGTGGGTGTGTGGTGTGTATAGCACGGATAGCTGTAGGGGGTGCGGGGACTGGGAGGTGACTCGGAAAGTCAACCCGTGTTTGAGTCTTGCATGAAACCAGATTTGGCCAGAGCCAGGCTCTAGTTGCAGTCCTGCTGAGTACTAGCCATGTGGCTTTGGGCACAGCACTTAGTTACTGTAAGCCTCAGTTTCTTCACCCGTAAAATGTGCATAAACACCCTGTGTCCTAGAGGCCACGTTGTGGTTGTTGTGTAAAGCACCTAGCACAGTGCTGGCACATGGTGGGAAGTTGGTGAGCGTTGCTCCTCTTCCCTCTGTCTCTTTTAAAAGTCAGGCTGAGGTGTCTGGGCTTCACATGAACCCAGAGCTCCAAGGACCTTTGCAAGATTTTGTTTTGTTTTGTTTTTTTGAGACAGGGTCTTGGTATGCAGTTCAAGCTGACCTGGAACTCACTATATAGCCCAGGCTGGCCTTGAACTCATGACAATCCTCCTGCCTCAGCCTCCCTGAAGTGCTGGGATTATAGGCATGCACCACCATGCCAGCCCTTTGCAAGATTTTGATCTACAGGGGAAGATTGAAACTCCATTAAGATGTCCCTTGAGTGATGGGTGGCTTGCCAGGTTGAGGGAAGGGCAGCGTGGCCTGGGGAAGGCCGTGGAGGTGGGGAATTCAGTTGAGGCTGGTACATGTGAAAAAGACTGGCCTCCCTTCAGTCATTTGGAAGGTTGGGCAGCATCTTCTTTGAGCATCTGGTTCTTTTTTTCCTTTGAATTATTTTCTTTGGATAAATCTCCATCAGAGAGCTTCTGTATAATAGCAGCAAATTGGGACTAAATGTCCAACAATAGGAAGATGATTGGAACATTTTGGAACATCCACTGGATAAAATAACATGCAGTGGTGAACAGCCGCAGAAATCCCTATCGCAGATAGGGAGCTGGGTACTGGCAGAGTTCCTTTGCGTTCTTTATTCATTTCACACTTTTGACTGCCTGCTGACAGAGGTGGGGCTGGGCGAGATTCTTTCGCTCTGTAAATAAGTTGAGACTGCCTCTAACTTCCTCGAGAGCAAGGTTTATGTTCTATATTCATTGTTCTACTGTCAGCGTGTTTCTCATTGATCAGCAAATGCTTCCTCAGTGGAAGAAGGATTGAGTGAGCTAAGCAGAGTGGAAATGACTCGTTCAAGGTCATACAAGTTGTAAGACTCAGCGCCTGCCCCATTCTCGCTGTCCCTACTTGTCACATTCCTCTTCTCACCCACTACTCAATTACAGTGGGGTTCTGTCCCCATAAACTCATCATTATTTGAAAATATCTGAAGTCAAAAATGCATTAAATATGCCTACCCTACTGAGTATTCTGGCTTAGCAACACAGCATACTGTAATGTGTGGCTGACCTATGGCTGCAGCTCGCTATTGCTAACCAGCATCCCAAGAAAGTATCTTATGGCATACTGGTAGTCCAGGAAAACATCAAACATCAAAATCCTGTGGCATACTGGTAGTCCAGGAAAACATCAAAATTCAAATTCATCAGATGTGGTGGTGCATGCTTATAATCCCAGCACTTGGGAGGCTGAGGCAGGAGGATTGCCATAAGTTTGAGGCCAGCCTGGGTGACATAGTGAGTTCAAGGGCAGCCTGAACTGCATAGCCAGACTCTGTCTCAAAAAAAAACTTTTTTAAAGTATGGTTTCTGCAAACGCATACCACTTCTGTATCATTATTATCATTTTAAAGTAAAAAAAATTGTAAGTTGACCATCCTAGGTCAGGGACCATGTCTATCAGTGCTGAGAACAGGGTGCAGAAGTCTCCAGTGAGAGGCTGGGCCTCACCCAGACCAGGGCCTGAGTCTTGTTTCGGTCTTTACCAGCCACAAGGCCTTGGCAAATGAATTCATCTTAGCAAGCCTCAATTTCCCAGTCTGCTGTATGGTTATATGGCGAGTACATGTACTTGCTTTTGGAATCATCATAAAGACTACATGAGTTAAAGCATCTAAAACTCTTGTTTGGTACCTAGCGCATAGTAAGCACCCATGATCCTTAGCTGTGATGCTAATAATATAGTGTCAAAGTATTTCAGATACAATTAATATTAAATGGGGAAACCCCATAAAATTATGAGCATTCAGGTTACAGTGGTATAAAATAATCATAGATAGACTGGAAGAAATGGGCACAAATGGAGTTATAGCAAGTGCCATGGGAAGTAAATAAAATTAAGCCAACCATGCCTGGCAAGCACAAAGTCCTTGAAAATTGAACTAAGTAGATTTTTAATATTACACTTTTTTCTTTAGTTTTAATTACAAAATTAATTTGTGAAAAATCCTAATAATTCAGAAGTGTATTCTCTACCTTAGTTCCCTCACCAAAACCCTACTCTCCAGATGAAGCCAATGGCAGTGTGCATTCTTCTAGAATGTTTTTCTATACTTACATAGCATGCCAGCCAGAGTAGAATCACGAATTGCAATACTGTTTTACAGCTTGCATTTTCTTTTAATTATATATTGACATCTTTTCACATTAGGACATAAAATCTGCCTCAGAAATTTTTGTGGCTGGGGTTGTAGCTCAGTTGTAGAGTTTCTGCCTAGCATGTGGAAGTGTTTCGGTTTGATCCAAGCATTGTAAAGAAAAGAAAAATCACAATAGGTGTGTACTGCTTTTGTAATTAATTTTTAATGGGTAAACCCTAGCTAACTGGGCCAGTGTCCTGCTGATAGACATTTAACATTGCTTCCAGTTTTGCTCTATTCTTAATTCCACTGACAACGAACTCTTAATAGCATGTAAACAGTTAATGAAAATCAAGTGAGAGAAAGTCAGAAACTGTGAGACCACAAGAATTGCCCTTGAAGGTTTGCTGCTGCTTCCTCTTTGGAAGAGGCTCTGTCCCTGTCACTCTGAAAAGGTGAGGATGTCCCAGGGAAACTTCTTTCACTTACCCAGTATGGATGAGCTCACCTATGGAATTTTCAAATTCTCTTAGGACACTGTGAGCTAGCACTTGAGTCTTGCTGTTGTCTATTCCCTGTGTGTCCTTGGACCAGTCCTGTGTATCCCCTTAACCCCAGTTTGTCCATCTGTATGGTAGTGGTGCCTTACTGATCAGTGCTATCTCTGCCACCCACTGAGCGCCTACTCTGTGTCTGATACTGTGCCACCGCACAATATTTTTTGAGTGCATTAGCTTGTTTTGTTCTAACGGTCTCTTTGAGGTATAGGAGGTATTATTCTCATTTTACCTGCTCACACTGCCTCTCAGAGAGGTTAAGTAGTCTGCCCAAGGTCACCAAGCCTGCAAAGTCAGGATTCCAGCTCTGACTTCAGAGCCCATTTTCATAACCGCTGTTCTTTACACCCTCTTAACACCAGCTGATTGGCGAGGTCCACGCAAAATGATGATTATAAAGGATCCTTACATTGTAAAGTGCCCTGCATGTGGGAGGGACTGATACCGCTGTTATGGTTTCTACATCCCGAGCAACGGTAGCGTTGGTTACAGTGCTAATACCAAGTTGGAGGTTGTGGGCTGTGGCAGGATTGAGGGGGAAGAGCACCGAGCTGTGAGCCAGTAGACCTGGGTCCCCGTCCTGGCTGGATTCGAGCTGCCTGGCAGGGTGACCTTGACCAGCTCGGAATCAGCCCCCTGTGCTGCGTGGCCCCTGCACAGCTCAAGTGGGATAAAGCCTGAAAGGCAGTCAGCGCATCGTCTGGCTCTCAGGGTGCCCTGCCAAAGGGAGCCTGGGCTGCCTCCTGCACCGTCATCAGCATGGTCCAAGCGGGAGGCCGTTCTCCTTTTTGATGTTGTTACTCTGCAGATTTGGGCTGTCATGTGGTCCCCAGCCCACAGCTACACATCAGTCTGGGCCTCCGAGGTAGCATGTGAAACTTTGGGACAAGAAGCCAGCGCTGATGGGTGGCAGCCTGCTCGCGTTGCTAGGTTTTATCTAATGCGGTGCCCGTGGGTACCGCAGACCTCTGACAAATTGCCATCTCCCTGGAGCCACCTCTGGACCTGAGCACCTACCAGTAAGTTGACTGCAGCCTCAGTGCCTTTTTAGATCCTGCGGGCCCGGCTGGATGGGTGCAGGCCGCACCCTCCTGTCATTCCATTGGTGTCTCCAGAGTGTCTCTGGAGGAAGGGGATGTCCTCTGGGACAATCCCTGTGGGAAGTAACATTGCCTCCGGCCCCTGAGAGGAAGAATAAGCCTTAATAGGTGTAGGTGCGCTCGTGTTTTCTCTTGCAGTTCTTTTTTCTTTTCTGATTCCTAAAGTAATACATGGTCATAGTACAGAAATTGGAAAATACAGAGAAAAAGAAAAAAAAAATCTTACATTTTATGTGATTATTAACATGTTAATGTTTGGGTTTAAGACTGGAGATGAGACGAAAGTCTCTAGTGTACTAATTCTGTGGTTTGGGTCATGTAGCAAATGCTTTATAGATACAGTCTAATTCCATTTTCATAAGAAACCTGTCAGGAATGTGAAGTTATCTCAGTGATTTTACAGATGGAGAAACTGAGGCACAGGCTAAAGGACTGGTAGAAGGTCTTCCTGTGTTTCCTTTGTCATCTGAAGCCACTTAGGCCCCACAGCCTCCTCGGGGCTCCCCTGCCCCTTGCTTCGTACCCGGACTTAGTACCAGGTGGTGTATCAGTCAGGTGCTGGCAGGAAACAGATTTCTACTCCGAGGCTTCAGCTGGGGAGATGTTAATGCAGGTGTGAGCGGGGTTAAGGGAACTCGCAGAGGTACCGAGACAGCCACAAATAGCAGTGACAGAAGCTGTTGTCACCGCTGGGCCTGAACGAGAGGAGGGAGCAGTCATCATTACCTGAGCTCCACGATTGCTGTGGCAGGGCAAGGAGTGGCCATGGAGGGGCTCAGCCGCTGCGAGACTGCAGTGAGGGAAGTCGGGGAAGCCGTCCTCAACACACCTCTCCTTCCGCCCTGGCCCTCCTGCCAGAAGCAGTGGGCAAGGGGCTCGGGGACAGCTCAGAAGACTGCAGCAGGTTGTAGATGGCGGTGCAAGTGCAGGAGGCCTCATTGCAGGGGACTGGGAGAGACCTGCCCCTGACCTCCCGAAAAATAGCGAAGAGTTGTCTTGGTGACTGTGATTACTAGAAACATCAAAACAAGAGTTTTGTTTTGTTTTGATTTTTTCCTGCCTGGCATTTTTCTAGTGTTTCGGTGCTTCCTCTACTCTGTCCACTCCTTTTTTTCCTCCCTCTGTCCTTCTTCTTTCTCTCTCTCTCTTTCCTTCCTACTGCTACTTCTGTTCTCACCTGCATTAGAATCCCCAGTGATACCTGGGCAAAAGTCTTCAGTGTTGTCGGTGCCCAAGGTTTAGAAGAGACAGCCTGGCTGTGTAGGGAGTAAGTGGTTTGTGCGCCCTCGTGTTCCCCTGCTAAATGTATGTATGCAAAGACCTGCCTCTCAGAGAGCATTCTCTCATCTGTACCTGGGGGGACTTCAACTTTTGGATCTCAAAGTCTTTACTCTCTGCAGTATTCTTTATTACCACGGCATTATTCTGATGTGGAGGACAAAGACTGTCATGCTTGTTTGGCGGATAAGAAAACTGGTACTCAGAAAGAGGAAGTGATTTGCCCAGGGCCCATCAGGTAGGAAGCGGGGGCATGGAAGCAGGAAGCAATGGTCCTGATTCTGAGTGCAGCTCTTCCTAGTGGATTTTCTTTCAACCTCAGCTAATCTTCCCCAGGCCGGTGTCAACCCCGTGAAGAAATTAGTACCAGCTGAGCCCCTTGAAGTTGCTGAAATGCCATAAAGTGGGAAGGACTTCAGAATCAGAGGAATCTGGCACAGCCTTGTGACCTTGTGCAAATCAGTTTGCCTCCTTGAGCTTGTGTGCGCTCATCAGTTAAATAAGGAGGATAATATCAGGAATTTGGATGGAAAAATCAGCTGCTGAAGGTCTGATAAATGGTTAGGAGAGGCTGGCTGGCTGGTAGCCACAAAGGCTGCCAGGGAAACTCTGACGTTTTCATTTACTAGCTGTGTGATCTTGAGCAGATTACTTAACTTCTCTGCTTCCATTTCTTCTTCTATAACATGGAGATAAGAATACCTATGATAGGTAATTGTGAAGATTAAATGAGCTCATTGATATAAAGTACTTAGATCAATGCCTGGCAATAACAAACTCTATAAATATTAATATTGTGGACTTTCGTTGTTTTGCTTTGAGATTAGGTTTTGCTATTGCCCAGACTGGTCTCAAACTCCTGAGTGGAAGTGATCCTCTTCACTCAGCCTCCTGAGGAGCTAGTACTGCAGGCACAAGCCACCAAGCCAGCTAAATGTTGACTTTTTTCTTTTTTAATGAAGAACTGTGTTAAGCCGTAGAGATCTTAACAATTGAAACAGAGATGATTCTGGAGTTTATATTTTAGAGGAAGAAGAGAAACAAATATGTAAACCAATCAATAGATATGTTTGGCTTGTGCTGATTACTGTAAAAGCAAACAGCATACTTGCTGGATGGATACAAAGTTTCTGTTTAGGATGATGAAAATTTTTGGAAACAGTGGCTATTGTTGTACAATATTGTGAATGTAATTAATGCCCCTGAATAGTTACACTTATAAATGGTTAAAATTGCCTCCTGTTCAGTGGCCCATCCCTGTAATCCTAGCTACTGGAGTTGCTAAAGTAAGAGAATCCCAAATTGGATGCTTGTCTGCATGAAAATGAAATAAAAAGGGCTGAAGATGTAGCTCCATAGTGGAGTGCTTGCCTAGTATATGTGAGGCCCCGGGTTCAATCCTGACTACCAGGGAAACAAAGATGGCAAAAGAAAGACAAAATCAAAGAAACAGCTGCGCTTGCTGTGACCAAAAACAACGCCAGGGTGGTCAAGGAGCGTTAGAGTTGGGACCTGAAGGTGAGAACTGTCATAGCAAGAGAAGCTGCTGTCCACGCAAAGGGGATGTGAAGGGTAAATGAAGAGGCGAGGCTGGCATTGCAGAAAGACAGACAGAAAGCCAGTGTGACAGGCTCACTGCGGGGGTAGGGTGGGGAGGCAGGAGGGGGCTGGCAGTGGGAGGAGTTTTGAAAAGATCTTTGTGGGTGCTCTGTGGAAGATAAACCCCAGAAATGGCCAGGGGAAGCTGTGGCACAGGCTGGAGCAGCCATCCTAGTTTGAGTTGATGGTGGTTTAGACCTGGGCGGTAGCTGGAGAGATGGAAAAAAAGAACAAATCTGAAGCGCTGGGTTCAGAGATGCTGACTCATGCTACCCCTCATTAGAAGGTAACCAGATTACCAGCTGATTCATTTTTAAGGAGTGCTACAGTGGTTAGGCCCAGCGACTATTCTCCGCTAGTCTGGGACATCCTCTCCGTGAAGGCCACCAAGATGGAAACACACAGCGTGGGAAGGGTGCCCCTGGAAGGGAAGCCAGGGAAGCCAGATGGAGGATGCAATGTTGCAGAGCCTCAGATGCAGGCCGCCCGCTGGGCCAGCCCCAGCCCAGGCCAGCGAACATTCGGGACTGTGCTGGGCCCCTGTTCCCAGACAGGGTGCTGTCAGCATTACTTTTCTGGCTGTCTGTTCTCTTTTCTAATCCTGTGCATTTGGCCTCTCATATGTCGGTGTCATCAGTCTGGCCCTGCCGCTTCTGTCTTCTGGAGCATCTCTTTCTGCACCCACTGGGGCAGGCATTTGCATGCTCTTGTTTTCAGGGCAGTCCTCACTGCGGCTTCTTCCCGTTAGTGCTTATAACAATAGACGTACCTCTTGGGGTTCTTTCATGGAGTGTACACCATGCTCAGTGCTCTTTGGGGTTATTTTCCTGAATGTCCATCACCACCCTGAGAGGGAAGGAGGAATATCTTGGCTTCATAGACAAGTAACTGAGGCTCAGAGAAATGAAATCACTCGCCCAAGGTCACAGAGCAAGGAAGCGTCGGAGCTGGGCTTTGGGTCTCCATGGGCCTGACTCCAAAGCCTAAGCCTGTGCTCTTAGTGACCGGTGCAGGGCTCCCTGCCCTGCTGTGTGGTTGACCCTGGCCTGGGTCTAGCCGTAGCACTGCTCAGTGGTGGATGTCTGTCCTTCTCCAGTGGTCAGGGGTACTTACGACTTTTGCAAAGCTGCTTATACCTCCCAGCCCTTCACTTCTCCCCAGGTCCGTCCTGTCTCTCCTGGCAAGCTGTCTGTAGCTCCCCTTTACAGCTGTTTTGAGGAATCAGAATGTCAAGGGCTCCTCTTTATTCCCAGCATGGCCTGCTTGATCCCATCTCTGGATTACCCACATGGTGACTCAGCTCAAGGGCCCTCTGTGCCATCTCCTGTCTAGAAGTTCCTAACCCCATCTGCACCCCCTACCCTAGAAGACTCCTTTGGGAACTATAGATGACATTCAAGATCACCAAGTGGCGGAGTCTGCTCAGAGGCTGAAGTGTACACTGGCCAATCTGAATCACCCCAGCCATGCCTTGGGACAGCATCATCTTGTAGCAGCAGCCCCCACAGGAACCAGCATGTGGCTCTCATGAGGCTCCCCTGCGGTCCCCAGCCCAGGTACCCAGCAGGCTCAGTCCATCTCTCTGACCTGGGCCTGGGCAGATGTGCCTGCATGGCTGGCTCTGCCAACCAAGGCTGCGTTCTTGGCTCCTTTTCTGTGGCCTAGTGAGGGAACCATCCTCTTATCCTTGGACTTATCAAAGAAAGAGTTCATCATAGGTTTCAGAAATAACAATGGTATTTTTCTTTTAATTTACAAATTTTCTAAAAAGTTTAAACACATTTTGTTTACCTCCTTTCATCCTGTCATACCAAGCCATATGCATCAGAAAAATTTATTTTTTAACCTCTCATTTTTAAAACAACCATTTGAAGAGTTGGATGTGGTCACACCTGTAGTTTCAGTTACTTAAGAAGCTGAAGCAGACGGATCACTTGAGCCCAGGAGTCTAAGACCAACAAAGGAAGATCTCATTTCTAAAGTAAATAAATGTTTATTAAAAAACCATTCAAGGAATCTCTAAGTATAGTAGAAAAAACAAGAACTGTAGTTAAACAGAAGGAAGAAAAAATAACAGTCTATGCTTCCGCCACCCAAAAATAACCATAGCTAATGTTTTGCTTAATTTTCAGTATAGATGCTCCTTGACTTACCCTGAGAATATATCCTGATACCCCTATCAATTTTAAGTTGAAAATATCATAAGTTAAAAAATGCATTTAATATACCTAACCTGTACAGTATCGTACCTTAGCTAACCTATCTTAAATGTGCTCAGGTCGCTTAAATCAGCCTACAGTTTGGCATAAATCATTCAACACAAAACCTATTTTATAACAGTGCTGAATCTCACATAATTTCTTTAATATTGTACTGAAATTGAAAATACAATTTCACACCACCATAAGGTTGAAAAATCGTAGGTAGTACTGTCATAAATTGGGGACCATCTGGATCTATGTATGTGTATTAATTAAAATAGCATCAATCTGTACAAACTGTTGTGGCCCATGCTTTTTTCACCCAGATGTTTTCCGTAATTTTCTGCACCCCCCTTTTCTTTTACACTCCGAGGGGAGTGCCCCCTGCACCTCCTTGGCATTTATCCTAAAGCAGAGGAACCTTGTCTGAGGAAATGACTGTCACTTGAGTCTCTTGATCTCTGAGTTTAACATGTAAAAGAAGAGTAGGTTTAATTATCTCAGAAGATAGCCAGCGCTTCTTATCCGTGGTACAGGCTACCAGCACACTCTGCTGGAGACCAAGGCAGGGAAGACAGGGATCTTTATTTAAGACTGCTTTCCTGCTGTTCCCAAGAAGACTCAGGCTTGGGGGAAAGTTCTGAGAGTCCAGGCTGAAACCAGACTGAGGCCATTGGAGGAGTAGAATGGATGTGCCGCAGCAATGTCTGGCCATAAGAATCATGTGGATTCTGCTTTGTATAGCAGGAAACATACAGACCAATCTGTAAATTCTGTTTTTTAAAGCAAAATTAAGTAAGCCTTTATTTTGAGGTTCCTTGCATATAGGTTTCATCTAATGCGATGGCCAGTATTCTCAAGTGCAGGCTTAGCAAATATCCCAAGCCCAGCAGACAGGTCTTAGTTTGAGCCTTCCTAGGTTGGGAGCTTTCCCAGAGCTACTCTTGTCACTTTGTGTGCTGGCCGAGGTGTCAAGTGAGAGCCTAAGGCCCTCAGTGTAACCCTAAGACCCAGGGTAGTGGCTTGAGGGGAAAGCTGTGGGTGGGGATGAGATGATAATGACCGGCACCTTCCTTTCCTGCTCATCTTACTTCTTGACAGCAGCTTCCGTAGCACCCCGTCCTCCCTTGTGCCATGAGCTCAGGCTCACAAAGCCTTCCACTGTGACCTGCTGTAGAGGATCTCAGGATGCCCGTGACCCTGATTCTTCAGGGCCCTGGAGCTCTCCTGTGGCTGAGTGGGCTACTCAGAGTCCCCAGTTTCTGTCTAGTGCCCTGTGTTTTGGACCAGGCAAATGCCAATGGGAATGTGAGAGAAAAACTAAAGAGTAAAAATGATATTCTGTGGGTATAGCTCAGTGGTAGGACACTTAGCTATTGTGTTCAAGCCATTGGATTTGATCCTTAGAACCCCAAGGAGTAGAGAAGAGGAAGTGCGAGGCAGGGAGCCTGGAGCATGTAGCTAGCCCAGGGTGGGTCCTGTGTCTGTCTGCCTGTCTGTCCTTCTGGCCATCAGAAGGGCCTGCCAGATCTGATCTGGATCTTTCTTATGTGCAGTCGTGCGATGGATTTACAGTAAGAGTCTGGCCTTGGGGCTGAGAATTCTTACCCTTTTCTTTGTTCCCTGGTTTTAGCTCCAAATTTTTTTTTTTTTTGAAGATGCACTAATTGGAGTCAAGAATGAGTGCTTTTACTACTAAGACAATAAAAAACAAAGCTTGTGGGTTAATATCTATCTATCTTTCTATCTCCATTTATGTATCCATCTAACCATCTTTTTAAAAATGTAATTCCAAAGTGTAGAAAGTAAAAAAATGAAGCTTCCTCTTATCCCACCCCATTTCGATGAATCTCTTTCACTTTTCCTTTAACATCTCTCTTTCTCTCTCTCTCTTTTTTTTTTTTTTTTTTTTTTGAGGCAGCGTTGTGGTGATCTTCCTGCCTCAGCCTTCCAAGGATTATAGGCATGCACCACCACATCCGGCTCCTTTAACATCTCTTTAACAGTGTGGTGTCCTTCTACATCTTTTACTAAATATGTAAAACACAAGGATAAGTTGTTGAGGTTATTGTTTTGTCATGACATTTCTTTTTGTCTCTTTCTCTGCAATTGGCCAGTTCCAACAGACTAACTGGGCAGTGGATCCTTGATTCTCTCTGGAATCTCCTGATTTAATTCTCAGAGGGAGAATGCCATGAATAGCTTGTCCCAGAGATGGTTCCCTTAAGTGCCTCACTTGGTGGATGAGTCCCAGAGAGGTGAAGTGTTTGCCACATTTGTGACAGACTGGGTACTGAGCTCTGACTTCTACCTGGACAAAGCAATGTGTTTTTCTTTTTTTTTCTTTTCATTCTTTTTTAAAAACTCTATCCCACATCAAACTGGCCATGGAACAGCAAGAGGGAAGTGGCACTTGAATGCTCCCCTCAGCTCATAAGCAGGGGGGCATCTACTCTTGGAGTCGTGGAGCTCTCCCCTCCCCCCGTGTGTTTTTCTTAAGTGCCTACCTGTTGTAGACTCCTCCTGACTGTGAAGCCAGGTGTGCGTGTGTGCATGTGTGTGTGTGTGCGTGTGTGCATGTGTGTGTGTGTGCGTGTGTGTGCATGTATGTGCCCGTATGCAGGCAGGAACTGTGGCTTGGGGCTTGTAGAGGCTTGCCCAGATTCATTGCCTGAAGGACTTGGAATCCAGAGCTCTTTTGGTTGAGTTCAGCTTATCGAGCATTTATTGAGGGGCTACTGTGTGCCAGATGCTATGACCAGAGAGACAGCGAGCCAGAGTCCTGCCTGGAGCTGGTCACTCAGTGACCCCTGTGTTCTTGGCAGAGTAGGGTTCCCTAGAGAGAACTCTGCTATCCATAGAAAATGATAAGATTTCACATCTGGGCCCAGAGACTGGGATCCCTGAGAAACTGTGGGTACAGAGTGGGAATGGGGTTTTGACCTCAGCTGCCGCTACTAACCCCTCACTTCTCGTGGCTGCCCTCTCCCCGTTCCCTCCGTCCCTCCCGCCTTCCTTCTCGCTCTCTGGCTCTTCGTCCACTTCCCTCCATCTGTTTCTCTCTGCATGTGATTCCTGCCCCCTTGCGCTGTCACACTGTCGCCATCCCTCTCCCGTCACATGCTCTCCTTCATGCCAATGCAGGCGTGCTGGTCGCCATGACAACAGAGACAGGCCCCGATTCTGAGGTGAAGAAGGCTCAGGAGGAGGCCCCCCAACAGCCTGAGGCTGCTGCTGCTGTGACCACGCCTGTGACCCCTGCAGGCCACGGCCACCCAGAGGCCAACTCCAATGAGAAGCATCCGCCCCAGCAGGACACCCGGCCTGCTGAACAGGTAGCTCCCCGAGGTCGTGGGCAGCCCTCCCCCTGCCTGGCCAGTCCTTGTGTCCCGTTCTTAGGCCCCTAGTATTTTCTCAGCGGGGAGAAAGAAGGAAACTAAGATTCATTTGTAACCTGTTACACTGCACTGTGGTCCTTTTTATGTTTAATTCTCCCAAACCTCAGAGAGTAGGTGTTGATTTCCCCATGTTGCATTTAGAGAAATTGTGGCTCAGCGGAATGGAGCAGGTTACCCAAAGTCACATTGCCATAAAGTGACAGAATGAAAGTCGAACTTAGATCTGGCTTCAAAAACTACGTTCTTTCAACTTTCTTTTCCACCTTTGAGCCTTTTTATTCTAGCTTGGCAAGCCTAGTTTGATTCTGGAGCAAAACTCATCGCTCTAAAACTACAGTGGACTCGAGGAATTTTCTAGTCCTCTAATTCACACCTCCCTTAATTCACAACAGACCCAAAGAGGGCAAGGACTAGGCCAGGGTCATCAAGGGATGTGGGGCGGAGCCCTGGCCCTTCCCCGCATCAGACCTGGCCACAGCTCCCAGCCCCATGCTAGGTTCTGTAACAGATGAGAAGGAGGAGACTAGACAGGTGTTGTCCTAGCTCATGCCCTGTTCTAGGGAGGCAGAGCATTGGCCACAGGTTTAGTTTTGTGGGGTGCAGCTGCCTGCAGGCGCTTCCCCTGCCAGCAGTAGCCTGTGGGAGAGATGCAGACCCCTCATTGCATTTAGAGACTTGAGCTCTCTTCCTGTCTACACTAACCATGGCCGCTGGACACTCCATGAGTCTCAGAAGGAAGTGACTATCATTTTGGGATCAGCTCTGTTCCAGCTGTTCCAGTTGCTTCTCATACTGGGCGTGGTGGCACACGCCTGTAATCCCAGCACTTGGGAGGCTGAGGCAGGAGGATCACCGTGAGTTTGAGGCCAGCCTGGGCTACATAGCAAGTTCAAGGCCAGCCTGAACTGTATAATGAGACCCTGCCTCATAAAAACAACAACAAGCAAAAAAAAAATACCCCGTTGCTTCTCTTTTGTATGAAAGGCCATGGTTTCAAGCTCACTGACCAAACTCTTCCCTCAATTGGGCCTGCAGAGCCTAGACATGGAGGAGAAGGACTACTGCGAGGCCGATGGCCTGTCAGAGAGGACCACGCCCAGCAAGGCCCAGAAGTCACCCCAGAAGATTGCCAAGAAGTACAAGAGTGCCATCTGCCGAGTCACTCTGCTCGATGCCTCTGAGTACGAGTGTGAGGTGGAGGTAGGAGAGCACCCAGCGCCATATGCCCCATACCCGGCTGGCTGGCCCCAGCCAGGCAGCTCCTGTGTGTGTCAGCCTGAGTCGCACCAGAGGAGTCCTGGAACGACTGCAGTGTCCGGAGAGATGACCTGGCCTGGCCCTCTTTTGTACAGATGGTGGCAAGAAGGCCCAGAACGCGATGATTATGATTGCAAACAGAATGAGACAAGGCGTAGGGCTGGCACCAGGAAAAGGTTTCTCAGGACGGCTGTACCTTGGCAAGGTCGCTACTATCTAAGGGCTGATCCACAGCCCATTAGGCCCAGAAACCAGGCGCTTCTATCTCACCCAGCAGAGACTAATGCTTAGACAACAGTCTGTTTTTGTTGTTGTTGTTTTGTATTTGTTGATAGAGAAAGGGGTCCTCCCTTCCTTGTGAATACCCCTGCCCAGGGCACCACCTCAGTCTCCAGGACAAACAGTCACCTGCAGATTCTATGCTAAGTATGTCACCCAGGCATGGGGAGGTGGCCCATTGGAAGGACGCATTCATCTGTGTAGAAGCCCCTGTGGTGCGGCCCTGGGGCCTACCAGTGACGCCACAGATGCTTCCTCTCTGGCCCTTCTGGCCCCTTGTGTAATATCTCCTGACTTGTGCGGGCTCAGACTTGCCCTCAGTGTGGGTTCTGTTTCTCCCCATCCCTGGAGCCCCTTGTCCCTTAAGGGCTCCACTCCTGTCCAGGCCCCGTGCCCAGTGCTTCCCCCACGTGTGTGGGAGAGTTCAGAGGGTGGTCTCACTGTTGAGCTCTTCAGAGCATGCCTTGGTTGTAGGGGAGGTGACTAACTTCTCAACCCTGGGAGGCTGGGCCCCGCTTCTCTGCACACTTTTGTTGTTTTACTGTGTATTTCTTCTGAGCAAACACCTTTCTTGTTCTTGCACAAGGCTCTTCTATGGCCCGTGGTCCCAAAGTGCTGCTTCAGCTGCCCCAGCGGCACGTGGAGGGTTTGGCCCAGGCCAGGTCCACTCCCTTGACTGGGCTTCAGGCTCAGAAATCCTTTGCTATGCCTGGTCCGGTCCATGGGGACCCAGCCATACCCTGCAGGGTTCTCACCCACTCTCTCTGAGCCCCTACTTCTCTGGGTGGTGACTGCCGCTACCTGGGATCCCTTCGCTCATGTTTGTCTTCTCTCCTGTGAGTTGTGGGTACCCAGCCTGGTCGTGGGCTCTGTCATGCTGAATCCTCAGGCCGGAAAAGGGGTTCAGAGTGTCCCCGGCCTTGTTGCGTGATAGTGGAAGAGGGTCGGGTGGTGGCTGACAGGAGTACTTCTGGTAGAAGCCGATGGAGACCCTGTATACCTCTTTATTGCTTCACTTGCTGCTCAGCGAGGGATGGCTCTTTTGCCCTTGTTTCTCACTTAGACTTCAGTTGAGGGGAAAGGCCATGAAAAGGAGACTCACTCTGTGACCCTGAACCCCAGGCCCTCCCCCTTTTCCTGCTTATGCCTCTCATTTTTCAAAAAGCTCTCCTCTTCCTCTCCCACCCGAAGCTTAGGACTTTGGTTTTCTGGTCTTCCCCTTGACTGCTGTAAAAGAAGGAGAAATCAGCTACTCCCTGTACCCCCACTTCCACTTGCCTCCAAGCCAGCAAACCAGGGGCTAGAGAGACCCTAGCAGGGCTTGGAAGGACCTGGAGGAGCTTGGCACTGTCACCCCAGGTCCCTTAGGACTCAGAAAGCAGAACCAGGTGGCAGGAGGGCTGAGGTCCCTTCTTGGTGCTAGAAGGCTCTCAGGGCCTTTCTTGTAGTTCTGATGGAGCTGCGGGCATCGCCCAGCCCATCCTAAGGTGCATTCCAGTCTCATGATAACTCTGCTCTCCCCTGTAGAAGCATGGCCGGGGTCAGGTGCTGTTTGACCTGGTCTGTGAGCACCTCAACCTCCTGGAGAAGGACTACTTTGGCCTGACCTTCTGCGATGCTGACAGCCAGAAGGTGCCTGTTGTGGGGTGCATGGGGGTGGGCCTCTTCCCTTAGGCCTCCTCAGTCATGTCTGCACCCCAGGGTTTCCATTAGGCACCTGACAGCCCTATTATTGTCAGTCCTCTGTCTCCACCCCCACCCCTAGTCTTTTCTTGGTGATTTGTAAGTAACCCCAGATGGATATCTGAGAACCCCACCATGGCTACCTGAGTTGCCTGTAGGGATGGAGGTGGCCCCACTCCAGGGCCTTTTCCCCGTCTTTGGAGGTCCTGCTTGGTTGTCCCCTTCCCACTGTGGCTCAATACCTTCTCGTCATGGCTGCCCCGGGCCAACATCAGAGCACAGGGCTGGGTCCCAAGTCCGGTGCGGAGTCTGCCCAGGCCTTGTTCCCCTTGTCTCCCAATCCCAAGGAAAAAGCTCAGCCAGGGCAGGGCATCCCCCACCAGAGGCTGTCAAGTGACCATTTCAGGGTATTTCTCTCTCCCAGCCCAGTCTGGCCCTCTCCTCCATCTTTCTTCTGAGAAATTCTGTCTTCTCTTTCAGAACTGGCTGGACCCCTCCAAGGAAATCAAGAAGCAGATCCGGAGTGAGTGGCTGGTGCTGGTTGGGATGCAGTGGAAGGGTGGGTGGGGCCCTGCTGTGCTGCTCACTCTGACTCTGGAAAGTGCATCTCGACCCCCAAGCTCCTTCCCAGGGAATCTCTATGGCAGGTCTTAGGGAAGCAGAACAGTGTTGAGCATTGTTTTATAGATGACAAGTCTGAGGCCTAGAGAAGAGCAATAGCTGTGCAGTCACACAAGATAACAGGGGAGTCACAGATGCATTCAGCTGTCAGCCCCAGGAGGGACCTGCAGAACCATCCAGGACAAGGAGACAGATGGCCTGGAAACAGCCACCCTCCTCTCCAGAGCTAGTGCAGACTTGAGGGCCCGTTCCTCATAGGCCCAGAGGGAAGCAGTTACTTACACAAGGTCACAGAACCAAATATTGGCTGAGCCAGTCTTCAGTCCTGACCTTCCAACCTCATCCTGTGCTCTTGTTGAGGGCCTGGGGAGAAGGCAGACAACCTACAACCTGTGCTTCTGGCCTAGAGAGAAAGGGCATGCTGGGCGAGGCGGGCAGCTTTCAAATGGCAGAAGGTGGGGGTGGGGAGTCAGTGGCCTCAGCAAGGTTCTTGTAGTAGGTGGAAACCTGGGGCTCGGAGGCAGATATGCCTCCGCCCAGAGCCCTTCCCCCTGGCTCTCTGGTCCCCTGGCTGGAAAACTGTATCCAAGCCTGTTGCCATGACAGCAGGCAGCTGGGCCCAGAGATGCCAGCTGACTCTGCGGGAGGGGGCTTGCAGAATTCTTCCAGTAGGTTCCTGTCAGTTGGAGACAAAGAGCAGCCACACAGGCCAAGCACAGTCCCCTAGGGTAGACAGGGTCCTAGGGCTGGGCTCATGCTGACCTCTGGCAGCTCCAGGGAAGGAATCACAACACATGCAGAGGTCTAAGTATTTAACGTTAAATACTGAGAGCCTGGAAAGAGAGGCAACCAAGCTGAATGGTCAGGCTTCCGCGTTTGTCCTCAGCACATGCACATGGCTGCAGCCAGCACGGCCCAGTCGCGTGGACAGTTGCTCCTTGTAGCACCTTAAACTACAACTATCCCCTCCAGGAGAGCCCCAGCCTCTGTCCCTGCCCTGTAACTCCCAGCCATTCATCCTGGCCCTGCCCTTGGGGACCACAGAGAACAGTTTTTTCTCCTTTCTGTTGGCTGTGGCAGCCTTTCAGCCTTCTGAAGGTAGCTGCGTGAGCCTGAAGCCTGGGCTTCAGACTTGTGTGTATCTCCTTCCGAGCCTCCTGTCAGCCAGGACACCTGGAGTAGTCCTCTGGGCCTTGTTTCTGCCTGGCAAGCAGACGAGTCATTCTTGTCTCATGCGTTGGGAGTAACATTAAATGATAAGAGTGTGGCCAGCACCCAACACCGAGCACCCAGCTCAGGGGCTGTTTTCTTTCAGCTTCCCTGAGGCAGTGTGACAGACACAGGGCCAGACTGCTGGACTGGAGTCCACGTTACTTCTTGTGCTGTTTAACTGTTATGTGCCTCAATTTCCTCACCTATAAAATGGAGTAATGAAAATGCTTAACTTCAGGACTGAGGTGTGGGTTAAAGGAGTTGCTCTGTGTGTGACATTTACAACTGTGTCTGCTCACCGTACACCCTGTGCACCAGCTATTATTGTTTTATTATTATTATCATTTTATTATTTGCCAGCACTGTTATCATCCCTGAGGCACGAATTGTGTCCCCTTGAGGTTCTTTTTTCCATAGAGTTCTTGCAGTCAGGGGCTTGGGCCCTGGGGTCAGAGAACCGCAGTTTGGATACCTGTTCTCTGCCACCAGCTACGGAGTGATGCCTGGAGAGTGACCTCGCCTCTCAGAATCTTCATCTAACTTGCCATAATGTGCCTGAAGCTGGCGGTCTTACTGCCTCAGCCTGCCTCAGTGTCCCCATCTGCAAGGTGGGGCTGCTCACAGGACCCCTTACAGCGTGGTGTGAGGTCCAGGGGAGCGATGTTCTGAAGTGCTTCACAGCGTGCGCACTTGGAGCACAGCTTTAGCTTTGTCTCCTTCCACTTTCCTCCCCACTGCCAGCTCCCAGGTCTCCTGATCTGACCGTCAGTTTCTGCATCTGTCAAGTGGTAAAAACCGTCCAGGCTTCCCGACTAGATTGTGTGTAGATCTGAAATAGGAGAAGACTTTGAAAAGTTGCCTATAGCCTGGTGCATTTGGGCCACCCACCAGGATGGTGGGGCTTCTCTGATCTCCCCTGGTCTTCTCCTCTCAGGCAGCCCCTGGAATTTTGCCTTCACAGTCAAGTTCTACCCCCCTGACCCAGCCCAGCTGACAGAGGATATCACAAGGTGAGCGCTGAGAGAGGCTGAGTGTGATGCCCTGGGGGACTGGGTGTGGGTACCTGGCCTGGGAGACATGGGGCTGTATGTGCAGAGGTCTGGTGAGCCCAGGACACTGGCAAAGGAAGCAGATAATGTGAGAGAAACAGGGTCAAATGTGGCCAATGGAAGATGACCCTTGACCTCAGAGAGGGAGGTGTCCTGGGGCTGTGAGCCCATGGTGAGTTGAAGAGGACAGCTGTAGGTAATCACTGCCTGTGGGGATTGGGCTTGATTGTTGAGGTGAAGCTAGAGATTTAAGAGCAAACCCTGAAAATTTTAAATACTGACAATGACTGTAAACTTTTAAAATCAATGTGCGCCATCCCTGGGTGGAAACCAAACCCAAGACAGTGACGGCTAATGTTCTGGGTGAACCAGTGTTTTTCAATGTTGGGGATAAGGAGGGAACTGGCAGTTCTTTGCATGTGTGCGTTTGATCCAGCATCTAGGTGTGTGTGAGGGGTGTGGAGGTCAAAGAGGCCATGAGGCCCCTCCCCCGCAGCAAGCCTGGACTGGTAGCAAGCCTGGACTGCTGGGCAAGCGGGGATTACTTGTACAGGCCTCTGTGCCTCAGGAGCAATAGATAGCTGGCTTGCAGATCAAAAGGGAGTGCAAAACACCTGAGGGTGGGACCGTCCTCTGTTCATCCTGCCTCTGGAAACCAAAGCAGAATGAGGCCTTTCTCTTTAGCTAAGCCCCTTTCAAACAGATGGCCTCATTTGAGGGTATGGGGGGTACCCATCCAGGTGATGGGCCCCATACCCCAACCATAAGACATGGCTTTAGAGTTCTCCTGCAGTGGGAAGGGTGCTATGACGCCCCTTCCTTTCCATTGAGTCTCTTAATGCCTGCTGAATGTGTGCCGAGCAGCAGACCAAGCTCAAGATGCAAACTCTGGCTTTGAGATAAGACAGATATTCCTGGAATAATCAGGCCCCAGGCCTTGGCCTTAGCCCTACTTAGAGCCCTGAGGTCAGCTCCAGGCCAAAGTGACAGCAGCCAGTTCTGAGCTTTAGGCCAATTCAGTTCCCATCCCTGTGGTGTTGCCCACCGGTGCCTTCCCATTTTGTGCCAGACGCTGGGCACTGGGCTCGTGGGGACACCAGGAGGGAAGTTAACTATGCCCAGCACAGATGGCCCCAGGAGGTGGGGTGGCAGGAGCAGCTGATTTAGTCAAAAATAGTTAGGCCCAAAATAAACTGGTCAAAATGACAAATTGATTGAAATGAAGGATTGGTCAGAGCATTTGGCAGTGATTTCTGAAATTTTAGACTTTTGAACAAAATGCCACAGGCCCGTACCCAATGCTTATGGTGTTTGAGCTTGTCCCTGAGCACACACTGAGGCTGTATGTACTTTTGCTAGGATTTCAGTTCTTTTTTAAATTTTTACTTTTGCTGGTACATGTTTGCAGTACCTAGTGATGACATTTATTATGGGGAGCTGGCACATGTATAGAGCATCTTCATTCTTTTTATGTCCCTTCTCCTTCTCTCCCCCTCCCTTTGTCACTAGGGTTTCAGTTCTGACTGTGAAATAATGTCACAGAGCACTCAAAATTGTACTAAAAAACTCACTTAAGGGAAAGAGCCAGCTGTGGTGGTGCGCACCTGTAATCCCGCACTCCTGAGGCTGAGGCAGGAGGATCATCCTGAGTTCAAGGCCAGCTTAGGCTACATAATGAGTTCAAGGCCAGCCTGAACTACACAGCGAGACCCTGTCTCAAGAAACAAACACCCCATAATAACCAGAAAAGCAATAACAAAATGGTTTTAAATGGTTCTAAAAACTGTAAAATCATCCAAGTGTGCATATGAGTTATAAAAAATCCTGGCCTGGTGTTTGGAAATGTTTCTCTAAATCAATTTGTTGTTTGTTGTTGTTGTTGTTTTAGACAATTCACTGTTTTAGACAATTCACTTAGAGCTGGAGGCACAGTAAAAAGTTCTGGGAAAGCATTGGCAGGCAGGTCCATCTGGGATGTGGAGGAAGGCGCAGAAGTTAAAATGAATGAGGTGGGGTGGTGTGTGCAGACACGGGAATGGCTCTGAGGCACATTCTTGGGTGTGACAAATCAAGCTGTAGAATCAAATGTAGGCTTCAATGCCATTTATGCTTTAAAAACACTCATCAATCAAACCACATGCATCTTTGTGTCTCCACAAGGGGAAATGTCTAGAATACCACATGGATAACTGATGACCTTGGAAAGGGATTAGGAATGAGAATGAGCATAAGAGGAATTTAGAGTCACCTCTGAAGTTTGCATTTTTTCCCATATAAGAACGTATTCATTACATAACTAAAACCACATGATATGTATTTTAAAGGGCTAAACCAGCAAAGTCATTCTGTTGAACTTGAAAATGAATTAGAAATTATAAATACTGTCATAGTAGGAAAAAGCTCTCAAATTCAGAAATAAACAAAAATGCTGAAAGTCGTTTGAAGTGCCTCGAAGCCATCTCATAGGGTACAACCACATTACCACCCTGTGAAATGCCAGTGTCTTGGGGCATCCATTTCTGCTGAGCTGTGTGGTGATCTGTTTGTTTCCATTGGACTTGAGCCCACGGCTTCTCTCTCCTGTCTCCAGGTACTACCTGTGCCTGCAGCTGCGAGCAGACATCATCACGGGCCGGCTGCCCTGCTCCTTCGTCACGCACGCCCTGCTGGGCTCCTATGCTGTGCAGGCTGAGCTTGGCGACTATGATGCCGAGGAGCATGTGGGCAACTATGTCACTGAGCTCCGCTTTGCCCCGAACCAGACCCGGGAGCTAGAGGAGAGGATCATGGAGCTGCACAAGACATACAGGTGAGAGGGCTTGGTAGCCAGCTACCCAGAGACTCTTGCAGCCCTGCAGGTCCCAGGCCCCTGGATGCTGTGGTATACGTAGGCCACCTGGCTCTGCCCCGAATGGAGGTTTGTCGGAGAGGAAATCTTCTGGCAGACAGGAGTGACAGTGACTAGCTGCATGTCCTCAAATGCCCTCCCCAGACTTCAGTTCCTTAAGCTTCGGTTCAGTGTAGGTGAGCCTTTTAGAGATGAGGGGCCAAACTGAAACCCAAAGCCCACTTTTTTATCGCAGGTGTCAACAATGAAGCCTGACTACTGATGTTGTAGTTTAGGAAACCCATCCATTAACTTCTTTTGCTTTAAAAGAAAAACAGACAACGTGCGTGCCATAGGTTTGCCACCACTGGGTAGGTGTTATAATTCCCTGACCTTGGCCCTTGAGAATCAATTTCTTTACCTGCCACTTGGAGATAATAATAGCTATTATAAAATTATTATTGCAGAGATAATAATAACTACTCTATGTCTCTAGGTAAGTAAACCAATGTCTGGATTTTGGCATAAAGTTCAGAAGTTTGGTCTCAAATGCCAGCCTGCTTGGTTTTGCCATCTGGCTCTGTCACTTTCTAACTAGGGGAACTTGGCACATTGTATCATTTCCCTGTGCCTTGGAGTGCTCATCTGTTCAGCGTGGCACTAGTAAACCTATCAGGTTGTTGAGAGGGCCACGTGACACATGTTAAAGACACACGCATGTTGTTGCGTAGGGTTGCTATCTGCGAACTGAGTGGTTGGTTAGGTAACAAATGGTGGAAAGAACCTTGTTCCATGAGTTAGACGATAATAAACTGGATGTATGAGTGTGGGCTGGTTATTTAACTTCTTTAACTTCTCATCTTTCACCTGTAAATGCTTGGACTTAGATGATCAGTGTTTCTCAACTACTGGCATTTGGGACAGGAGAATTCATTGAGCTAGATGTTTAGCATTCCTGGCATTAAATATCTGTAACATCACTCTGTTCTTGTCATAATCAAAATTGCTCCTCTCCACTCCTATTTCCAAATGTCTGATCTGCCAGGGATACTATGCCCTGGGAGTTACCCCTGGATCAAAATGATCTCTATGGCCATTTTAAGTTGAAAATGCTTTAGGCTCCAAGTTCGAGGTTGTTATGGGAACCCAATGTGATAAATGATGTGCAAGTGCATTATAAAAGGGAAAGTGCTGTGCCTGCAGGGATGGCTATGGTGATGCCATCTCATTACCATGGAGGGAACAAGCAGGATTGTGTGCTGTGGGCTGCACCTGGGGAGGAGGGCGAGAGCCAGATGTGGAGAGATCATGTATTTGGGGAAAAGCCTCTCTCTGACTCACATACCCACTCTACTTAGTTAGTACTGACTGCAGTGGTATCGTGATAAGTTGGATACAAGTGTTCAGTTGTAGCCACCTGGGCATAGGAATAGGGCAGCCTGCCCGCCATCTATCTGTCATCTTTGTCCTAGATAGCAAGGTTCCTTGGGGATTCACAAGATCCATAATAATTCAGAGAAAGACATTCAGATCAATATGGGTTGCAGAAATGCTAATGGATGTCTCTGCAGCTCTTTGGACTTAAAGCATGTTGGCATCTAGAGTTTTACACAGGTTTCTCACACACCAGCTCAGAGGCAGACAGAGCCCAGGAAAGCGGGCCCAGAGGATATAAGAGACAGATGTAATGAAATAGTTAGAAGCATAGATTTTGGAACCACATTATGTGTGGTCGAATCCTGCCTGTTTATTAATAGCAAGTGTGCCCTTGAGCAAGTTATTCAACCTCTCCGCGCCAGCTTCCTCATTGGTAAGGTGGGAATAACCGTGATACCTACCTGTGATGAGGATTCAGTGAGCTGATTTTTGTGAAGTGCCTGCAACAGCAGCCAGCACACACATAGTATTCAATAAATGCTTGCTGTGACTAAGTATAAAATGTAGTCTGAGTTTCCTGACAGCCAAAGCAAAGAAAGAATCTTGATCAATTACGTAACTCCTCTTTTGAGAAAGGAGACTTTGCACCTGCTCCTCAGGGGAGATTAAATGGCTTCTGATACTAAATTCTGAGCAAAATGTCTTATGTGGTAATAATTTAGGAGGCCTTGGGTGATTATAATGAATGATGTCTTCAGCAATGGATTCACAGTCATGGAGGAGCAGGATTTATAGTTCACACTCAACTCAGTGGCAAATGAGGCAGAAGTCCTGACTTAGCCCAGCTCTTGTCTGCATTCTAGAAGGAAGTAGACCTGAGCTCTACGGAAATGGGATTGGCTAGGTTGAAGTGGGCTTGGGGCAGCCTCAACATCCTGCCCTGAGGGCAGAGAGGAGGGACTGAGAAGCGGCTCAGCCACCCACCTTCCAAGAAGCAGGGCTTCTGGTCACAGCCACCTTCAGTAAGCAGCCCCGGCCCAGCCTTTGCATGACTGCTGGTGGTCACTTTCTTTCCCTCAGGGGCATGACTCCGGGGGAAGCAGAGATCCACTTCCTGGAGAACGCCAAGAAGCTCTCCATGTATGGAGTCGATCTGCACCATGCCAAGGTACCGCCCTGCCCCAGGCCCCCTTGCACGCAGGTGTGCCCCGGTGTACTGTCAGGCTCCTGCAGAGGCTTGGTGTGCCAGACCTTGTGTTGCCTCCAACCTGGAACTTTTTCTGTTCTCATTTCTCACTCCTCAAAGTTCATAACCTTTTATTTCTTATGATTTTTATCATTTGTTCCTTGTTCTTTCCTTATGAACTTGTTTGTGTTACCATACAATTGAGAGCAAATGAATGAAAGACACAGGCCTTAATTTGTGGCTGTATCCCTGGCACGTATCATATGGATTGGCACTGAGTGTGTTCCTAAATACTCCGTGATTGATTGATTGACAGAGCAGATGACAGAGCCAGTGAGCAGTGAGTCAGTGACTGAATGAGTGAGTTGGTGAGGGGGCTGCAGTAAAGAGGCTCTCCTGATGCTCCTGAGGGCTCATTTCTACCAGAGCTCAGGGTGCTCAGGGTGCTTCATGTGTGGATCCCAGGTCTCCCATTCTGTGGTCCCTTCTTGTGCAGGACTCTGAGGGCATTGACATCATGCTAGGTGTTTGTGCCAATGGCCTGCTCATCTACCGGGACCGGCTGAGAATCAACCGTTTCGCTTGGCCCAAGATTCTCAAGATCTCATACAAGAGGAGTAACTTCTATATCAAGATCCGGCCCGGGGAGGTGAGCTTGCCTTGGGAGCCCCCGTTCCTCCCTGTTCTTCCCTGTTCCTCCCTGGGGTTGATGGGTGACAGCAGACCCTGGCAGGTGGCCTGGGCTCTTCTTATCCAGGAATGTGGATGGGGTCTGGAAGACGGAGAGCACCTTCCCTCTTCTGTGGCTTTCTGCGTAGACCTCATGCCCTGGGCATATGTGGGCAGGCACACACACACACGGGAACACGCATAGGATAACTGTGTGTTCACTTTAGACATTTAAGAGAACATATGTCTTGTACAGGTGTTTGCTTTCATGTAGTACTTCAGCATCTACACATACTGAGTTATACACAGGCCTGTGACCACACACACATGCAAACATGTGTCCACACCTGTCCTCCTTCAGCCTCTACATCTCCCCCATCACAGAGGCCATTTGGTTCCACCACTAGAGTAACCGTGATACACCTGTCCGTCCTTTCCACTGCACCAGCCACCAGAAGCCCCGTCTCTCACTTGTGTCTCTGTACAGTCCCTCGCACTGGCCTCCCTGCCTCTGTTCCCGTAAGCCAGATTCTGCTGACTTCTCACCCCACCATGCCCATACTCTTTGCCTAAACCTTTTGGGAGCTCTCTTTCACTCTTGTCCTGGGGTCCAGCTCTGATAGCCACCTGCCCCTCTCACCTCCCTGCTTGCCCCTGTGGCCTTCTCTGCTATCCTTGAATAAGTCAAGCTCTTTCCTACCTTGAATCCTTTGCATGTGATGTTTCCTCTACCTAAAGGTCTTTTCCCCATTGTTTCACATGGATGGCTCCTTCCTATGCTAGTCAGCTCTCTGTTACTAAAAAAAAAATCAATTTAGAAATAGTTTTTTTTTGCCTCAGTTTTGGAGTTTTAGTCCATGTCTGATTGCCCCATTGCTTTGGGTCTGTGGCAAGGCAGCACATCATGGCAGGAACAGGAGGGGGAACAAACTGTTTACCTCATGGCCAGGATATGAAAAAAGAGGGAAGAAGATACCAACTTCCCAAAATCCCCTTTAAGGCCCCAATGACCTACAACCTGTTACTAGCATCCACTTCGTAAAGGTTTACGCCACCTCCCAATAATGCCATGCAGGAGACAAACCCTTTCACTTATGGACCTTTGGGGTCAGTAAGAGCTAAACTATAGCACTTTCCCATCCTTCAGAGCTTAGCTCGAAGTTCACCTTAGAGCAACCCCTCTGCCTTTTCTAGGACAGCCCCTCACTCCTCACCTGCCCTCTTGTTCTCTCACACATCACACATCTGCCTTTATTCTGCCCCACAGTGCTTCCCAGTACCTGCAGTTAGCTCGTGTCCCTATTTATTATCTGGGAGCTTCACCCCAGCATCTTCTGTGGTGTCTCTAGTGTTTAGCAGTGAACCTGTCCCAGAGGAAGGGCTTAACTCACCTTGTTGATGACAGGAGTGAATAGGCCAAAGGCAGAGGTGCCTGAGAAGAGGTTTGGAAAGGATAGGCAAGAGTGGTCCTGGCCCTGCCTCTAACCCTGCTTCTTGGTTTTCCAGTATGAGCAGTTTGAGAGCACGATTGGCTTTAAGCTTCCAAACCACCGGTCAGCCAAGAGGCTGTGGAAGGTCTGCATCGAACACCACACGTTCTTCCGGTGAGCCAAACCTGGGCTGGGGTAATGGGTGAGCAGAGGCTGTGAGTGTGCAGGGGAGTAGCAAGAGGGGTTAGGGAGACTCCAGGACCTCCCTCCCCCTACACACACCCGCTTCTCTGAGTATTCTACTTTCTGCACCCCTCTGAGGTGTCATAGTTGATGGGGCAATGGGACAAAAGACCTGGTCGGTCTACTCTGCGGCCTTGCAATGCAGGTCTCATTCTCCTTCCTCACCTCCGTTCCTCCACTGCAGGCTGGTGTCCCCTGAGCCTCCACCCAAGGGTTTCCTGGTGATGGGCTCCAAGTTCCGGTATAGTGGAAGAACCCAGGCCCAGACACGCCAGGCCAGTGCTCTCATTGACCGGCCTGCACCCTTCTTTGAGCGTTCCTCCAGCAAACGGTACACCATGTCTCGCAGCCTTGATGGAGGTAAGGCCCAAACAGGAGGTGGGGGAAGAGTGGTATTTAGAGGGAGAATGGGAAGTGTGCATGCTAGGTTCTGCAGAATGGACAGTGATAATGGCGGATATATCGCAAGTTAATTTACACCAGGCGCAGCAGCCCATGGGCACTTTTGCATCTGGGCAGCTCTGATGGGTTCACCCCAGCCTATAACGCACTCCCATTTGGCATGTGACACTGTTGCCTTTGGAACATCCCGTGACTTCCCTGAGCTGTGACCTCGCAGGGTCCCAGGTTCAGCCAGAGAGTTTTCTGGGCCCCCAGTCCAAGAAGCTTGGCGGTGCACAGATTGACATCTTATCGGGAGAATGGAGTACTGTGGTTTATGCAAAAGGAAGGAGGATCTGGGCTATGCCTGCATCCCTCCACTTCAGTTCCATTCCTCAGCCAAGGACCAAATGATGACCAGGTTTGGGGGGCAGCAGAGGTTAGCCCAGAGCTGGTGGAGCTCGTGTAAGGAGGAGCAGAAGCCTGGACTTTTAATCCAGGAAGAAGAGCTTCTTGTTCTGAGCCACTGAAAGTCAGGGCGATTTTCCCCTGAGGTCTCAATTTAGCCTTCTAAAATGAGGGGAGGGGATATAGCTCAGTGGTATAGCAGGTGCAAGGCCCTGGATTCAATCCTTGGTACCAACACCACCACCACCACCACAAATAAATAAATAAATAAATAAATAAATAAATAAATAAATTTTTAAAATGGGAAGAGTAGTTTCCATTCCCAACGATCAGCACAGAGAATTGTGTGAATCAAGGGAGATAATGTGGGCAAATTAGTACTGTATTTGCAAAGTGAATATATGTACATAGAAAGGATTATCATTCTTTTTAATTTAGACCAATCCCAAGGGTAATAATTTGTGCTCTGGTTATTTTAACTCAATGTTTTCCAGCTTTTTTATTTTATTTTTTTGTTGTTTTGTCTTTTTGATACAGAGTCTTGCCATGCAGTTCAGGCTGGCCTTGAGCTTACTTTGTAGCCCAGGCTGGTCTCAAATTCACAACGATTGTCCTGCCTTAGCCTCCCAAGTGCTGGGATTACAGGCATGTGCCACCACACCTGACCCAGCTTTTTTTTTTTTTTTTAATCAAGACTCAAGGGCATAGTTGGGTTATGCCCAAGTAACTGGTGTGAAGTCTATAACTCTATCCCTTTTCTATTCAGAAGAGTATTTTGGAGTGTCAGTGAACAAAAAAGATGTTATTGTAAGGATTTTCTTGAAAAATCCTTAGATTATGTATTAGTGACTTTCCCATTGCTGGTACGAAGTACCTGACACTCATAATTTAAAGAAAGAGAGATTTGTTTTGGCTCAAGTTTCCAGTGCATTCAGTCCATGGTCAGCTGGCTCCAAGGTAAAACAGCATGGCAGAAAGGCCTGGTGGGGGAAAGCTACTCACTTCATGTTAACCAGGAAGTAGAGAGCAAAAGAGAGGAGCTGTGGGCAAGAATATATACTTCCAGATTATGTCCAGTGACCCTCTTCCAACAAGGCCAAGTTAGATCCAAACTATAACATTCCTCTCTGGCCCCCAAGAGGTTCATGACCATGTCACTATACGAAATGCATTTATTCCATCTCTAAGAGTTGGCTTTGCTGCTTTTTGCTCCTAATTCTCACTATAAATCTGGCTAAAAGCAGCTATCAGTACCCATGTCATGGTCTGAACATTGGACTGCCTTGAAATTTCTCCCACAAGATTAATTAGTCTGCCACCTTTAAATTGAGTCTTATACAAAGTCTTAGAATCGGGGCAAAATGAAGACAGATTCTTTGCCAGAATGAAACATGCATGACCTCTAGTTGAGTTTCCAATATAGTCCTCATTTCCATCTGAAACCTCATAATTCTGGCCTTTACTGTCGGCATCCCTGTCAGCATTCTCTGGTCTTTTGAGCTCCAGCGAAAATCACCCATTAAACACATCTTATAGCATTTTAGGGCTTCTCTAGGCAGCATCTCCAAACCTTTTCAAATTCTTCCCACAAACCACTTCCAAAGGCTCCTATATTACATAGTCAGGTGGAGTCACAGTAACATCCCCACTCCTGGTACCAATTTTCTTTATTAGTCAGCTTTCCCATCACTTGGAGAATATCTGAATTTAAAGGAGAAGAGATTTATTTTTGGCTCATAATTTCTAGTGAAGTCAGCCCATGGTTGGTTGGCTCCAAAGTAAAAACAGTGTGGTGGGAGGGTATAGCAGAGGAAAGCTACTCACTTTGTGGTGGCCAAGAAGCAGAGAGCATGCTGGGAATATAGCTTAGTGGGACAGTGCCCCCCACCAAAAAAGAAGAAGAAGCAGAGAGCAAAGGGAAGAACCAGAGACAAGACTGTAGCCTTACAGGTTATTCCTCCAGTGTCTCACCCCCTCCAACCAGGCCCAAATTCTGGAACTGAGTTTTTTTTTTTGTACTGAGAATTGAACTTGGAACCTCGCGCTTGCCAGGCAGGTGCTTGTGCTGCTGAGCTATATCCCTGGCCCTAGGCCCCAATTCTGAACTTGAGACTTTTAGGGAACATTATAGATCTAAATCATAACAATATATAATCTTTAGGAATTAGCTTTCATTAGTAAAAGCTAATCTCACCATATCTGTGTATTGCTAAGTAATAATCAGGTGCATGGTCTACAACCACAACTAAAGTGACAATATTAGCAGGGTGTGGTGGCTCATACCTATAATCCTAGTACTTGGCTGAGGCAGGAGGATTGCTGTGAGTTTAAGGCCAGCCAGGGCTACAAAGTGAGTTCAAGGCCAGCCTGAATCACATAGTGAAAAACCCTTTCTCAAAAAGACAAAAAAAAATAAGTAAATAAATAAATAAATAAATAGCAACATTTATGGGCCAGTGTTGATGGAAGGCTCACTGTGTGCTGGACACTCTCCTAAATGTTAGTATGTGCTAGTTTATTTATTTCTCACCTCAACTATCTAAAGTAAATACTATTGGGCCAGGGATATAGCTCAGCAGCACAGTGCCTGCCTGGCAAGTACAAAGTCCTGAGTTCGATTTCCGGTACCAAAAATAAAATAAAGTATCTACGGTTATGGGTGAAGAAACTGAGACCCAGAGGGATTATATAATTTACTCAAGGTCACACAGCCAAAAAGGATTTGAGATTGAACCCAGACTCTAGTGCTGTAAAAAATAGGAGTCTGTGGGCTGGGAGGCGGCTCTGCCACTCCGCAGCCATGTGACTGGGGGCAGTCAAGGGGTTGGGGTATGGAACAGTTGGCTGCACTGCAGGTGAGGTTGGGCAGCAGCTGGGCTAGCTTCCTGTCCATGCTGGAGGAGACGTCTCACATGGTCACCTGGCTGTCTCTGCCTACTTTAGCAGAGTTTTCCCGCCCAGCCTCGGTCAGTGAGAACCACGACGCAGGGCCTGATGGTGACAAGACGGAGGAGGATGCTGAATCTGGAGGGCGGCGTTCAGAGGCTGAGGAGGGAGAGATCAGGACCCCCACCAAGATCAAGGAACTAAAGGTAGGCATCTAGGTTTCTTCTACCCTAGAGATTGGGAAGCTGATCTGAGATCTAAGCTCGGTCTTGGCCTTCACACGCCCTTGCTACATGGTGGCTCATGGACAGGGCCTTGCCCTTGGGTGGTACACAGCACCTGGATATCCAGGGGTGGGGATAAGGGTGAGCTCTTCCTTTTGCCCCGCCTTTCCAGTGGCTGCTTGTCCCCTCTAGGCCTCCTGTGGGTCCCTCCTCCTCTGCCCTTTTTCCATGATCTGGCTCCGCATCACCCCCTCCTCCCCAGATATGGTCCAATGCCTGGAGGGGCCTCATAGAGTGAGGTGCAGGTGTCTCCTTCCTGCTTCTGCACTTGATGCACGCACACACCGCACCCAGGGAATGCTCCTGCAGGAGCGTGCAGCCTCAGCTTCACATGCACTCACTCTCAGACATATATATGCCCTCACCCTTACCTTTGTGCACACAGACATGCAAGAACAGGGGCACACTTGGGTCAGGCATGGCTTCCTCCTGGTAGAGTTGTAAAGCAGCTTTATTTCCACCATGCAGTTCTGCTGTGTGGGCACAGGCCCCGGAACACACACCCACTGCAGCCAGGAGCAGGACGCCTCAGAGCCACTCATGCTGTCCACCTAAGGGAGGCTCTGCCCACTTAGCCTCCAGCCCTCCCGCCCCTCCTGTGCCTTTCCGGGACAGTCCCTGCTTCCCACCCTGTGCCTTCTTCCAGCTATCCCACTGCCTCCGGGTGGCCCAGCAGCTTCCCTGGCCTGCACTTCCTGGCTGGGTGGAGCGTGCTGGGCTGCCTTGCTGCACCAGGCCAGCCGCGGTGTCTCAATCCGTTTGCTCTACTGACTCTGCTGGTTCCTTTCCCTCTGCCACATCCCGCTAGCCGGAGCAGGAAACCACGCCAAGACACAAGCAGGAGGTACTGCATGGGACTTGTCTCTCCCTACCCAGCCATTCAGACCCCCAGCTCATTTGTCACCATCTTACAGTTTATCAGCTTATATTCCCAGCACCATCGCATCTTTAGCTTCATCTCTGCCCGCCCCCGCCGCCCTCCTCCTCACCGTCCCCCTCCCCAGTCATCCTTAACCCCCATTAAGATCATCTCTCCAGCTCCCTTCTCAGACTCCACCGCCAGCCAGCCATCGCTCCTCCCTCCTGTCACCTACCACCCTCCATCCACCCTCACCCTCTGCCTCTCCAGAATGACTCATACTCCATGCTTGCTTCTCACCTGCTGAACACCCCTCCTGTGTCCACTGGCTCTGCCAGGCCATTCTGCGCTTCCCTGTTGCTCCTGTCCTCCCACCTCCCCCTCTGATCCTTCCTTAGACTCATCTCCCCCACAGCACTGTTTGGTCACGCCTCCATCTCACGTGTGTCCTCACTCAAATCTTCTTTTGTGTCTTGTGGCCACCAGATGTGGGAGTGGGGGGCTGGGGCGGGGAGGGAGGAGCCCTTGGAGCACATCTTCATCTGCTCACACTCTGGTTCCACTCCCTTCCGGGTGGACACTGCTGCCTCCCTCAGAATCCTCATCTCTGGTCTCCTCCTCTTCCCATTTGCTGCTTCCCTCCACTGGTTCCTCTGTGCTCACCACTTCTTCCTGTTTACAAACTGCAGCCTTCGTTGGAACTTTAAGTGCAAGAGAAGGGCTTTATCCTTGGGCTGCTGAGAGAAAGAGCCAAGGGCTAGCCTGTAGCTAAGGTCTTTGAGGGTCTTAGGAAGGTTTCTTCAAACCCCGGGGCCCTGTCCATACAGCAAGGCATTCAGACAGATTTCTCCAAGGCCCAGAACCCTCAGGGATTCTGCTTCCTGAAGCTTTTGGGAGCACAGTAGGCTACAGCTTTAGGGAGCCAGCGGGCCAGCAAGGGACCATCTCAGGTTGGGCCCCTTGAATATTCACCTCAAACCTATCCTGTGTACAAACTCCGGCAGATTTGACTTCTCAGACAGACATTGTCCTATAGGCAGCTCATCCCTGGAAAGGAGGGAGGCTGGAGGTACAAAGCAGATGTCTGAAGCCTTGGTAGGATCAGTTTCTTTCTAGAAGGAGCTTAGGAGTCAATCACAGTGGATCCTTGGATGCTAAAGATAAGCCCAGCAGAAGATTCTAGCTTTGTTCAAGGGCAAGCTTACCTTCCAGGTGGTCTTCCCAGAGCTACCTTATCTGGCTTTAATAAGCTGAGCTTGTCCATTTTGTGCCCTTAATGGGCTTACCATGAGTCCTTAGGCTTGCAGATAAGGTCCCCGGGCTGCCAGCCCACCACCTGTGTCCCAGAAGCAGGCAGATAAACAGCTTTGGCAGGTCACTGCGGCTGGCCTCATTGGACCTAGGCAGATTACTCCATCATGCTGCACTGGCGTGAGCCCAGACCCAGAAGTTTAATGGGGGGTGGGGCTCATGGCTCCAGCTGTACCTGGCTCAGTTCTTGTGCCCAACCCTGGCACTCATCCTTCTCTTTCCTGGTCTCTAATCTTCCTGTACACCTTGTAGCATTCTAGGCTCTGTGTGGGCCATATCTCACTCCATCTGCTCTTGGCAAGTCAGTACCCAGAGGCATCTGAAGGATCCTGGAGGTGGGGAAGGTTATGGGTCATAGCATAGAAGGCTGCACAGTTTCATCCTGGCCCCTGGTCCTGGGTAAGGGAGCAGCACCCATTTTTCTAGGTGGCCCTGGTTGTCACTGTAGGCATATCATCACTGTAGGCTTCCCTAGGGCCTAGGGAATTGCACATGTTGGACTCAGAGGGGCCTAGACTGGACATCACTAAGTGCAGGGGTCCATGTCTTGGCCAGAGGTAGGAACCAGGGTCCAGGAGGAATCTTGGAGGCCACTGAGTACACTGCAGCAGCCCAATAAACAGGATCAAGGAGTTCTCACTCTGACAGACCTTGCCTGCTGTTGCTCTGGTTATAACCAGAGGGACTTCGCCCTGAAATCTGACTACAGCTGGGCTGCCAGCACCCAAGGGAATGTCACCTAGACCTGAAGGACTTGGGTTGAGTTGGGTGTTCTGAAGTCAGGGAGTCAGGCAGGGGAGAAGAGAAGGTGATTTGACTGGAGTGTCCTCTCTGTCATTCCAAGGGTCCTTTGGTCAGTGTCCTACTGAGGCTGATGGTCCTTGGCCCTCTTGGCTCCTGGGGCTGTTACGAGGAAGGACAGTGTCAGCGAGGTGAATCCCAGTGCAACTGCTGCCACCATCCCTGCATCCTGCTTTGCCCACCCCGAGCTGTTCACCTAACACCGTTGTCCTCTTCGTCCACCCCTAGTTCTTGGACAAGCCAGAGGACGTCCTGCTGAAGCATCAGGCCAGCATCAATGAGCTCAAGAGGACCCTGAAGGAGCCCAACAGCAAGCTGATCCACCGGGATCGGGACTGGGAGCGGGAGCGCAGGCTGCCCTCCTCGCCTGCCTCACCTTCTCCCAAGGGAACCCCTGAGAAAGCCAGCGAGGTAGGTCTCACCCCGAAGTCCTCAGCAGGGACCTTGGGCACAGAAGCACTAGGGTTGCTGCATAGTGTCTTACACTCAGCCTCCACACCCTTCTGCTTCCCCGTTGCTGCCTTCAGGGTTGGTAAGGGAGACAAATCCACTAAATCTTGGAATTCTGTGTCCTGGGCACCACTCTGAAGCATGGAAAACACTAAAATTCATGGTAGTTTGGTGTAGTCCCCTCCCACCAGTCAGAATATAATGGGAAAGAGGTACTTACGGTATTAGAAATGCAGATTCCAGGGCCCTGACTCAGACCTACTTAGTGAGCTTTTGATGGTACAGTGCTGGAACAAGTGCGTTAGGTGATTGATTCCCTCTCGTACTAAACTTCGAGAACCCTCATAGTTCTACCCAGTAACCACACCTTTTTGTGTCTGTTGTGGAAACAGTGGGGTCAAGGTCCCTCCAGGAAGTAGCCTCTTGAGTCTACTAGAGGGAGGGGGACCCAGAGGAACAGGCTTGCTCCTGAGGCTTCAGAAAAGGACCCCACATGCCCCGCCTTTCAGAGTAGAAAAGGTGTGGTGTTTTCTCAGTTGAAAAAGAGATGAAGATTTGGGAAATTCCTGTGTTTATAATCCCAAACTCTTAATTTTAGCACTTACTAAATCTCAGCAGTATTTACCCCGGTTTATACAAAAGCATTTTCTCTCTAGAGCCGCTGCTCACTGCTCTCAGATCCCCCTGTGGTGTAGACTTACGCTGCCTGGGTTTGAATTCTTGGCTTTCTTGCCTTCCGCCTGGATGGCTCTAGGCTTGTTACTCACCTAACCTCTCTGGAGGCCCTGCTTGGTGGGGATGTTCACAGGGACGTCGTGAGGATCGAAAGATACATATGGAGGGGGACCACTGTGATATCTTGGTGTCGAATATGTGTTACTTATTATGTCATTTGGAGAGTCCTTTATAGAAAAGGACCTGGGGCTTTCTTGGTTCAAGGTCTTCCTTTTACAAATAGGAACACAGAGACCTAGAAAGAAGAAAACCTCTTCTGTTGCCATCCTAGGTAATAGAGGGACCACAAGCCACTTTTCTTGTGTCCCAGATCACCCTATTTGCCATTAAATCACAGCTGCCTTGGAGCAAGACCAAACGTGAAGACCAGGTGAAGAGTCAGTCGTACGTGCTGCACTGTAGTGCTCTGAAAGCTGATGGTGCAGCCATAATCTAATTCAAAGAGGATTTGATTGAATTAGTGCTAGCCGTGGTCTGAGCCCACTAGATAACAGAGGGCTTTGCCTAGTGAGGCGGAAGCTCAGAGAGGCTCCTGGGATTCTCAGGCTGCTGAGTCACCAAATGATGGATGCTCTGGGGGCCTTTAAGGCTGGTGTCCTAGAAATTCTACATCTACTGAAGGCTTCTGTGGTTCCTGGCACAACCAAGACACTAGACTGGGCCTCTGGCTGGTTTAGTGAACCAGGAAATAGCATTCCCTCTTCCTCCACCTCTTTTCCTAGAGAGAAAATTGGCCAGAGGGACCTCTAGCCAGTTCCAAGGTGCGCTAGGTCATGGCCTGGCTGGGGTGAGGAGAGATGCAGAGCCGGTGGAAAGGCTCAGACTCCAACAGAGGAAGGAAAGATGAGCATTGTTGAGCTGGAGTCTGGAGCCCTGGGATCTCAGAGCAGCCTGGCGTGGGGGTGTGCCCCACCTGCTGGTGATGGTCGGAACTGCTAGAAGATGGGTTTTGCTCAAAGGTCGTCTGTGCCACCACCAGCACGGTCTGGAGAAATATAGTCTCCACTGCTGGAAAGAGTTACAGTCCAGAGCGCCCCCCCTTGGAGTGATGGACCATTTATAAATTGGTTTACAGACTTCCTTGGCATTTGGGGGCTCTTGAAGACTTGGGAGATAGTGAGGAGCCATAGACAAGGACTTGACGGGGTCCCCAGGTGAGTAATCTCACCTTTCTGAGCCTCAGTGCCTGGTCCATCTAAAGGGGACAAAACTTCCACCCCATGGGAAGGCTGAAACGATAAAGATGGAAGCATCTTATCAACAAGGAGGTGCTGGGGCAGCCATGGAGCCATTGCTGAAAGTGATCAAAGTCCCTGATCCAAATCTGGGTTGTGCGCTGGATCCTTCAAGGCCATATGATCCAGAACTCCTAGTACCCTCCTCGGAGCTTATTGGGCCCTGCCTAGGGCAAGAGGAAAACAGTAGGAACTTGAACTGTTCCCATTTGCCAACGCCATGTTTTAATTTTAAAGCTAACATTTAAAGAGGTACTGTAGCCCCAACTGCAGGATTGAAGTATAATCTCAGTCAGTGATAGACAGGTCAGACTTGGAATCAGAGTCCAAATGGTGTGATTCGAAAAATCCCAGAGTGTTAGAGGGCAGCCATGAGGCGTAGGCTGGAGGCCACAGTACTGCTCACAGCCCACTTGGGCTTCTGTCCCTCCCGTAGGTGGCTCAGAAGGGATGACCTCTTTCTCTTGCCCCACAGAGTGGCTCCTTTCTGACCAAATGTGTCAGCCCTAAGGGTGTGGGACTTATAAAGCTGGGTTGTTTATGGACTCGGTGTATATCTCTCTCCTGCTTTCTCTCCCTCTCTTCCTGTCTGTCTCTCCTTTGCTTCCTCCCTCTCTCCTTTTCCTTTGGCCCTGGGCTTCCCCAGCAGTCCCAGAGGACCCAGGACGCCTCCCAGCAGGACTTGGTACCTGGAACAGCCGCAGGCTTGGAAGTGTTCACTCAGAAAAGCCTCGCAGCATCACCTGAGGTTACTGTCTTCACTTTCCTCTGCCCCTTCCACCCAGGGCCTTTTGCCTGCCCTGATCTACCTATCCTTTGGGGTCTCGAAAAAGCCTTTCTCTGGGGTGAGGAGAATGGACCAGACTCTGCCTTGCAGAGGGGAGCAGGCTGGCCCATCTGTTCCCGTGCCATAACCAGCAAGTGTCCTCATCCCAGGGGAGCATAAAGGGGCAGCCTTTCTCCCTCATCCACTGCTTATCGGGAGGGCCAGGACTACAACAGTCCTGGAAAGACAGAATAGCTGAGTCACCTCCAGCTTCAGAGGGATGGCAGGTATCATCTCTCGGGCCTTGGTGAGGTAGGGGACCCTGGAGGCAGGCTCTGACCTCTCAGTTAGGGATTAGGGATCATGGCCCCTAAATGCTTCCTGCCCTAGGTCTTATCTCTGTTCAGAAGCCTGGATAAGATCTAGCAATGGCTGGTTAGAGTGTGGCCTTCCCTGCAGCCTCTGCCTCCCACTCTCCAAACTCCTCTGTTGGGTCTGTCAGGATATTCAGGCAGGCAAAATGGGGCATCTTTCTCCTAGGAGTATCCTTGGGTTTGTAGAAGTATTGGTCGGGCACGCATTATAAGTGAGGAGGGCATGCTTCTGGGACCAGGACAACGGCAGGTTGAGGGTTCTTGGAACTTGCTGTGGATGAGGGTATGCAATCTGCACTAGCAGGCACCAGCAGCAGGAGCCACATCTTCCTTGTCCACTGGGATTTCATAGACTGTCAGGGTTGGAAAGTACTGATCGGCTGGGGAAGGTTTTTTTTCTTTCTTTCTTTTTTTTGAGACAGGGTCTCTCTGTGCAGTTCAGGCTGGTCTTAAACTCACTGTATAGCCCAGGCTTGCTTTGAACTCTTGGTGATCCTCCTGCCTCAGCCTCCTGAGTGCTAGGATTACAGGCATGTGCCACCACGTCCGGTAGCTGGGGAAGGTTTTGTCTCCTAGTCTCTGTTGGCATAGTATGTGGGAAAGGTCATATACATTTTTGCCTTTACAGAGAAAATTTCTGTAGCTGCTACAGATGTGTTGCAAGTATAAGAAAGATACTAGTCAGCCACAGATGTGGTAAAATATAAACCACAGCTTTCCCTGAAAATAAAACTAAAATTACCAGCACTCTGTCAGGGACAGTAGAATAGGAATCAACAGCAGCCCAAGGTCAATGACTAGTGAGGGCCTGTAGCCCAGAGATGCCCCAGAACTAAGGCAGGAGCTCTTCCCGGGAGAGGAGCCTTCCTGTACCCTCCTCAGCATCCTGCCAGCTGTGTATCAGCCTTGTCCACAGGGGGAGCGCTCCCTGTCCTGATGGCGGCTTGAAAAAGACTTTCTCTCCCTCAAAAAAGCCTTTCTCTCCCAAAACAAAAAAGTTTTGTTTTCAGTCATCAGTTAGGAAGTTTTCTGTATTAGCTGAAAAATCTGCCCTTTGGCATCAGCAGCCTGTCAGCCTCCTTCTGCCCTCTGGTGCCCTTGGATTTGCTCTGCAGCCTCCCCCGGGCCACCCTCAGAGGACTGAATACCTCCTCTTCCCCCAGCACTCGCAGCCCACCCAGCGACTGTCCCAGGACGTGATTTCTAAGGTGCTTTCCTCCTGGACACCCTCCTTTTGGTGAAGAGCGAGGCCCAAAATATGATGCGAGCTCCGGTGTCAGCAGAGCTGCCTGGTTGGAGTTTCTTCTGTCTGTGTCTTATGTGGGAACCAAACTGGCTTCCCAGCTCCTGCTCCAAGCCCAGGGCTGATGAACCCCAAGCAGATGGCAGGGGTTGCTCCGAACAAGGGACTGAGAGTCCCTGCTCAGTACCCTAACATTGTTCCACCTTGTGAAGGGGGCAGAGTGTGGCTCCACCAGTGCCTTGGCCCCGGAGAAGTTTCTGTCTCTTCTTCGTTCAGTCTTTTTTCTTCTTCAGCCTCCTGCACACTCGCTTCTACATATTAGAAGTGGAACTCCTTCCCCACACTATTCACTCTGATCTTGTGCAAGTCACCCGCCTGTCTGGATGCCTCAGTTTCTCCTCCAGAAATGAGGATAACAATGTCTGCATCACGGGTTGCCAATCGGATTAAATTTAATAACTTAGATGAAGGGCTGGCGGTGTGTAGTACCTAGTAATCATTATTACCACGTGTTTCCCTTTTTCTGCCTGCAGAATTTTTCTCTTCATTCTATGCCAGCTCCCACCCCACACACTGTTGCTTATCTAACCTGGTTACTAATCAGAACTGGGGGAGGAATGTTCCAGAAGGGGTCTTGTTGAGCAGCTTTGGCCCTCATTGGCAGCTGATGGTGTTAGTAAGAGCTGAAATGGAAACAGGTGAAGGATTCTGCCCCGCAAGGGGAAGGGCCCTGGCTCCCGTAAGCTCTCACAGCACCTTCCTCTGGTGGGTCAAGTGCTGTGGTGCTGCTGAGGGTCTACCCGTCTGAAACAGAAATCTCAGAAACTTGTGCCAGACTTTGTCGGGACCTTCTTCTTCCTTTTTCTGTTTCCTGTTGATCCTCCTAATGAGATCTGGTTCCCTGCTTATCATGCAGATGTGATTTACTAAAATGGAACAAAGGGAAATGGTTTACAGTATTCCCTCAATCATTGAAATCCTCCAGCTCTTGTGGGGTTGACAGCCACCTCACTGGGACACAGCCTGAAGGTCACATAGACCTTCGCCCTCCTGTTACTGGGACCCTTTTTGGCACCTCTCACCACATAGGTGGATACACTTCACAGAGCTTGGAGTCAGGGACTGGGTTCCAGGCCTGCCTTGTCTTCATCCCTGGCTCACTCTGTGACCTTGGGCAAAATGCTGTACCTCTGCTGGGCCTTGTCAGGGGAGGTGATTTGCATGTCTGTTTCCTGAGGGACTCAACTCAAAGCAGTATTTTAAAAGAAGGAGATTCTCAGGGCACTGGGGCAGCCCAGGCCCTCAGTGTCCCCAGGGCTTCTCAGTATCTTAGATGCACTTCCATTGAGATTTTTGGGAAAAAAGTATGTGGTGGCCCAAGAAGAGATTAAAAACCCACTGGCCTTCCTGCTTTTTTGATTCTAGAAGTCCGTCATCCCCTCCCAAGCACTGTTGGAAGAGCTGGGGTAGAGGACAACATTCTGTAGACAGTTTGACACTGCCACTCTCTGGTACCTTCTTGCCACTGTTGGGCCCCTACTCATTCTTGGGTCCTTAGGTCTTTTCCTTCTATAGTGTGTTCCGGTTAGTCCACTTGTACTCCGTAAGTTTTGTTAGATTTCTCCAAGGGTGGGCTTTGGTATTTGTTTCCTTTGGATTGAACCCCACAGTGTTCAAGCCCTGTAAGCTATTACATTAACTGATGCTAACCTGGCTATTTGTTATCTTTGCTATTAGTAATTTGTTTCCTGCCTAGAAGCTCTTTTTTTTTTTTTTTTTTTTTTTTTTTTTTTTTTTTTTTTTTTTTTTTTTTTTTTTTGGTCTTTTTTGAGACAGGGTCTCAGTATGCAGTGCAGGCTGGCCTTGGTCTCAAACTCACAATGATCCTCCTGCCTCAGCCTCCCAAGTGCTGGGATTACAGGTGTGTACCACCATGCCCGGCTTCAGAAGCTCTTATAGAAAGGTCAGAGTCCAGGCTGTGGCCTATGGGACTCCACTCAGTTCTCCCCCTTGGCTTGGCTTGACATTAGTTCACAGTCGGCGCCCATGTGTTCCAAGGTTGTGAAATAAGTTAGCAAAGATCTCAGGCATCAGAAATCAGGCATTCTCTTCCTAACGCTGCCACCAGCCAGTAGCGATCGTGGCCAAGTCATTGGCCTCTTCCAGGCCTTTTCCAGATAAGATGGGATGATGTCTTCAGTGCTCTTTCAGTTCTAGCATTCAAAGATTCCCGGTCATGTAAGTGCTTTCCTCCTGACAGTGGCAATTATTTTATTAAAAGAGGAAGAGTCCTGGCCCATCCATGGATCTCCCTTTCCTCACTGTTAGTGTGGGTAGGATATGAGAGCCCATCCCTTTTTATCAACCTGGGGACAGTAGTTGAGAAGGCTTGTCAATTTGGGGGGCCTTAATGGGAAGAATAGCCTTGATGAGTATGGCTGATACCATCACGCCTCTCCCCCTGGCCAGCCCTGGGGACACGCCATCCCACTGTGCAGTGGTGGTAGGTTGGTCCCTTCTTACCCAGGGAAATGTGGCCCGCCCTTAGGTGCATGCTATTTTATATTAACTCTTCTTGCTCCAATTGAAACACAGGGCTCGGAGCATTGGGTTTTTATAGAAAGAGAGTACACTAGGCCAGAAGAACTCAGTTTCCTAATGGTGGCCACCACACAGCAGGAAGAAAATGAGGCAGTCCTTGCCGATATCCTTGCTGATGGCAGACTCTCCAAGGTAGACATTCTGGTGGACAAGTTCAAAGTTGAAGTGGCCACTGAAGAAATGGTGGGGACCAGAAGAGCAAACACTCAGCAGAAAGGGAAAATGATCGCAAGTCCAGAAGACTTTGAGTCGGTGTGGAAGGAAGGCCCCTGCGTCGGGGGAGACTCAGCCGGGGCTGCCCCGGCTGCGGGCTGCACATTGGCAGATAAGCTGCTTGAGGGCCTTGAGCTCAGGATGGGTACCAGTGAGGCACTCATCAGGAACTGCCACGTCTCCGATGGTCAGCTGGATGACCAGGTAGAACTGAGGAAGGGGCTGCAGCAGCTGCAGACTTGTGGAAGACCCATTCCTCCAGGGACCAGGCCAGCAGAGATGGACATTTCCTCTCCAGGCTCAGACAAAGCTGAGCTCCAGTCATTTCTATTGGATCCAGTCCATGCCGAGGCCAGAGCTGACTCAAGTGATGAGACTGATACCTCCTTTGTAGAGAGGAGCTTCCATCTAAATTATGAGGGAAAAGATTCTGAAGACCAAGTCCTTCTTCCACCCGTGGAAAAGAGAGAAGAGCACCTGGATGCCCCTCCTGGAAGTGAGACCAGGCGGGAGTTGGAGCTCCTAGACAGCTTGGAGCTGAATTCCTCAGAGCAGATGGGCTCTGCTGCAGCCTTTGGCAGGAACAAGGATGAAGCCCATGAGATTTCCTCAGAGGAAGGGCCCAGGTCTCTCAGGAGCCATGGAAGACCGGGTGACCTGCAGGAAGCTTCCCCAGAGCAGATATTTGCTGAGGACTTGAAAGAAGCCCAGTCAGAGGTGGAAGGACAGTTTATTCACACAACAGCCAGTTCAGCCGAAGAGGAAGAGGCCCATGAGAGTGGAGATTTAATGGAAAAGGCTGAGAAGAGTCCCCCAACAAGAAGAAGGAACCGCTTCCCTAATGGAGTGGGGGGTGTACACCTGGACGCCCAGGCCTGTGCCCTTCTGTGGACTATCCCTCCTCAGGTGAGGAAGCCAGCCAAACCCGACAGAGCGGACAGAGGCAACTTCCTGCCCAAAGAGAGGGGAGCAGATCACACCCAAGCCAGAGAACCTGAGACTGGGGACCATAAGGCCTCAGCACTCCTTCACACAGAGGTGGTCACCCCCTTGCCAACCTCCTCTGCTCACTCAGAGGCTCTGGTAGCTCTGGACGACACTTCTCCAAGCCTGCTCCCTCAGAGGTCAGGGGAACCTTCAGAGCTCAGGGATCCCTTTGGAGATCAGCTTCCTGTATTTCTCAAACATGTCCGTCCTCCGAAAGAAAGCCTGGAGACCAAGGACCAAGTCAGGTTGGCCATGTCATCTAACACAGGAGGTGACCGAAAGGCACCTCCAGTTGTCAGCAGAAAGCCCAGAGTTATCCCCGGAGAAGGTGAGAGGGTCACACCCCTGGGGTGGATGTTCCCTGCGGGGAAGCAAAAGGAGATAACCTCTTTCCAGGCTGGGGTCCAGGAGGGCTCCCTGGAAGACATTAGCAAGACCTCAGTGGCCAATAAAATTCGGATATTTGAGACCCACGGAGTTGAGGTTCGCCGAGCCAGTCAGGGTGAAACAAGGGCCTTTTCAAGTGAACCTTCAGAGGCCTCCCCAGGACAGGTAGAGCCACAGTGGAGTAAGCTTTCAGACCTGAGCTCCGTGCAACTCCAGCCCCCAGGGGACTTTGCCAGTCCGAAAGCTACAGATTCCTCGATGATGCCTCAGGCTAACAGACACTTTGTGGAAGGCATTTCTACCACATCCCACCAGGAAAGATGCCCAGAACTGGAGCTCATGTCCCCTGATTCGGGCTGCCAAACTGCGCTGGAGGAAACTACTGGGGTAACTGGCCACGTGAGCCTCTGCTCCCACCGTGCCCCCTACCCATGGGGGCTAACCGCATGCCAAGTAGCTCTTTAGAAGCATGTTTCGGTGGCCCCTCATCATTACTGCAACCTGAGGCTGCTTGTCCATCCCTGTGAGGTCTTTTCCCTAAATGGGCCTGAGAATAGCCCAGGCTAAAGGATGGGATCATCCGCTTGGTCCGTGTTAGCTTGGCCACAAAGACGCTCAGCTTTCGCTATAACCTGGTGCCCAGCGGGTTGCACAACCCCCGTTGAGAAGGTTCTACCACCAGCAGCAAATTAGATACAGTACTTGCTTTGCCTTGCTGTTCCCACCTGCTAGACTCCTCCTACCTGTCTTGCTTGGCTTATCCAGTGATCTATCTTCATCCTTCCCCATCCCTGGGTCCTGCCTTTGGAAGCTGGCAGTCCAGAGCTTTCCATCCTCCACTCCAACTCCCTCTCAAGTTTCTTTCTGCCTCCTTAAGACTAACTGTCTTCTCTAATCCAGAACAAATCCGGAGACGCGGTCAGGGAAGAGCAGCACTTCACCAGCTTAGCAGCAAACGCCCCTGGGAAGGGGGGGCGCCTGAGCTTCGCCAGCCCCTCGGGCCTTCAGGTCTCTGCAGTCCCTCTGTGCCCTGATGACCCAGTCATCTTCACCTGGCCAGAATGCATCGCTCCTTAGATCCCCACCTGCTCTAGCAGCGCCCGCCTGTGGCTGCTCAACTCTGGCTTGTCTGGAATGTATTCCTCACACCTCTTGAACTTCCAGAAACTGGCTAAATGGAGGCCCGTTTAGCAAGTGAATCTCTAAGCATACTGAATCTCCAGAACTGAAGCTGAGTTTTAAAAACTATATCATGTATGTTAGATTGGTCTTTAAAAAAATGTCATGAACCAGCCAAAAATGTATGTGTGGTGTTTAATCCCCGACAGGCCAGTTGAGAGGTATGTATGTTGGATAAGAATTGCTGGTTTCCCTTAGGCATTTCCTTGACCTGCTGTTGTCAATTACACTGATGGGACCAGAGCCTCCTCTCCATGGCCCACCCATGGCAGGCGCATGGAGGGCAAGACTCCCAGAAGCTGGTGCCCAGAGGGCCTGGCCCGGTCCTGCTCCTCCCGCTGGCTGATGCTCATCCCTCCCACGGAGATTCAGTGGAATTGACAAGCCATGCTGGCTTCCTCTGTGTTCCTCAAGCTCCTGGCTCCAGCCTCTCTGCCTCCTCTTCTGGGTTTCCCCGAGTCCCCAGCCTCCCTCCTTAGTTTGTTTTTTGACGTCACTTGCACGGATGGGCCTGCGGTCTGGGCTTCCATCCCTGCCTTTTCGTGCAGTGCTGCTTCTGATAGGCTCCCGGATCCCAGCCTGGATGGAGCCTCCTGTCCAGGACTCCCTGGCAGGACGTTTGCTTTCTACTTGCTTTTGCCGTCAGTGTGAAACCCTCAAGAAGGAGCATCCGACTCTTAAGAAGTTTTTGGATTTTTTCTTTTTTTAATGCTTTGTATAATTTCAAAGAACCCTTTCTGGGGGTGTTTTCTGTTTTCTGATCCGCTCTTCCATTCTGGACATCAACACAGCCCCAAGGTTTCTTCTGACATTCACCATCTTGATTTCTCTCTCTTTCTCTCTCCCCACCCTGCACCCCCATTCCTCTGATTTTATCTGGCCTTAGAGAGCAGGGCTGAGGGAGGGCTCAGAGGAGAAAGTCAAACCACCACGTCCCCGGGCTGCAGAGAGTGACACAGGAGACGAGGACCAGGACCAGGAGAGGGACGCAGTGTTCCTGAAGGACAACCACCTGGCCATTGAACGCAAGTGCTCCAGCATCACGGTCAGCTCTACGTCCAGCCTGGAGGCTGAGGTGGACTTCACGGTTATCGGCGACTATCATGGCAGCGCCTTTGAAGACTTCTCCCGCAGCCTGCCTGAGCTCGACCGGGACAAAAGCGACTCAGAAACCGAGGGCCTGGTATTCTCCCGGGATCTCAAGGGGCCTCCCAGCCAGGATGATGAGTCTGGGGGCCTTGAGGACAGCCCAGAACGAGGGGCTTGCTCCACCCCGGATATGCCCCAGTTTGAGGTACAGTGGAGCTTCATGGAGACCTGGGCCCATGCGAGCACTGCATGCTCAGAGGGCCCTGGGCCACGTGTAAGAAGACCGAGCATCCAGCCTGAAGCTGCCTCGTGTTGCATGACTGCCCCGTGCAGAACAGCATGGTTCTGTGCCCGCATGTTTGCCATGTCAGTTTACCCTTAACTTGCGCTCCTCAGTGTTTTAACCCCATCACCCTATTGCTTGATGCAGTCAAGCGATGACGGGCATCCCAGTCTTCCTCGGCTCCGCATCCCCCCCGCCTGTGTTGCATGGCACCTACAGAGCGCATGCGTCTGTGGACTCTCACGGGTCCTGTAGCAGGTTTGAAACTTGAATGGCTTTTCCTGATCCAGGCCCAGGTTCTTCATCTCCCTAAGGACTGGGCTTCCTGGGGGATCAGTCAGGTCCTGGGGGCTCAGGGTGGTAGTAGAAACTTCTGGAGAAGAAGAAATACAGTGCTTGAGGAGGACATAGGTGACAGATGGTGTCTGGGCCTCCTTGCTTTATAGCCACCCCCCATAGAGCTAGAGAGGTCTTTTTGAAACTTATCTCTTGTCCATGATATTCCTTGGCCCCCTCACCTCTTCTAGCCAAGCCTTTCCCACGTTCCCAGGCAGTGAAATACCAGCTCATCCATTCTGGGATGCCACTGCATGCTATATCCTTAGAATAGAAGGTTTGTCCACTCTTTCTGTGCCCTGTAAACTTACTGTGATCCAAGGCAGAGCCTATATGTCATCTTCCCAGTCATGCTTTCCTGGCCACCGTGAGCAGATGTATGCTCACCCGCACCCGATAATGCCTCTGCTCCAGTATCATCCAGTGCAGTCAGAGCAGTGGCCGCCAGGTCTGCTGTCCCACCAGGTAGTAGGCAGCTCCTCTAAACCTGGCACATACTCAGTGCTAAGAGATGGTGAACTGAGTAAATGACTTGAACCATAAGGGCTACAGCCATCTATAAGAATCCTGCCCCTGTACCTCCCGTAGATGACAAGCTAGCATCCATTCATCCATTCAACTCACATATGTGAAAGCCTGAAGTAGACACAGCCATGAACTAGGCCTGGTGGACGACTCCGAAGGCTGATCGTTTAGCTTAAGACTCCTAAAGTACAGGTTGTGAACTGTTAGCCTCAGGCTAGATCTGGCCACCAAATGTGTTTTCTTTGACTCTGATTTAAAAATCATGGCACTGAGTATAAAATCGAAGGCTTTCCATATCATGAAAAATCAGATAGTCTGGTTCCTCAGAGGCCGTGGTAACAGTTGGACAAACTTGAGTGGAATCCTGCATGCTCTCCACAGTCCTTGCCACCCCTGTACTCATGCTCCCCCACCAGTACTGGGGATATTGAACCCAGGGCCTTATGCACTGAGCTACATCACCAGCCCTTTTTAAATTTTTAGTTTGATACAGAATCTCACTAAGATGCTAAATTTCCCAGGCTGGGCTTGAACTTGCCATTCTTCTACCTCCGCCTCCCAGAATGCAGGGGTTACAGGCCTATGCCACCGTGCTTTAATATCTCCTGCCTGGCCCCTGGAGGCCTCCATGTTTGTGACTCTGACTCTGAACAACCGTTCAAATGAGGCAACTCATGACAGACACTTAGCTGTTGAAGTCTTTCTGGGTTCAGCGATATTATGTGTATAAGGAAACATTTAGTGTGTTCATAACACAGAGTGTGTTATGAATGGAATTGCAAATGTCCTTTTAATGATTGTCTAAAAAGACATGCAGACCCCTGGCAGTGGTGCCGTGGCAGAGCATGGGGCACACTTGCCTGGTGCTGGTGGCGGCCCAGGCTCTCCCCTTGAGCTATTTGTCTGTGCCATCACACGATGCCTCTCCTTCCTTGAACTGATGCCCTCCCAGATACCTGGCCAGCTGAGGGGCAGGAGATAATGTGCCAGACTTATACCATAATTGTGTCTGAGCAGGAGTCTTGCTCCTGAGTTACAAAGTACTCTCCTTCATCCCTCTGTAGCCTGTGAAAACGGAAACCATGACTGTCAGCAGCCTGGCCATTAGGAAGAAGATTGAGCCAGAGGCTGTACTGCAGAGCAGAATCTCCACTGTGGACCATACCCAGGTAGCCTGCGACTTCCACTGTGGCCTGACCACAGCCATTGGGCATTTGGGAGTGGGGTTCTCACTGCCGTGGGGTCCCACTCAGCCATCTCTGTCCACTTCATCTTCCCTGGACCGCCCCCCCCCCATTTTAATCCCAGTGCTTTTCTGAGTTTCAGTGTCCTCCCTGAGCTCCACAGGTAGGAGTGGGGCAGACTATACTACTTGACTATACTACCTTTTTTTTTCTTTTGAGACAGGGGTCTTGCCAGTTTGACCTTAAATTCATGGCTCTTCCATCTCTGCCTCCCAGAGCACCCTTCTTAGAAACCTCTGCCTCGCAGAACACCCTTCTTAAAACCTCATCCATAAGGTGGGGATGCTCCTGCCTCCTCTTCCCTGGGAGTTCTGCCAGGACTAGTGGATTAGGACCCTGGTTTTCGCACTACTTGAAAGAGCTAGAGAGATTTTTCCCAGGGTTGCTTAGAAAGAAAAGGAGAAATCCCAATCTGGATTAGTTTGGACATCTTACCCTGGGTCATTTTTTTTTTAATGCATAGCAATTCCACATTAGATTGGTACAGTGAACAAACTTGTGGGAGTTAGGGGGAGGCCCCAAAATTTACTTGCTTTACCAAGATGAAGCATGCCTAACACCCTGGAGAAAGCTGTCATCCATGGACATGGATGCACTATTTAAAGTGCCTTTCCCGCTGTTTCCCATTTCTGTGGGTTTTAAGCTTTAAAAATTGAGATTATGAGCCCAAGAGATGCCTTTTTGGTTCTTCCTGGCTGGAAGAGCTGCAGCACTGGGGTCTTTCTTGTTCTGGGGAGCAGTCTTTATCTAATAAGAGTTGGGGTATGAGTGCAGTGTAGAGCACTTACCTAACAGGGAGAAGATCCTGGGTTCAGTTCTTAGCACACACCGAGAAGGGAGGGGTCGGGAGGGGATGGGAGGGGATGAGAAGGAGAGAGAAAGAGGGAAGGAAAGGCGAGAGAGAAAGGTAAAATAAGACTTAAATCAACAACATAGGCAACTGTCATTTCCAGAATTTTCTGAGTTCCACTGGGCTGTGTGACTGTGGGTAAGCTGCATTTCCTTTCTGGCCTACTTTTTCTTAGTATCTTTTGTTTTGTTTTCATTCAGAAAATTATAAAGAAACTTTTTGGAGATCATTCCCAACTGGCATTGTGCCTACCTTACTTTTCTTTTCTTTTCTTTTCTTTTCTTTTTTCTTTTCTTTTCTTCTCTTTTCTTTTCTTTTCTTCTCTTCTCTTTTCTTTTCTTTTCTTCCCCTATTTTTTTTTTTTTTCAGTACTGGCAGGTTGAACCCAAGACCTTCACACTCAGCTACATCCACAGCCTCCCCTAACTTCTTTTATTTTTTGAAGAGCATCTCGCTACGTGGCTAAATTACCCAGACTGAGTTGTGATTCTCCTGCCTCAGCCTCCCAGAATCCTGGGATCACAGTTGTTCACCAGCACGCCCAGCTCCCACCTTACTTTTCTTAGTCCTATGCAGGAAGCAAGTCCTACTTTATTTTGCTGACGCATTGGTGAACCCTGGGGTGGTTTTTGTGATTTGCAGTTACCGATCAGTGCTGCGGTGAACTCTCTTGTTCATATTTCTTGGTGAACTTTTCATAGTTCATATCCAAAGGGAAAATGCCTATGGATTGCTAGATCAAAGGTTATGTGTGCTGAGGTTTGGGTAGAATTTGTCAGATTGGGAGTATTTTTTCTTTGTCAAATAAAACAGCTGAAATGAAGTGAAGGGCCTGGGAGGCCCCTCTGTAATTCTATGTGCATGCTCCCTACATGGCTGTCACTGTAACTGCAGGCGCCATGAGCGCAGGTGACAGATGCCACAGGCTGTCTGGCTCCCTCCATCGCTAACTCCTCCTCATCTGGCCGGCAGGTTGATGGGAGTGCCCCACTGGGGAAGGAGTTCATGGCAACCACCCCCTCCATCACCACAGAGACCATATCGACCACCATGGTAAGTGGAATGCGGAGGCTTCCCCGCCGGCCCCCCCAACCCGCCCCCTAAAACAGCCACATAACAAGCAAATGTTGCCTGGCTGCTTCAGCAAGCCCTCAGCTGCCTTTCTGACATCAGACATGAGACACACAGTCAAAGGTGCATTGTCTGATACCTTAGTTACCCCCAGACGTGCCATCAAACCATTTTTCCAGTCGAATAACAAAGGAGGTGGAACCCCTGCATCTCGGGTATTGGACCATCACAGCCACGCAGGGGACGAGGGAGGATAGTGCTATTTGATTCTTAGAGTGCATGAATCCCATCATGAGATTTCACTGGCAAATCGCACCTCTAGGCTGAAGGTGCTGCAAATCCTCCCTGGGGGCCCAGCCTCTTGGTGGCTGAATGTTTTCTCCTTGCCATGGTCAGTAGATGGCAGTAGTGAACCTGAGTTGGACGCAGGATTTCTGACTCTTTCCAAGGGACCTTGTGATTCTGCTATTTGCTGTCCATGAAGGGAGATCCTTGGGCCCAGGTGTCTGTATCTGTAAAATAGAAATAATCCTCATCCGGCCTAGCTCTCAGGGCCTTTGATAATGAAATAGAACAGACAGCACTTGGCACACAGGTTATGGGACCTGGCATTGTGCTAAGAACACTGAATAGATTATGAAACTGAGGTGGATGGTCTTTCTTCTACACCCTTTACTGATGAGGAAACTGAAGCGCAGAGAGGTAGGGTGACTTACCCAAAGGCACACAGCCAGTCAGTGTAGTTCCAGGTAACTGCAGGAGTTCTGATACTAGAAGCCCCACTTTTCACGTCAGCCACTCTACAGGTAGCAGTGCCTATCCTGAGCTAATGAGGGTTGCCTCTCAGATCTATCTGGAGCTGTTGAGAGTTGTTTTTAGTTGCTTTCTCCTGCCAAACCCCTAACATACATATGAGAGGAGAGTTCCATTAATTTAGATTCCTCAGGAGGTAGGTTTTGAATAAATAAATATTGTAGGGTCAATAAACCTAAATGAGTTACCAGTTTACACACTTCTCTCTGGTCACATAGTTCCTTCTCTCCCCCAACCTTTCACCATGGGGCATTGGCATCCTTGCAGGGCTAAATTTAAATTTGTCTGTATGGTGAGCAGGCAGCAATATCATCCATCCATCCATCCATCCATCCATCCATCCATTTGTTCCAAAAACACTGATGAGTCTCTACTGTCTGCCTGGTATAGAGATACAGAGTTGAAGAAAACACACTGCCTGCTAGGATTTATTTCTTGTCATTGTCATGAGCACCTGTACTATGTCATGTACTGTGCCACTGTATGTAGGTCCTGGGTGCACAGTGGTGAACAAAGCCCAGCTCTCCCACTTCTTGGCTGCATGACCTTGGGCAAGTCATCTGAACCTCTCCAGGCCTCAGTTTCTGCTTCCATGGGGTGGGGTGGGAGGTAATAGTACATACCTCAAAGGGATCATGTGAGGAGGAACTCAAGTATCTATGCAAAGCCCCAAGAGCAATGCCTAGCACATAGAAAGGAGTCTGTAGAATGTGAGCTACTGTTATTTCTTTCCTGCCCTCCTGCAACAGTATAATAAAGCTAGCCTGGGGACCCCTTGGAGGACAGTTACAGGTGATAGCTCCAGCGGGAGGAGCTTGGGCAGAAGTTACCCGGGTGGGAACACTTGAGCTGCGCCTGAAGCACAGGAGAAGGCGTTCTGGGCAGTGGGAAGAGCAGGTGTAAGGGCAGGAGCAGGAGGGAGCACGGTGTTCGGAGAAAGACAGGTGGTCAGAAAAACCAGGTGTCGGGTGTGTGCAGGAGGAGCATGGGGACAAGAAGGAAGGAAGAAGGGCTGGGCCAGAGCTTACAGGACCGCCAGTGTCCTGAATGAAGTTCAAGTTCCACCGTGGACACAATGGGGAGTTAGATTTTTAAAGTGGGAGTATGATACCATCGATTATATGTTTCTGTGTCTTAGATAACAGGTTGTGTGGAGCATGGACTAAAGCAAAAATTTCTTCCCTCCTCCTTCCTTCCCTACTTCCTTCTTCTTTCCTTCCTTCACCAAATATTTATTGAACACCCACGACGTGTGAAGTACTGTGCCAGGCACTGTGAAGACAGCTTCCCCAGCCCTGGGCCCATGCCAGGAGAGACAGGCAGAGAGGGTGGGGAAGTAGGGTAGGGGCTGGTGTCCAGCTGGGGCGGGCCTAGTTCAAGGAGGGTGTGGGGTTCAGGAGGCATGGCGGGGGGTGGGGTAAGTTCAGATTAGGGTGTTGGTAGAAGGTTCAGGTGACAGGAGGAAATATGGGATGGGCATGCTGTTCACCGGCCAGCGGTTCTCACAGCATGGTCTCTGGCATCTGTGAGAAAGGAAGGTGGTCCTGCTTCAGACCTCTTGACTCAGAAATTTGGGGGGACCCAGCAGTGTGATCCCCCTTAACACCTGCCACCTGGTGTAAACAGAGAGGAGTCTTCATGTATCAGTGGAGGAGACAGCTAGTTCTACTTGGGATTTGATGAGTGTGTGGTACCTATGGGACATTTCCAGGGAAAGGTCCTGGAAACAGTTGGTCCTAAAGGTGTAGGGTTTGGGAAGATCTGGGATATAGGTAAAGGGGTAGGGGACCTGGGCCTCTCCAAGACGCAGAAGAAACCCTTGAGTGGCTGCTTGTGGCATATGAGGGATTGCCTTGGCCAGAGAAAGGCAGAAGAGACTGGCTGAGGATCCCAGAGGGGTGGGAGGAGTGGTCGTACCTTTGTTTTGAACAACTTGTGTCCCACTTAGTGGCCTCTGCTTTTAGTGTGAAGGTGGACATGAAACTTGGCCCTGGAGAAGGGAGCAGTGAGTGAATAAGAGGCTTCATGGGAGAACGGCCTGAGTAACAGTCAGAGTCCAAGGGGCTCTAAGCCAGAGAAAAGAAGCACTGAGCCTGAAGCCTGAAGCTGCCCTCACATTCTGGGGTCCCAGGTGCCTCTGGCAGAGTGCCTTGTGGTGACATGCCGAGTGACCAGGTCACCGACAACCCCAGCTGGAAGCATGTGAGGGGGAAGCAGGAAAGAAGCAAGGGGTATCTCCCTGTTCCTCACGGGCAGGCAGAGGCCCAGATCTGGTACCACGCACAGACCTGGCCCAGAGTCAGTCCGGTAAGGAGCCACAGAATGGGCAGTGCTGGGCACCTGGACAGACAAAGCCGCGCCCTGAGACAGTGCCGAAGTGGGAGGTAGCAGGGAGCTGTGTGCCTGGACAGATGTGAGAAACTAAGTCAGGGCCCAAAGCTGGCTCAAGAATGAGAGTCTCCAGGATAGAGCAGTGGTACAGAACACGAGAACCACTGGACTCGGGGTCTGCCCGGTGTAGTGTTAACTTCTGGCTCTTTTACTAACTTGCTGGGGGACTTGAAGAAACCACTTGACATGCTTCTCCACTCCAGTTTCTCATCTATAAACAGGGCTAGTAGAAACAATTTCCTACAGTTGTGAGTATCAAATAAAATTATGGATGTAACATCTTAGAATAATGTCTAGCACATAATATTGTAATATTGTTCATCGTCAGCCTATGCTCCTGTATGTATCATACAGATATCGGTTTGTAAAGCCTTTCTCTCCCCGTTAGCTTCCTGAGGCATTTGTGGGAGTGAGCAGGGGGGAGGTACTACAGGGAAGAAGAAGTGGCTCTGCCCCAGGTCACATGGCTAGAACATGGCAGGGCCAGGACAAGAACCCAAGCGTCCCAGCTCCTCCATTGGTGCTTCTGGAGAGCAATACCACATCTTGTTCACCACAGTGTCCCTAACGCCAGGCACTCAGTAAATGTTTTTAAGTGAGTAATTGTGTTGAATGAGTGACCATGCGAATGAGTGTACAATTGTGTCTCTGAATGAGCAGGCAAGGAGTGAATGAGAGAGACTGAACTGCGTGATGCCTCCAGTTCTCTGCTTCTGTGTTACTACTCAGCCTTGTGGCTGTGAGAGCCACATGGCCACGCGCTCCGGCCATCCTGGGGGCCTGCCCACCTGAGACCTGGCCCTCTGAGTACTATTGTTTCCCCAGGAGAACAGTCTCAAGTCCGGGAAGGGGGCAGCTGCCATGATCCCAGGCCCACAGACGGTGGCCACGGAAATCCGTTCTCTTTCTCCGGTAAGTGGGCAGGGTCAGCTCAGGCTAGGGGCCTCAGAGCTGAGAACATGAGCATGGGCCCGCATGTGGCTCACAGCAAGTATAGGTTGGGCCCAGAAAGTGCCCTTTTAAGTGCAGCCTAAGGAAACCGGCACGTTTTCAGATGTCCACAGTCCCTGGTGCCACTGGTGTCTCCTCAGCCTCCCCCGTCACGTGTAAGCAAGACATTGGTAGTAGGAGGGTGAATGGCGCCTCACCTTGGGGGCGCCTGTGACGATTCTTCTGCGTCTACCCTAGTTGCTGACCAGGAAGAGCAACGGACTAGGATCCAAGACTTGGGTTTTGAGCCTGGCGCTGTTGTGCTGCCTTGCCCGTAATTCTGAGTCTGTTACTGTGAAGTCTTTTCCAGTTCATTGATGCTCAAAGACTGTTGTTCTCATCATCTAGCCCTGGAGAGAACATGCTCCTGGGTGTGACAGGATGAGGGACTGGGAGGGCTACATCTCTACTTTGGATCTCTCCATTCATTTGTCTAGGACTCTAGGATTCTAGAGTGTTGTTAGGATTCTGGACCTCAGGAATCTCAGGCTGTAGGAATCTCAGATCCCCAGACTGAGAATTTTATGGTTCTAGGATTCTGAAGATTGGTATTCTTGAATTCTTAATGGTCCAAAGCGTCTTGGCTTCCAAACTTCACTTCCATGGGCCCCTCCTCGCCCCTGGGTTTCCCTACCCTGCCCGCTGCTATAGAGCCCGGTGTCCTGACCTGATGCCCGGGGTGGGGGTGGTTATATTCTGCAGATCATCGGGAAAGATGTCCTCACCAGCACCTACGGCGCCACTGCGGAAACCCTCTCAACCTCTACCACCACCCATGTTACCAAAGTGAGTAGCAGCAGGCTCCCCAGGCCCCAGCGGGCTGCTGGTGGGAAGGTCATTACCTTGGCTTGGCTTGGCTTTGGCTTCTCAGTCTGTCAGGTGAACAAAGGAGACCTGTGGCGATGCCGGTTTCTAGAGTGCTGTGTGCTGCGTCCCATGCTGCTGTTGTCCTATGCCTGGGCTCTGAACTCACAATATTGACAGCTAGGATGGAGGATAAGATGCTCTTTTTTGAAGTAATTGTAAACCATGGCATGTGTACCTTATTTAAGTGCTGGAGGAATTTAGAGGGGGTGTTGTGTTGGAGGTTTCCCAAGAGTCAGGAAGCATCTCCTGGAAAAAGAATTTCAGCAGGGTCCTGGAGGCCTCGTAGGTCACCTGAGGGAGAAGACAGTTGCAGGTGCTCTAAGCAAAGCAGAAGATGGAGCAGAAACTGTGCGTATTTCCTTCCTTGGTTCACTGAACAAATGCTAATGAGCAGTAACTTTGCGCCTGCCTCTATGAGCCCCGCGGCTGCTGGAGGCAGCGTTAGTGAGGCGTGTTTGTGGGAAATGGGAAGCAGTGAGTACAGCATGAAACTGAGAAGTTGGGTTGAACTAGGGGCAGAAGAAGCAGAATATGAAGGAAGATAAAAGAAGTACCAGGACAGATTCGACCATGGGCGATCTGAGTCTAAGGGAAATTGGAGACCCATGCAGGCTTTTTAACTGGGCAGTTACCCACTGCATACAGGCTTATGGAGAGGATGTTAGGTCCACCAGGAGCTATAGGCAGCTAGGAGAAAGGTGCGTGGTAGAGCCTGATAAGAACTCAGGCCTAGCCCAGGCATGGCAGCGAACACCTGTAATCCCAGCACTTGGGAGGCCAGCCTCGAAGACATGGAGAGATCCTGCCCTGCCCCCCGACACACACAAAAAAGAAGTCAGGCCTTAGGGGGTCTGGATCAGGTGGGAGTTGGAGTGAGAGGGAGGAGAAAAGGCCAGAGGAGGGAGGCAGTCCTGAGGGTATCAGCTATGACACAGCCAACAGGGAGAAAGTGTTGGGAGGGACTGGCTGTGTGTCCATGCCTGAGTGGCCAGAAGGAAGGTAGGAGGGGGCCCACCCAGGGCTGGAGGCTTTGGGGAAGCCAGGCTGAGCCCAGCTGTTTACCGCGGAGGTCCTGCTGAGCCATTGCAGGGGAAGTCTGGTTGGTAGCATTGGCTCTTTGTGCACAGAGATTCTGTCCCAGCCCCTGCCCACTCCAGTGCAGGACTCAGCACTTCGTCACATGTATCAGAAAGAACTTTCACACCAGAAGCATTAGTAAGCAATGCTGATTTTGCTGCAAGCTTTATGGGAAGGTTTTAGATCACACACCCCACAGTATACAGCTCAGAAAGCTCTCCTTCCCAAAGTCCCTCTTGGCCCTACTACCTGGGTGCCCCCTCTTCTTTTTGTCCACCATTGCTTGACTCCAGCTAAGATTTCCTTCAGCCACACTCTACTTAAATATGTCAAACAGTGAGATCCTGCCCCATCTTTTACTTCTGAACTTTTCTCCTAAATCCTACCCGCTTAGCAAACAGTGGAAGTAATAAATATCATCAGTACAATCTTCTCTTGTAGTATTGTTCTAAATCATGTAAGGTAGAACCTTGTCACCATTCACATTTCATTCATGTGTTCATTCAACAAATCTGCATTCAGCACTTCCCTGGTCAGATTGGGCAAGGCGGTAGGGAGGAGGGGATGCAGGGGTAATGAAATACGGGCCCTGCCCTCAGAAGCCCACAGCCTGGTGAGGTGAGCAGGGCAGAGTACACACACACACACACACACACACACACACACACACACACACGTGCAGCACCAGGCAGAGGTCTGGAACAGTGAAAGATACAGATTCGGGGCTTACGGAGTGCCAAGGCAGGACGGCCTTGAGGCCTTCTAGCCAGGATTAGAGAGGCAGCATCTGAGCTGGACTTGGAACATGGACATGGGACAGTTAAGTAGCTGGGGGAATGGTAGCAACCAGACCAGATCTACTGTCTGAAGTTCCAAAAGTAGAACAAACTTAGGAAGCCAGGATGGGCGGGAACTGCAGGTTCCCAGTCCTTATGAGATGCTTTGGATAGATCCCCTGTTGAAGTTGCTGCCCCAGCAGATCCAAGAGTGACCTCCCTCCCCTTCCCTCTCCTTCTCCCCCTCTCTCTTTCTGCAGACTGTGAAGGGAGGGTTTTCTGAGACAAGGATCGAGAAGCGAATCATCATCACTGGAGACGAAGATGTTGATCAAGACCAGGTATGGGGAGGATCCATGGACCCCTGGGCAGAGATGTCTACTTCGCACTGACCCTGTTCAGATAAGGATCTTCCAAGAAAACAGCACTGAATGGAGCCGGAAGGGGCCAGAAGATCTGAGCTCTAGTTTTTCCCTCTAACTGACTGACTTTCCCGTCCCCGGGGGCCTTTTCCCCGGGTTGTGCACTGAGGGGTTTGTGGTCTCATTTCTCTCATAGTCTCTGTTCCATGCTGCCTCACTTTGCTGTTCTATCCAACAGGCCCTGGCTTTGGCCATCAAGGAGGCCAAACTGCAGCACCCTGACATGCTGGTAACCAAAGCTGTCGTATACAGAGAAACAGATCCATCCCCGGAGGAGAGGGACAAGAAGCCACAGGTGAGGCTCTGAAGCTCAGCAGTGGTGACAGGAAGGAGGAGGCAGTAGCAAGATTCTTAGAGGATCGTGTCCACCTGAAAATCCAAGTGGCTTGATACATAGTGCGGCTTCAGCCGCCTCTGCAGTGCAAGGGAGAGGCAGCTCCCCCAGACACGAGTCAGAGGGAAGAGCGTTCTTTGAGGTTTCAGGCCTCAGACCCAGAAAAATGAATCATGAAGCTGAAGAAAAACAAGCTGACAGTTGGGATTGAGGGGCACAGGGGGAGTCATCCATGACCTCTCTGGCCAAACAAACAAAGTAAAAACAAAGACAAAAATGTCAAGTTCTCATTAACACTTAGATTTGTCCACTTTACACATTTCACATACTATATACTACAGTGAAAAAAAAATTCCATCTCAAAGGCCCTATAAATAATATCTAGTCTTTAGCACTTTGGGAGGCTGAGGCAAGAGGATCATAAGTTTAAGCCCAGCCTGGGCAGCTTAGTGACCTAATGAGACCTTGTTTCAAAATAAAAAATGCAGACGAGCTAGGGATATAGTTCAGTGCGAAGGCACTGGTTTTGATTCCCAGTACCAAAACAGCAATGAAACTGGTCTCTGTTGGACCTTTTCCTTAAATGAAATCCATCTTTTCTAGAAAGATATGCAAATGTTTCTTTCTCTTCCTTTGATTGCTACCTCCTTAATGTTAGAAGAAAAAGTACTGTGACATTTTCGTGCCACTTTGAAAGACTGATGACACAAGGTCTAGGCCAGTCCTGTCCAGTAGAACTTTCTGCAATGATGAAAATGTTTTTTCTGTGCTATCCAATATAGTAACTATCCAATATGGCTAGTGAGCCATATTTGAAATTAGCTAATTCAAAATGAGATGTGGCTGGGCATGGTGACGCATGCCTGTAATCCCAGCACTCGGTAGGCTAAGGCAGGAGGATCGTTGCGAGTTCAAGACCAGTCTGGGCTACAAAGTGAGCTCAAGGCCAGCCTGAACTGCATAAGGAGACCCTGTCTCAAAAAAAAAAAAAAAAAAAAAAAAAGATATGCTTTAAGGGTAGAATACATGCAGGAATTTTGAGGATTTAATGTGGAAAAAAAAAGAATGTAAATAGTTGGGTGTGCTTGTTCACACCTGTAATCCCACCTATTTGGGAGGCCTAGGCAGGAGGATCACAAGCTTGAAGCCAGCCTGAGCAATTTAGCAATACCCCATCTCGAAATAAAATGAAGATTGGTGGGGATATAGGTCAGTGTCCCTTGGGTTCAATCCCTAGTTCTACACATACACAAAAAAAGAATATAGACTATCTCAGTAATATTTATATTGATGACATGTTGAGATGGGAATAGATATAGTGGGCTGTTTTACACACACACACACACACACACACACACACACACACACAGAGTCCCTATTGATCCTATACTGAACTAGAAGTGTAAGTTGGCTACATGTGGGGCTTTTCTGTCAGCCTTGCTCAGACTTTGATGCCAGCTCTTGTCACCCCTGTCCCCTCAGTAAGCCAGTTATTCTCACTTTCCCACACACACACCAAATCTCAGCATGGTAGCAGGTGGTCACTTGCTAAGCTGACCCAGAGCTGGCTGCACCACCGAGGGAAGCTAATGTAGGTACTAGGCAAGGACATAAAAGTTGCTTTTGCTAAAAAGCCAGAATCATCCCTTGGACCTACAGATGCCCAGTAGGTAATGAAAAGTGAAATAAAGCTTTGTATCCCTATTTTAATAATAAATATATTAATAATAATAAAAATACAATGAAGATACTATGAAGAACTGTCATCATAGTCTGATTTGGAAAAGCTGGGCTGGAATCTATCTCCTGGGACCGTTCATTTACTCTTTGGTCCTCAGGGAGTTCCTATGTGGCCAGGTATAGGAGTCACTGGTACTAACAGCTCTGTACTAGGAACAGGGACCTGACTCTACAGCCATTCCACTGGTGTGTGACCACGTTTCCTCCCTCGTGGGAACTCACGTTCCTCATTTTTAAAGGGGTGCCGTGGTGTGTTTCTCTTCTCTGTTTCCTTCCTCACTCCTCCTCGCCTTCCCCAGGCATTCACAGCCAGGTCCCACCTTCCAATTTCCCTGGGTGTGGACGTGTTCATCCCAGCCACCCCTTCGCCCACCCCACTGCCTCGCAGGTTTTCGAGTCCTCCTTCTCATTGTCCCCTTTGCTGTTGCATTTACTCCTCTTCAATCTTTTCTTTGATGCCATTGCTCCCTACATGCTACCATGCTCCCCCTCTGTTCTGGGCCGTTCTATAAAGGTCAGCCTGGAGAGCCAGCAGTCTCTCCCTTGCCTTTTCTACCACAGCTTTACCATGAGTTACTGCCATGTAGGAGCCACCCCGACTCTTTAGTAGAGTCACACCTGCTAATTCTAGGGAGAAGTCCTCTCTGAATTAGAAAACTCCTTCTTAAAGTGCTTAAAAGACATTGGCTTAGCAGATACCTGCAGGTTGGAATCCTACAGAAGAGCTCTGTGGAGCTGCACACCTGAATTCCAGTCTCAAATCCTGCTCTTCACTACCCACACGACCTTGAGCAAGTTATTTACCATTTTCAGGAAGTGTTTCTTCATCCTCCAGATGGCAGTGATAATCCTCGTAACAATGATTGCCATTGTTTATGGAGTGCTTATACCATGCCAGGCACCAGGCAATGCCCTTAACATAGGTATGGTTTTCTGCTCATTTGTTTTTCAAATGAAGAAACTAGGCTCAGAGACCGTGATGGATGGATTAGGGTCAAACCTAATCTGTTAGACTCCAGAAGTACCTAATGGGCTATAACCTCCTCACCACACTGACTATGTCATAGGGTTAACAGATCATGCATATATTCCTGGCACATAGAATGTGCTCAATAATAGTTCTTTATGAATATTATGACTACTGGGCGTGGTGGTACATGCCTGTAATCCCAGCACTCAGGAGGCTGAGGCAGGAGGATTGTTGCAAGTTCAAGACCAGCCTGGGCTACAAAGTGAGCTTAAGGCCAGCCTGAACTGCATAGCAAGACCCTGTCTCAAAAAGACCAAAAAAAAAAAAAAAAAAAAAAAAAGAAAGAAAGAATACTATGCCCGTGAACTTGAAGTCAACTAATAAATATTGCCTGGAGGGTCTCTGCTATAGTAAACTGAGAAAAGTAAACTGTACTACAGTATTGTTCAGATCCCCCCTGGTGCTTCTGAAGTGTCTGTGGTCTTGTAGAGATATCTCACATACCCAGAAGCCTGATTACACTGATTTACAGGATGGCCACCAATGTCAGTGAGCAAACTTGTATCCTGGCAATGTAAGGGGAAAAAAATACCCAGTTAAGGTGTAGCAGAACTGAGTAGAAAAAAGTACACCCAGGCTGTGGAGCCAGGAATACCTACATAACTGTGTGGTCAGAGGAACCTTTCTGGGCCTCAGTTTCCTCTCTAGTAAAATGGTGTTCATCTATAAATAGGAGCTGCTCTAATAATTAAATAATACGGAGAAGAGGCTCAGCAGGGTACAGCTGCTTCCTTGGCCCACTGAGGTTTTGCCCTATTTAAGGGGCAATGAAAGCCCCGAGTAAGTCAAGCTATAGACTTCACCACCACCGTGGTGCCTGAGGACCTTTCTAGGAGCGTGTCCCACCTTGCTGCTCTTCCTCTTCTATCGCTGCGGCCTCCAGAGGTATCTGTCCCTGCTCCAGTTGGCTCTTGGCCTTCCTTCTTAAACTGCTTTCTCTTCGAAGTTCTTGCCATAAGTGTGGAAAACATGCCCATCTCAGAAAGGCTTTTCCGTCTCCCCTGTGACCTCTTAGGCTACGCGTGTAGTTTCTGTTCCCTGTTCATCTCTAGCCCGGCTCCTACAGAGAGGCCTTGTCTCCCAGACACTGCCAGCAAGAGGGCGCTTGTTCGGCTTCCTGGAGCTTCCTTAATTTCAAACTTGTAACTACAGGAGGGGAAACTGACCTGTTCCAAAACAGGAACCTTAGATTCTAGTGTTGGTTCTGCCATCAACTTGCTAAATCATTGAACCCTCTGGGCTTCAGTTTGACCATATGTGAGTGGCAAGAGGCAAGAATGACATTCCATACGCTGAGCGCTGGAATGACAGTGGTAAGGAAAGCAGGTAGCCTTTGCCCTTTGGGGGATCAGGACACGGGCTGTAGTTAAAGTAACAGCAGCAACAATGGTAGTAATAATAAGAACATTATTCAGCACTTACTGTATACTAGGTGCTTTGCTGTGATCCCTCTCTTAACTGTGTACGGCAGAACCCGTTTGACAGAGGAAGCCACTGGGGTTTAGAGGGGTGAAAAAGCTCATCCACACTTACAGAGCTAGCAGGCCAGGGAGTGAGATTTGAACTCAGGGATTCTGACTGCAGAGCCCACACCATTAAACTCTGAGTTTGGAAGTTAGACCTGAACTGAAATCCAGGCTCCACTTTTTTTAGACACTGCTGTCTAGGGTTTAATCTGCAAGCCACAGTAGACCCCTGGAGAACAGAAAGGAAAAACAAGTGAAGACAGAACATCTACAATCATAATTAAACATTTTATAGAACTGAGAAAAGATAGGAAGAAAAAGGGAAATGATAGTGACCTTAGATTCTCATCATTAAAGGACACTGTAATGAATTTCAGGCCAAAGTAAAAGGCACCCCTTCCCTGGAAACAAGCAAGCAAACTCATGTGAACTCTGAGGCAGGGAGACATGGGTCAGTTTTCATTTGTCACACACAACGCTGTGTGGCCTTGGAAAGTCACTGCCTCTCTGAGTCACAATAAAGGGCATACAGTAAAGGGTGGGTAAAAGAACTTTCTGTGTAGTTAAAGGTGGGTGACAAAAGTTACTAATTGTTCTTTTCCTCCTGCTGCCTTTGCATCCCCAACTCCATTGCCTCTGGCCTCTAGGAATCCTGACCTCCGTGCAGAGATGCTGGCATGTCTGGTCCAACCCAAGCCAGAGAACCATTAAGAAGGGGCCTTCATTCTGGATTCTCCAATGCCAACACTGATGTCCCAGCTGCAACGTACTGTCATTCATGAGAGACTGGGAAGGGAAAAGCATATATACATAGATATATATAGATATAGATATATATACAGGAAACACCGCGTTCTGCACTGCTGCTGGGGCTGGCGGAGCAGTTGGCCAACAGCAACAACCAACATCTACAGCAACCTACATTTCCTTTGCAGAAAAATTGAAGAATTGGTGGGACTTTTCAGGAAAAAAAAAGTGATAACGACCATAATCCCTTGTTTGTCCCTTTCCCCTGCCAAACCACAAAAGCAAGCCAGACCACAACGATTGTAGGAGCACCGTTCAACGCTGGGTGCACGCGGTCTGGTGGGTGGACGAACATCCCATTTGCTCTTCTCCAGTACCTGTTGCCCCCTTGAATGCAAAGGAAAATGGTGGTGCAGCCAAGCAAGAGAAGTCACAGCAGCAAGACACGCACAGTCAACCATTTTCTGAGAAAGAAAGGAAAAATCTCCCACTTGGAAAGGAGGAGGAGGAACACTGGATTATTATTTTCTGGGTCTTGACACTGGGCTGCAAAATCCCCCTTCTTTTCTTGCACCCTCCCTCACCTCAGCTCCCACATGCCTCGTCATTTTCTGTCTCAGCTCCCTCCTCCTCCTGCCCTGTCCACACCCCTCCCAGTCTGTGTCCTGGTCCTGCTGAGGGCCCCTGCAGATGACTCTCATTTGAACTGAGAAAAAGGAAAGAAAGCAGGAACAGAAAACAAAGCCACAGGAAGGGAAGTAGACATTGTATGTGTCTGGTTTCTCATGATGAAGGTGCAGCTCATAGGAGATTTGTATGGATGTGCTTTTAAGTTATGTATATTACATATAACAGGAAACAAATATTAAAATAAACAGTGCTGGTAAGTATGAAGCTGACATTTTAAAATTATAATTATCAGACTGTGATTGATGTATCCCAAGGTTCCTAGATCTTGCTGAACTGGCCCAGCTGAGGAGACCTGAACTCCAGGGGTGGCTGGCTCCCAGTAGGGGCAGACGGGTTCAGCGTAGTAATACTGTGTGTGGTGTTTGTAATTGGGTGGTTGGTGGGAAGAGTAGGGCCCGCCCAGTGGAGGCAGGGGTTAAGCAAGAGGGAGCAACACAGACATAGTCCTGAATATGCTGGTCCAAGATGCCTTCTCCCCAGCAGTAGCAGCCGGGCCTGGTCTGTGCTAGGACCTGGGGTCCGGAGTCAGGACTCTGCTGCTGAGTCCCCACAGTAGAGGTCCCCTGTCTCAGTCCTCCTACCTCCCTAGGGGGCTTGCCTTGGTTTGCAGTCTTCTCTTTTTTTGTTTTATTTTACCTTATTTTATTTTTTTGCCATGTCTTGCCCTTCCCTGACCACACTGTCATTCCCTGACCCTGAGCAGCACCACCCCCAAAGGGAGGTGGTGCCCTGGCCAAGGGAACCACCTGGCTCTAGAAGGTAGTGGCTTTAATGTGGCTCTTTGGAAATGCCCAGCTGAGTCCTCTCGTCCTCCTCTTCCATAGTCTGAGTCATTCTGTTCTTTCTGGGCCGAAAAGGCCGTGAACCCAGGGTAGCCCCTGACAGATCAAAACTGCATTTCCAAAGGCTTCACCTACCGCAGGACAACAGACAGGGAAGACAGTGTTGCCAGAAGCTCTGACTTGGCAGCCTTCTTTAGTCAGTGCTGAGCGTGGAGCCCGTGTTCTTGGAGTCCCCCAGATCGCCTCAAGACCTCAGGAGCCCTTGGAGAAACCCTGTCACGTGCTTGGCATTGCCCTCTGGCACATGTGAGCTTCCTCAGGCTTACTGGCCACAAGCCACTTCCCTGAGCTCAGGAAGTGTCCCTTGCTAAGGGAAAATGTCCCACAGTGCTTTAATTTTTCAGCCTCTTTTTCACCTCCCAGTGGATAAATTTATTCAAGAAATATTTATTGAGTACCCACTCATGCCAGGCACTGTTCTCAGGCGGAAGAAGAAAGTGTGAAGGGGGAGGAGGGACCCAGGAAACCACCTGACCAGCCTTAAATTCCCAACCGTGGCTGGCTCATCTGAGCGCATTTCCCCTCTCCCTCCAACCTATTGGTTATTGCCTAGGGATGTCCCCCAGAGGGCCCAGGCTATATGCACCCGCTGTGGCTTGTTCATCTGTTCCCATATGACATATAACTTAGCTACTTAGCTGGTGCTGGCCTGAAGCAGGGCAAGAAACTAGAATAGCTTCTACCTCTGCAGGCAAATGGGAAGTACAGCGAGGCTCTCAGATGGCAGAGTCAGCCACGTCCCCTCAGTGCCGGCCAGCAGAACCACTGCACTCCCCAAGTACAGCAGCACACTTTCCTGTACCAGGTTCTCTCTGCAGTCTTGGTGGGGAAGCCTCTGAACTTCTTTCTTGCCCTTCTCAAAAAACCTCCCACTTTTTCTGGACCAGGAGCTGGAGTGGCTCCATTTCTGGGCTACGCGGAATTCAGCTCAGGTCCCCCTGTTTTTGCAGGAACCAGGTGTCCCAAGCATACTAGACACACCTCAGAGGGAGACTCTGTTTGGGGGTTTCCATCTGCTGACAGGGCAGGGTTGATGTGACCAAGTTTAGCTTGTGGGTCACCTGAGTTTGGGGAGGTCCCCATCCCATAGATGCTCTGACTTTCCTTCCACGGAGAGGCAGGCAGCACCACCAGGGAGGAGGGGCCTGCAAAGCTAAAATCTAGGACACTGTTTCCTCCTCCTCCTCCTCTCCATAGGGAATAGAACTGTTTGTCTCATCTGTCTTCAACCTATTTTCCTTTTTTTTCTTTTTGCCACTTTCTCGTCCTCTCTGTGCCACCTCTACATCCAAGAGGCCAGGTAATATAGTGGGAAAAGTCCCAGAGAGCAGTCAGGATTCTGAGAAACCATCCTGGCTCAGCCCCTAACTCATCATGTGACATTGGGCTAGCCGCATTCCCTTTTGGAGCCTCAGTTTCCCCACTTGCAAAATGAGTGGTGTAAACTCGAAGCTCTCCAGGGTTTTTTCCACTCTGCCATCTTACAGACCTTTATTTGTTCTCATTTCGCTTTTTCTGGATCTTTTCCATCTGAGAGTACAGGAAGTGCCAAGACCTGTTTCTGTTTTTGAATCCTGCAAGCACATTCCAAGACTGGCCTGAAATTGCATGAGCAACATCACTCTAAATAATTTTTTTCAAAAGCACTTTACCAACCAACTGCAATGCTGTCCTGTTCCTTTTTACTCACACCCCTTTCTCTTCTCTTGCCCCCTGCTCCCCCCACCTCAGTGCTCTGTGCTGTATGCGTGTGCTCTCTGTTCTTGTATACTCAATAAAAGTGAAATAAATGTGTTTGATGCTGAACCACAGACTTCCTTGGCTTCCCTCTCTCTCCCTCCTCTGTCTTTGGCTACTGGCACAAGCTGGCACGGCGGGGCAGGCTGACACTGGTGTGGAGACATCTCAACTCAGAACACTTATTCAACACATGTCTGGAGCTCCCAGTGTGGCTCAGGCCTTGCCTTAGGCTCTGGAGGTACAGCAGCAAACGACAAAGTCTTTGCCATCCAGGAGTTCGCAGGCTAGTGGTCAAAGACAATTACAGAGTGATCAGCACCAGGAAGGAAATACAGGAGTAGCGGGGAAGGGCCACTGAAGGACTCCCTTTAAACAAGGCAGCTAGGGCTAAAGATAGATTAATGGTACAGTGCACTCTTAGCCCTGGGTTTGAGCCCTAGCACCACAAAGATAAACAGGTGGCTACCTAGGGATTCCCTAAGGAGTTGGTTTTTGAGCTACATGAAAATAATCAAGTAAGGAAGAAAATGTTCTAGGCAGAGGAAGACAGTAAACATACCTGGAGAGTCATGGTATGTGGAGGAACAGCATGGTCCCTCCTTTTCCTGAAAGAAGAGCACCTGCATTACTCTGCTGGAGACGTCAATCATGGAAGGAAAGTTCTGGGGTCCGGTAGTGGGACGTTGATGTGTCTGGAGGCTTTTCTGTCTGAAGAGGGAAAAAAAATTTACCAGAGACAGTGTCACCAGGGCCTCCCAAGGTACAGGGAGTAGTGTCCCCTTCCTCCCTCCCCATATTGTAGAGCATGGGCCCTTATTCTCTGTGAGACTAGTCTTTGCCCACAGTCTTTATTTATGTTGCTTATATCATCTCTCCCATTATTGATTTATTTTCCTTATAACTAACTCATTTTAAGAAAAAATATTTGAAAAGGAAACAATATTGCTTTCATATGTGAAAACTTAGTGTCATTTGCCAAAAAGATCTTCATAAAAATAAATGCACAAATGTGAAAATTAATAACCATAATCTATGTAAAACCTAAATTCATCCTTTGGATTATCTGAGGTACATACATATACCACACTTTCCATTTTATTTTATTTTATTTTTTTGAGACAGTCTTGCTTTTTGTGCAGGCTGGCCTTGACAAAATCACTGTGTAGCCCAGGCTGGCCTTGAACTCATGGCCCGCCTCAGCCTCCCAAGATGACACGCATGTAGCACCATGCACAGCTCCAAAAATCCTAATTTTTAAAGATCTATCTCAACTTCTTGGTTTCATATCCAGCCCTCACAACAATCTGAGATAATTCCTTCAAATAAATTACTTAATGTATCTCTCTGCTTCTTTGGTGGTACCCTGACTGATACAACTGCTGTAGGGAAACAGTGTAACTCTCAATCTGCTAGATGTCAGATGTCAAGTTCATGTTCCCCGAAATTGAAAAATTAATTCTAAGGAACAACAGAGGTTAAGAAAAGGGAATATACATTGAGAGAGGTGGCTTCTGAAAGAGGAGGGGACCTGAAAGTGAGTTACCACAGCCCACTTTTCTGAGACAGTTTTATAGAGCAAAATCAGGGGATGGGTACAAATGTGGGTCAAAACTATGATCAACCTATAAGATTACAAGTATAGCTGCTTAGCTAATATTGGTCCAATAGGGAAGCGGGTCATGTAGCAAGGGTACATGGAAAGAACAAAGGCATTTTGGGGAAGAGATAGGCCCGGATGCTCTGGGTACCCAGCTGGGCAACTGATGCTTATTTGGACTTTATTGGACCAGATGATACCAATTATAGTATAATTTCAAGTTACAGCTTATCCCTTAGGGGAAGCATGTAGGGCTGGTCATTGCATTTTTATCTTGAAACCTTTTCTTCAGATGTGCCTCCAGCCAGAATTCTGAAGTCTTCATTTTTTCCGCTAACTTCCTTGACAGCCCAGTTCTTTCTGACTGTATATTAATTTCTATCTAAATGTAACTGCCCTTAATACAACCACCTAGCGCAGGGCTAGGCCCACAATTAGAAGCTATTTGTGAATACCATATTACTATCACTAACTGAATGTGTAACATATGCCCTGAGATGGTTTTGTGCTAGGTTTCAGGGTAACAATGTGGAATAAGACAGTTTCCCCTCACCTTGGGGTATATTAGGACATTGGGTGCTCATGGCCAGAGGAACTGATGATCTTGCTGTTGAGATCCATTGGTCCTCTCTGGGCCGGGAACCGGCTTTTGGAGGCTTTCACCAAGATTTGAGCGTGACTAGAAAGCTACAATTTGGTGATAAAGGGACAACTCTGACACTGTGACTTAGAGACTGGCAGAGGAAGACCAAGATTAAGAACCTGACTGTGAATATTGGGTAGCCATGATGTGTGCCATGTTTCAATGACCTATGAAAGCTTGAGACCAAAAGACAGTGGCTGGTGAATAGGTTTTTGGAAGGGACTATAAAAGGAATAGTTTAAATAAAGTTGTTTCCCACAACTCAGGAAGTAATATGAGAAACTAATAGCAGCAGCAATTAACCCAGCGGGACTAATAGGCCCGGATCTTTCCTTCCGTGACCGAGGTCTCCGCGGTCTCCGCCGGAGCTCTTTTTCTGTTGCTCCCATCCGGCGCGAAAGGGGCAGAACTTCCGGCCTGTTTCCGTGGTAAGGAGGTGAGGCGCAAGGAGGTGAGCACGGCCTACTGGCCTCTTTTTTTCTCCTCTGATTTCGTTTCGCATGTGCGTGTGCGGTGTGTGTGCATGTGTGGTGTGTGTGGCCACCCCTCTTCTTGGGTTGGAATTGCGCAGTGCCCTGAACTAAGCCCCTGTTGCTGGGACGCAGCACGTAGGTCTGGGCTCGGGTAGCGGGACGCTGGTGTGTCTGGAGGCTTTTCTCTCTGAGGGGGAAAAACTTCGCCAGAGACAGTGTCGCCAGGCTTCCCGAGGCACACGGAGTAGTGTCCCCCTCCTCCCTCCCTCCCAAAATTGTAGAGCTCGGGCCCTTGTTTTCTGCGGGACTCGTCTTACAAGCCGAGTCTTTGTTTCTCATCTACAAAATGCTCGTTATATTTTTATTAACCAGAAGTTTACTAAGCGTCTGATATGTGCTAGGGATCCAGAAGGACTCAAATTTCTTGGTGGCAAACTTCAATCAAGCATGCAAAATTGTAACCGTGTGATTAAAGTGGAAAAGTACAAGGTACCGACGCGGAGTGTATCACAGAGTTCAAGGAAGCTTGACTGGGGAGGTGAATATTGAGCTGAGGTCAGAGAAATGGTTTAACAGGATGTGGTGGGAAGAGTTCTCCCCAGTCTGAGGGCCTAAGAGAGGCCAGTGTGGCTGGCACAGAGCTTGGGGGTCGGGGAGCATGGTGTGAAATAAGCTTGAAGGACTTGGGAGAGCTGGACCATGAAAACTTAGATCATGAGAAGAATTTTGGTTTCCCTAGAGCCACATTGGAAGCCACTCGGGTGTTACGTGCGGGTGACGCCGTGATTAGCTTGGCATTTCGTAAAGGTCATTCTGGCTGTTGGCTAGAGAGTGGATTAAAGGGCCACACTTTCCAGAGGGATGATGGTAGTTTGGATTGGGGAGGTGGTGGAGTGTGTGATTAGATTTGACTTTCTTTGTTCCAGGACTGAGGAACTCAGCAGTAGGTGAGGTAGGTTGGTACAGTGCCGAGTCCTGCACACTTTGAGTAAACCTTTTTCCAGCCTCTTCTAGTGTCAGGCCGTGTACCAGCTACTGGATATGCAGTGAAAAGAACTGAAAGGTGGTAGAATTAGAATTAAAGAAATACCAAAGAGCAACACTACCAGGGAAGATGGTTAATTGATGAGCAGTTAGTCTATATGGAATTTCTGTTCATTTAGCAAATATATTTACTCAGTACTCTCTGAATTCCAAGTGATGTATAGGAAGAAGATACAAGTATTTAATTTATTTTGTATTAGTTCGTATTTGTCATACATACTGATCACATTCATCATAGAGAATTTCTACCTATCCATAATATATCTTGTTCTTTCTTTCCCCATTCCCCTCCCTTCCCTTCAACCCTTCTTCCCCTCTCCATTTACACAAGCTTCGTTGCCATGTTTTTCCTTCCCTTCTTTTTTCTTTTCCCTTCTTTCCTCCCCGCCCCCTTGTTCCCTTTCCCATTTGAACATGTTCTTCCTACTTCCCAATAGAAGATACAAATATTTAGAGTAATATCTTTAAACTTTTTGGACTGTTACCTACAGTAACATACATCTTATGTTATGACCAAATGTACGTACAAACAAACAGAGCTTCAGAAATAATACTTATGTCTGAGATGGGAGTGTAGCCCCGGGGTAGGGAACTTACCTAGCATGTATGAGGTCCTGGTTCAAATCCTCAGTGCCACAAAAACAATACAAGCAACAACAGAAATTCTTATTATTTGTGACATGTTCTGATATTTTTAAAATTACGTTATTTTCATGTAAAAGAAGTAATCCTGGTCAGAACCTTCTAAGTTGATTCCTTAACCCATTAATAAGTTGTAATTTGCAGTTTAATTTAGGGAGTCACTTATAGTGATTTTGACTAAAAATGATAAAATATGCTCCTAACATTTTTGAAAAAGTATTAGTCTTTCCACAGTTTAGTTTGTTAAAAGAAGAATAAACAGAATTAAACAATTGGTTATTCTGTTTGTGAAATTTTGAGTCCTTATTTATGTAGCTAGGTTGAAAATGTCTGAAGAGCAATAACTGTCTTACTCTGTGGATGTTTCTTTTCTTTTTTCTTTTCTTTTCGTTTTTGGTTTTTTGTTTTTTTGTTTTTTGGTTTTTCTCCGGTACCGAACCGAACTCACAACCTTGCACTTGCCAGGCAGGTGCTTTGCCGCTGAGCTAAATCCCCAGCCCCTTCTTTTCTTTTCTTCTCTTTTCCTTTCTTTTCTTTTTTTTCCTGTCTTTTTGAGACAGGGTTTTGCTATGCAATTCAGGCTGGCCTTGAACTCACTTTGTAGCCCAAGCCGGCCTCAAACTCACAGTGATCCTCCTGCCTCAGCCTCCTGAGGTTGTACCACCATACCCAACTGGATGTTTCTTTAGAAAACCAGCAAAGATTATAGTGTAGAACTCGGTGACTGTTTGTGGAATTGAATAAACAGGTGTCTGAGGATTAGGTAAGGTCATTGATTGGTTTAAACGAAGGCATATTATAACCATTCTTACAAATACCAACTGAGGCAGTGTCTGCGTGCAGAAGTTATCAGTGTTCCTCCTTGGGAAGTTGAGAGGTTGGCAAAATAAGTGTTCTAAGGTCTTTCTCCTTTAAGTACTGATCCTAGGTGAGCCCTGCCACGAGTTCATTCCAGGTAAAAGGTCCAGAACTGCCAATGATTGTGGCTATTTGGGAATCTGTTTCACTTCTGGAAGTTGTTTTTCATAAAAGAAGGGAGATTTGTGGTTGAAAAGCTTTTCACTTCTCAAACTTGTGAATTTTAGATGCTGATGGAAAACTGGACATATGTTTGATTTAATCATCCTTTCCAAATTTTCTAGGACTGTCCAGTGATAGGTTTTAGGCAGAACTGTAGCTTTGGACGATTTTGGCGTAGTTATCATTTAGAATGAACAATGCAGACTTTTCCACCCTCGTCCTCTGTTGTGAGAGACATCTGGGAGTGGAACCTAAGGGGGAACAACAGCGAGAACACTGACATGCAGCGACGGGAACGCATACTTGAATTTGGGTCTTGTGTGACTTTGTGCTTATCACTTGTATTTAACTGGTGCCTTTCTAGCTGTGAAGTGAGTGGTCTTGCTCCTTAAATCAAAACAAAAAATTTCTCTCTTCTCTGATCCTCATTTTTCTCATTTATAAAACCGATACAGGATTGTCATGAGGATTAAGAGGGATAATAATGTCAGGGGGTCTGACTCAATATCTGGCATATAGAGAATGCTCAGCAAATGCAGCAACCTTCCCCAAATTCTGATTTAATTAATTAATTAATTGGTACTAAAGACTGAGCCCAGGGTGAGCTACATTTCCAGCATGTATGTTTGTTTGGTTTTGGTTTTGGTTTTTTTGAGACAGGGTTTCACTGTGCAATTCAGGCTGACCTTCAACTCATTTTGTAGCCTAGGCTGGCCTTGAACTCAGTGATCCTCCTGCCTCAGCCTCCCAAGTACTAGGATTACCAGCATGTGCCCCCATGCCCAGCCTGTTTTTGTTTTTTTGAGAGGGTCTCATTGAGTCACCAGGCTAGGCTCAAATTGAATCTTTCCTACCTCAGCCTCCTGGAGTGTTGGAATTACAGGCATGCACCACTATGCTCAGCTTCAGATTAACTCATTTTTTTCTTTTTCAGCTTTGTCAAAAGACAAGAAGAGTTCTCCTTTTGGTTTCCCACCATTGGCCCCATGGCTGCCATGCAGATGGATCCTGACCTAGCCAAGCAACTTTTCTTTGAAGGGGCCACTGTGGTCATCCTGAATATGCCCAAGGGGACAGAATTTGGCATTGACTATAATTCCTGGGAGGTAGGGCCCAAGTTCCGGGGTGTGAAGATGATCCCGCCGGGCATTCACTTTCTTCACTATAGTTCTGTGGACAAAGCCAATCCCAGGGATGTGGGTCCTCGTATGGGCTTCTTCCTTAGCTTGCAGCAGCGAGGGCTGACAGTCCTGCGCTGGAATGCTCTCCAGGAAGAGGTAGACTTGTCCCCAGCCCCAAAGGCTGAAGTGGAAGCTATGAGGGCCAATCTCCAGGAGCTGGACCCGTTTCTGGGACCGTACCCATATGCCACACTCAAGAAATGGATCTCACTCACCAACTTTGTCAGTGAGGCCACAATGGAGAGGCTGCAGCCTGAAAGCCGGCAGATCTGTGCCTTCTCAGATGTGCTGCCGGTACTCTCCATGAAGTACACCAAGGACCGGGTGGGGCAGAATCTACCCCAGTGTGGCACCGAGTGCAAAAGTTATCAAGAGGGCCTAGCCCGGCTGCCTGAGATGAAGCCCAGAGCTGGGACAGAGATCCGCTTCTCAGAGCTACCCACACAGATGTTCCCAGTAGGTGCCACACCAGCAGAGATAACAAGGCACAGCATGGACTTGAGCTATGCACTGGAGACTGTACTCAGCAAGCAGTTCCCCACCAACCCCCAGGATGTGCTTGGTGAGAAGGGATGGGGCTCTTTGGGAGTGGACCAGAGGGATGATGTTAGTAAAGTGTTTTCTTTTGTTGTTATTGGGGTTGTTGTTGTTGTTCTTTTTTTTTTTTTTTTTTTTTTTTTTTTTTTTTTGTAGTAGAGTGTTTTAGAGTAGGGGGTACATCTTGGGTTATCTAGTCCAGTGATTCCTAAATCTGGCTAGGAGGCAGACTCAGCCAGTATATTTGTTAAAGATATTAATGCTTGTTTACCCTTACCCCTGGAAATTGAGTCATATCTGTAGTGGGGCTTCAGCAATTTGTCTGGCTGTCTGTCCAATAATCAAGCACCCTAGGTAAGCCCAGTGCATATAATCCTGTGGTTGGGAACCACGGATAGGGACTAGCCCTACTGAGGAAAAGGATTTGGCTCACACAGTGGTAGAACTGAGACAAGAGCCCAGGACTCCTGGTCCTAGGCTAGATCTGTGTTCCTAGTACTTTCCTCCTGCCCCCTCAGTTTGCTCCAGAATCTTAAGATGTTGTTCTCTACTAGTTTACACCAGGATAATGATTTTTGATTGTTACAGTTTTACTGTTGCTTTTCCTCCTTAGTACAAAATAATAGATATTCACTATAGAAGGAAAAAAATTAAAATTCACTCCAAATCCTACCACCTACAAATTTTCACATTTTGGGTTTTTATTTATTTGTTTGTTTGTTTGTTTGGTCTTTTTGAGCTGTGATCTCACTATGCAGTTCAGGCTGGCTTTGAATTCACTCTGTAGCCCAGCCTGGCCTCAAACTCGCAGGATCCTCCTGCCTCAGCCTCTGGATTGCTGGGATTGCAGGCATGGGCCACTTTGCCCAGCCATTTTGGTATATTTACTTTCCTTTTTACCCTATATATGTTTTATACCTCATTCTTTTCTATACATTTTGGTCTTTTAAGAGTTCATTTATATGCTTAGGTATACTGTATATATGACCTTTTTTTTGAGACAGGGTCTCACTATATAGTTAAGGGTGGTCTTGAACTCACTGTGTAGCCCAGGCTGGCCTGGAACTCACAGTGATCCTCTTGCATCAGCCTCCCAAGGCTGGGATTACAGGCATGCACCCCCACACCCAGCTACATATGATTTTTATAAAGTATTAAAGTACATTACTTTGCAATCTACTAAAATATAAACGTTTTCTCATGTCACTGAAATAATCACCCCTTTTTAGTGACTGCCCCATAGTTATTGCACCGGTTCTCTGTTGATGAATACTCAACATGTCCCTATTTTTCCTCCTGTTTTAAATATGGTCTCCTGAACATCCTTGTGTGTACTGTACTTACATGTACATTTAGGGTTAGAATTGTTGTATCAGAGTGTGTAGGTTGTTCGGAGACAGTTTTACGTCCTTGCTGCTGAGAGGAGGCTGTTGCCCATCACCTTTGACAGCACTAAGCACTGTGTTTGAGGGAAGGTCTTTTCCAATTAAATGGCTGAAAATTGGCATCTCCTTTCTATTTCTTTAGTACTAGTAACAGCAAACATTTGTCATGTCTTTAATAGCTATTTATACACCTTTTTTTAAAATAAACTATACAGGTAATTTGCGTATTTTTGTATTGGAAGGTTTCGTGGGATATTTGAATACAGGGTTTTTTTTATATCATTGGCTCAGCTGATGATATAAGGGACATTTTAATGGGTGTCTCTTAATGCATTAATAGTACATATTTTGATGTAGTAAGCGGCACTTGAAATTCTGACTTAATGAATAAAAATTCTGTTTTAACTCTTAAATTTTGCAATTATTCAAAATACATCTTGTGATTTCAATTTTAGAAAAAGTGTGTTATCAGCTTTCCACTGCTGTGACAAAATACCTGAGAAGATCAGTTTATTAGGAGTAAAGTTTTTTTGGCTGGTGGTTTCAGAAGTTTTAGTCCGTGATCACTTAGCTTCATTATTTCTGGGCCCATGGTAGGCAGAATACTGTGGCAGGTAGCATGTCATGGAGTCAAGCTGTTTACCTCATGGCAGTCAGGAAGCAAAGAGAGGGGAAGGGGCAGTGTCCCAGTAGTCCCCTCACGTGTACACCCTCAGTGACACTAACTTCCCCCAGCTGGCCCCCACCTTCTAAAGTTTCATCACCTCCCAGTCTTACTATTAGCTAGGGGCCACACCTTCAGTACATGAGCTTTTGGGAGACATTCAGGGTCCAAATTGTAACGGTCAGAAACACCCAAGTTTAAGTAAGTATCCTAAATGCAAAGAATGGGATAATGTTTAGTTTCCCAAACTAGCCAGGTAATTGCCAACTGGAGAAGTGAATCATTATAGAAAGAAAATTTGACTGTACTTTGAAATTTTGGTCAAATATCCAAGATGACTAGACCAGGTGACTATTCACACAAGTCAGTCTTGGTTCCACAAGCTTGGAACAGGCTAGGTTTTGTACATACCTGGAGGTCTCAGATCAAATGCAATGCACTAAGGAGGTACTTGGTGATATGCTAATTCGTTCTTTTTATGGTCCACATATACGTATACCTCATTATATTTAGAGCCTCCTTTGAAGCCAGAGAGGATACCTGTGGCACCTAGTTGATGCCCATGGGCAGTGGCTTCCAGCTCATCAGTCTTCTTTGTGACAGGCATCCAGTGGAAATTGAGAATAGTTCGTAATATTTTTGAGTGCTGCTTTGTGCTGAGTATTCTAAATGCTTTACATGCACTGTATCAATTCATTTAATCTTTACTATAACTCTCATATGAGAAATTGAGATATAAATAGGTTAAGTAATTTGCCCAAGGTCACACGGTTGCTAAGTAGTAGAGCTAAGATTTGAATCCAGGCAGTTTGGTTCCAGAGCCCATGCTTTTAGCTGTCAAGCTGCTTATAGAGATTAAATCACAGATCTCTGATTAAATAAACAAAAATAAGCTGGCCCTCAGGATAGCCCTGGAGTAAGTAAGTACTCATGAATTTTCCCATTAGAGGAGGCTCTAGAAGTCTTACCAGCCAATAAAGAATCTATTTTACTTTTCGGCTATTTACATTGTGATTTAGATATACAATCTTGAGTAAGCCTCATCTGTGAAATGGGGAAATACTACCATCCCTGATGACTTTGTGAATTTGAACTGAGAACAATGTGTAATGCAGCATTTCCCTTGCCCTGGAGCAGTCTTCTGTATCAGAATCACCTGAGGAGCTGTTAAAGTTAAAAAACCTGGGATCATTTGCTCTTCTCTAAAATCCCTGATGGTGAGGCTTAGACAGCTTTGCTTTTGACGAGCTCGTCTAGTAATTCCAGTGGGCAGCCAGTGTTAGGGTCCACTGGGCATATCAATAGATACATTCTGTAAACTTGTAAAATGCAGAGTGAATACTAGATATATCTGTTTTCTTGCAATCTGATGCTGCAGAATTGAAAGCCATGGTTTGGTCTCCTTAGCTTGAACTTATAGCACTTCAGCAAACACTTGCTGAACACCTACTAGGTGCAAAATCACATGCTAGGCTGTGCTGGAATAACTGATCTGTTTTGGAGGTCAGTGGAATTGATGGCTCTGTGAACTGTATAGGGTAAAGTCAGCTGGTACTATACTCCTCAACCTTGGGATCATTTCTCCTCCCTGTACTTTCAGGTGAACTCCAGTTTGCCTTTGTGTGTTTCTTGCTGGGCAATGTGTATGAGGCGTTTGAGCACTGGAAGCGGCTCCTAAACCTTCTGTGCCGGTCAGAAGCAGCCATGGTGAAGCACCATACCCTGTACATCAGCCTCATCTCCATCCTGTACCACCAGCTTGGTGAGATCCCAGCTGACTTCTTTGTGGACATTGTCTCCCAAGACAACTTCCTCACCAGCACCTTACAGGTGAGAGCAGTTTTCTGGCTGACACTCATGTGGGTCAGAATGAAGCAAGGGTATGAAAGACTTTTAGGAGGGTTACCTTTTGTTTCTTGCTATTCTTCCATGCCCCTAAAGATTTCTTAATTTCATTTACTAACCTCAAGATGTTTCCTAGTTTTCTGTCTCCTACTCTGTTGGGAGTTCCTCCATAGCAGAGACCTTCTCTCTGCCACTTTCTCCATCTCACCGTGAGAGGGTCTAGCAGCGGGGTGTTTGGAATTTGAATCCCCTTTACCTCTTTAGGTTACTCATTTATATTGGTGAGTTTTTCATTACTATAATGAAATACCTGAGGCAGGCTACTTATGAAAAAAAAAAAGGTTTATTTAGCTCATGGTTTTAGAAGCTGAAAGTCCATGATCAGATAGCATCATTGGTTTGGCCTTTGGTGAGGGCCTAACAGCAGCAGATCACATCATAGTGAGAACACTTATGGGAGGAAGAGATCCCATCTAGACGGAAAACCAGGGAGTCCAGGGCATGGCTGCCTTGTTCCTTTATAACAATCCTCTCCCAAGAACTAAGCCAGGGCTCTCACGAAAACTACATTAATGAATGCGTTTACAATAGGACCATAATTCATATATCTCACTGCTGGGCAGCTTGAACCACCACCAGTGGCACAGGCATGACTGGCCCATCGAGTTAGCTTTTGATTAATCTTGTTAGTAAAATGACTGATAAAAGTGATTAGGTCTGTTTGTACCACCAATGGTACAAGCTGTTCAATGGGACAGTCATGCATGTACCACTGGTGGCAACGTGTTAATCCTTTCCAAGGGCACTGCCCCAGTGACCTAAGAACTTACTGGGTCCACCTCTCAGTATCACTGCTCTGGGGACTAAGCTTCTAACACATGAACCCTTAATGGAGAAACTTTATCCAAACCAAAGCATCAGCCCAAAACAGATCTTCTTTCTCACTGTAGCCATGAGTGGCTGCAACCCAGTAGGGCAGAGTTTTGAAGCTTGTTATTCCCAGTGAAACATCTGCAGCTTCTTAGATCTCATTTAAGCATTAAAGTAACTTTGATTTCCTGTTCAAACAAAATGTGCCAGTTTCTGTGGAGATTCTCTGACAGAAAAAGTGAAATTTGCTTTTAACTTGGCAATTAAATTTTCATTATGAGTGGTAATTAGTGAAGAAGCTTCAAACAACTTATAATCTTCATCCTGTTCTATTTCTTCCCTTTGCAAACAGATTAGTTTCCTTTATGTACTTGGGACAGCTTCTTGTCACTCACATTTTGTAACTTTCTCAAGTACAGAAGAGGCAGAAGCAGCTAGCTGTCAGTTTCTATACCTTTTCTCCTGCAAACTGCTTTCTTCTCCCTGTGCATGAGACCCCCTTGAGGCCTGCTTCATACAAGCTGGCTCCTCCCTTACCTCCCTCTCCTATTCAGGGTAAGGGAAGAAACTAGCATTCATTAAATGCCTTTGGGTCCTAAGCACCATATTTATCACATTATGTGTTCCCTCATTTAATCTCTTTGGAACCCTCTAAGGCAGAGGAGATTATGAGCTTGAGAAAGGTTAAATCATTAAAAATCACACAGTAGAAGTCAGGATTTGTGCTTGTGCTTATGCCCCAGTGTGCCAGATGTAGTGTGGATGTCCAAGAAAGGATTCCTGATTGACATGGGTGGAGACACCATCAGGGCCCTGTTTCTTGAAAATACAGAATGCTTTTCTGAAACAAATGTGCTATTGGAAGAGTCCTATGAGTAGGCATCTGACTTGAAACTTTAGCAGTTGAGGGATTTGTGTTAGACTATACGGATGGATCAGCTGATGGCTGTGCTTGGTGTAATGTACTTCAGAAGAATATTAAGTGGCCCTTTTACTGGTTTATGACATAACAGAGAAATTAAATTATTTATCCTCTGTGGGGAACTCTTCACCAGAGTCACTGTTTGTGGATTAGTGTGAAGAAGCATCAGACTGCTAACTTACCTCCGACAGTAACTACAGCCAAAAGGAGTGGTGTACTACCTGCTTGTGGTATGAATGGATACTTTTCACCAACATAGGAGGCCGATAGTGTTGCTGGCTTTCCTGACCATTGTCAGCACAGCCAGCAGCTCGGTTCTGATTGCCAAGACTTTATTCCCAGTAGTGACTTACAAAACAGAAAAGGACCCAGCTGGGTTGCTAGATATCCAGGTGGGTTGTGCAAGGAAAAATTCTCTTTTCAGACTTTCAACCAAGAAAATTTGTTGTTATTTGGAAAAAGTCAGGACATAGTCCTTTTTTTTTTTGAGACAGAGTCTCACTGTGCTGATCAGGCTGCCCTTGAATTCACCGTGTAGTCCATCAAGCTGGCCTCGAACTCACAGCAGTGCTCCTGCCTCACTCTCCCAAGTGCTGGGATTACAAGTATATGCCACCATGCCTGGCAGGGCGTATGCCTTTAAAAAATTCATCAACACATAGTTTTGAGCCTCTTTAAATACAACATTACACTGAAAGTGTTGAGGAATACATGTAAGAGTTAACCAGGATTCTTGTCCTCCAGGGATTTGTTCAGTGAATTAGCAAGTATTGACAGAGCCTCTGCTGTATAAGGCTGTGTTCTAGATGTGGAAATAAAATTGTGAGCAAGACACATCCCTGATGCAAACTTATATTTTGGTGGGGAAATAAACAGATGAATTAACCAAATAACTCCGTACAGTGTTAAGTGTTTCAGAAGGCAGCCTTGCCCCTGCAGGCTTGCCTCATTGCCCTAGCAGGCTTTTTGGTCTCCCCTGAACTACATCAGAGTTTATCAGCCCTCATGCTTACCTTCACCCATCTGTGTCCCATACTTCCACCTGAGTTGTTCCAAAATGCAGCACTGATCTTCTTTCTCTGTGGCTCCTCACTGCCTAACAAGTTAAAAACCTAAACATAGGTTCCAGAGCACATTCTGATCTGGCTCTTTTCCCATTCTCCAGCTTCTTTTCCTTTCCCTGTTGTGCCCATCAACCCAGTGTCAGTGTGCTCCTTAGTCTCCTCATAGGTCCTGTTGCAGAAAGGCCATACTGTTTCACGCCTTCTATTTTTTTAAGAGATGGAGTCTTGCTATGTTTCCCAGGCTGGTCTTGAACTTCTGGGTTCAATCACTTTTTCTGCCTCAGCCACCTGAGTAGCTGCACATGCACAATGCACATGCACAACTGAAAAAGAACCTTCTTTTTTAATTGTGAAAAAGACATATAAGATTTTACCTTTTTATTAACAGATTTTTAAATGTTCAGTACAGTATTGGAGTAATGTACATTTGTATGACTCTAACGACAGTGTTGACCAGAAGGTCTCTAGAAGCTTCACACCTTGCATAACCAAAATTTTACACTGAGTTTCATGCCTTCTGGACGGAACCTGATTTTCCCCTACTTGGTGTGTACTTGCTCATCCTACAACATGCCCTGCAAGTATCCCTCCCTGAGGCTATGTCTCTCTCCCTCCTTTCCATACTTTTAACCTGCATTGTACTCATCACTAGCATATTGCATGAATTGTGCTTCCTGAAATAAATAGGGAGTCTGCCTGACTCCCTCACCAAGCCATGAGCTTCTTTAACACAAGGCCAGTTTTTTGATCAACTGGTTATTTGCTTCCCCCCCGCCCCCCGGTACTGGGAATCGAACTCACAACCTTGCGCTTGCCAGGCAGGCGCTGTGCTGCTGAGCTAAATCCCCAGCCCCCAACTGGTTATTTTCAACACCTAGCCAAGGCCTAACACTTCTCTCACTTTGTGTTACTGGTTGTTTTTAGATGGAAAGAGTAATAATTCCTGTGGCAGTATAAATAGTGAAGTCTAACTGAAGGGCATTAGGAGCATCAAAGAGACAGTGATTAATTCTGACTGGAGTTGGAGGTTTGAAGGACAGCGGGTCAGAAATAGCTTCACGTGAAGGGGGGCATTTGACCATGAGCTTGAGGCGTTATTGGTGTTTTAAAAGATACAACATGGGGGCTGGGGATTTAGCTCAGCGGCAAAGCGCCTGCCTGGCAAGCGCAAGGTCGTGAGTTCGGTTCCCGGTACCGGAGAAAAACCAAAAAAATAAAAAAATAAAAAAATAAAATTAAAAGATACAACATGGACAAGGATATTACAAAACTTTTTTTTTTTTTAGTGGAGAATCATATTGATGCCATGTTGGCAGTGAGAATCCAGTCCCCCGCATAGAGGGACTCACTCAGGGTGTTCGAGACTGAATGAATCAGACCATAAAAGCTGCCTTCAGCTAGCTGCCTGCTCACAGGCAGTCAAGTAAGTGGAGCTAGCTTCCCTACTTAGGAGCTTAAATGGCTACTGCCCATGGAGAAGAACTGGTGTTTGTGTGCAAGCACATAAAGACATTAAAGACAGCTACATTAATGTGAGTAAAATCAGCCCCATAATGGCCTCAGCCATTATTTTTCAACTTTCCTGTGTTAGGTACTTTTGAATAGATGCCACTGATTTTTATAAATCCCTTGGATTTAGCTTGAATAAAAATGGTTTCACAAAAATCAATACAGTTTTTCTTTTAGTTAAAGTAAATTAGGTCACCATAATTTGTTTAAAACCAGCAAAAGGATAATCTGAATTTAATAGTAGTATGTTAGAAAGAGTTACATACAAAATAAGGCTTCTTATTGCTGATGGCATAGCACTTAGATATAGTCACATAACCTGGTTTGGCGGGGGCGGGGACTTCTCTTTTTAGTTACACTAGGCTATTGGTGCTTTCCAGCTTTGTGTCTTGCCAGTATTCTGGATACTAGTGTCCATCTTTAACTCTTAAGGACAACATGGACTCTGATGACTTCTGTAGCAGTTTTATGATGCCAACTGTGATAAATTTACCCAGCATTCGTACCCTCCTGCTGTCAGCTGTTACTTGCATGCTGAGTGTCCATTATGTCACTTAGTCCTCGCAGCAGTGCTGAAAGTTAGGTTATAATCTCATTGTATAGATGAGGAGAGAGGTCACATAATTCTACCCATGATCACAGAGCAGTTAGTGGATGCAAGGTTGAGCTTTGGATTCTAAGGCCTGTGGTGGGCTCCCATGTATGATTAGAGCTCCAGATAAAATACTGTGGAGTCTTTAAATTGACCTCAGATGATAGGATTCCTGCAGTTTTTCACCTTCCTTGCCATCATTGGGAAGTGATAGTCTTGATTTTAACACCACTTTTTCTGCTCAGAATGGTAATAAGACATTCTACTTATGGCGAGTTTTATTCTAAGCTAAATGGAGTATTGAAAAAATTAGGAAATTTCTTCTTTTTCATCTAACCAAAAAATAGGATATGATAATGACAAAAGCTACCTACCTTCCTACTCTAAGTTTCTCAAGGTGACCTGCCTGCACTCAATTTATTTAACTTGGGTTTTTTTTAAACTTTCACGCTAATGACTAGAGTAATTTAAAATTGTGTAATAGGTTTAATGATTAAAATGTTGATACTTTTTTTAATATTTAAAGAAAAGCACCTAATTGGTGTGCTTCTTATTTTTTTTTTTTTTTTTTTTTGGTTTTTCTCCGGTACCGGGAACCGAACTCACGACCTTGCGCTTGCCAGGCAGGCGCTTTTGCCGCTGAGCTAAATCCCCAGCCCCGCTTCTTATTTTAGATAAATACTTTTTTTAATATTTAAAGAAAAGCACCTAATAGGTGTGTTTCTTATTTTAGATAAATGCATTTGTTTAAAAATGTGATCATTCTACTTCAAAAATATTTTAAAACTATCTAGAGTTAACCTGCCAAAATTAAAGTGATTCATTTCTCAAAGATGTTGGAAAATGTTTACTTGATTTCACCTTAGTGAATAAAAAAGAGAGATTATTGCTGTTTTCTAAAAGAAGGCATAAAATTATCCTGCAAATAACAAAATCAGAGTAAAGTATTGATTGGAAACTATATTTTTTGGTTTTTTGTTTTTGTTTGTTTTGGTCTTTTTGAGACAGGGTCTCCCTGTGCAGTTTAGGCTGGCCTTGAGCTCACTTTGTAGCACAGGCTGGTCTCAAACTTGCAACGATCCTCCTACCTCAGCCTCCTGAGTGCTGGAATTATAGGCATGTGCCACCACGTCTGGCAAAAACTATGTTTAAAGTACATTTCTGAATTGTTTTTTAAAAATATCCAGTTTGTGCAATTGTAGGGTCAAAAGTAAATCAGAGCCATACATGGTAGTGCATGCCTGTGATCCCAGCCCTAGGGAGGCTGAGGCAGGAGGAACACCATGTGTTTGAGGCCAGCCTGGGCTACATAGTGAGTTCAAGGACAGCCTGAACTACATAGTAAAACCCTGCGTCAAACAAACAAACATATGTAAATAAATAAGAGGTGCTAAGCGATGGGGTAAGGGGAGGGGTTTGGCTGCCAAGGGCCAGCATGAAGGCATTTTTCTGGAATAACCAAACTGTTCTAAATCCTGATTGTGGTGATGACCACACAAATACATATGGGTCTTGAGACTCAGAGCTAGATTCCAAAAGAGAATGCTGTACATATATGTCATGTGGTGGTTATATGGCAGTGTGCATCTGTTCGAATGAATCAAACACTTAATAATGGATGAATTTAATTATGTGCAAATTGTGCTTCAGAGTTGGTTTGTTTTGTCTTTTTGAGGCAGGATTTTGCTATGCAGTTCAGGCTGACCATGAACTCAGTTTGTAGCCCAGGGTAGCCTCTAACTCACAGCAGTCCTGCCTCAGCCTCCTGAGTACTGGGATTACAGGCATGCACCACCACTCCCAGTCCTCAAAGCTTGCTTGCTTGCTCTCGCTAGCTCTTTCCCTGTCGTTTATGTATTGAGACAAGGTCTCGCTATGCAGTTCAGAGGCTGGGCTTAAACTCAATATATAGCCCAGGTTGGCCTCAAACTCGCAACTATCCTTCTGCCTCAGCCTCCTGAGTGCTGGGATTACAGGCATGTGCCACCATGTCCAGCCCAAAACTTTTTAAATCAACCTGGGTTGTGCCCTGGGTCCTAGAGGCCTGAAGGGAGACACTTCCACAAGCACATGTACATTGCAGGTCCCTGCATACACACAGTAGTGCCAAAAATTAAATATCAAGGTTGTGTTTAGTCTTTGTCAAAACAGAGCACTCTTTTTTTTTTTTTTTTTTTTGGTTTTTCTCCGGTACCAGGAACTGAACTCACGACCTTGCGCATGCCAGGCAGGCGCTTTTTGCCACTGAGCTAAATCCCCAGCCCCTCAGAGCACTCTTTTGGGGGAAAGGATTAAATTGAGATACGCCTCTGGACTGGATCTTACTCAGCATTTATCACTGCATGATGCAGCACACCTAACACCCTTGTCTGTGCAGTGGGAGTAGTAATTTCCTGTCTTTCTGTCTGCCAGGTTTATAGAAAGATTAAGTGGACAAGTTCTTTAAAAAGGACAAACCGGTTTTCAAATTAGAAGCTGTAGTTTTAAAACTAAAGCCTTCTGTTGTGTACCCACTTCTAGTTGGTTCTACTCTCAGGCATGTCTGAGAGGTGGGTGGAAGGGTGGATGATGTATGAGACCAGCTTGTTCCAGCCTCTCACTTCTGGCCATTGCTAAATGCAAGACAATCCTGTGTCTTGTTCTGACCATTCAGTGAGAGTCCTGTGGGCTCTAACTCTATGCCAGGTCCTGAGTGATATATTGTGTGGGACACGTTGATAATTAGGACATGCTCCTTACTCTTGCAGGCATGCACACCACTGTGAAGCAAGCACGGTGTGAGAGCCTTGGGGACAGTGCTAGGGGATCAGAGGTTGGAACAGTTCATTTCAGCCTGGGCCTTTACACAAGCCACCTCACAAGAGAGTAGAGCTTGGGAGCCAGTGGCATCTAGGGGTCTGGTACACAAACCACCACCTCCACAGGATGAGCCTTTTCTCTCTAGCACCATCACATAATCATTGATCAATTATTTGGTGCCCCTAACAGAAAGGCTATGGAGAGGTGGGAGGAGGGGCATGTCGTCCCTCAAAGCAGTAATAGAGGAAATCTGTTACTTTTGTCAAGTTAGATCTCCTGGAGCCAGAGTTCTTCCATGATGATATGCAGACCAGCTGTGCATAAGGGTAATATGGACCAAACAACTACTGCTTCTGCCCTCGTGTCTGTGCCTGTGGGGTCCTGTGGGGCAGCAGGTGGTAATATGGGAAAGACCATTCTTTTCCTTTTGGATGCTTTGGTCCAGCCATTTAATACCTCTCAGTCTCCATGTCCTTAAAATACACGTTCTAGTGTATCTTGCCAGGGCAAGGTGAGCATCCAGTTGGATATGCTGAAACTTCTTTGAGACCAGTAAGATCGTGTAAGGAGTAGTGGGTTTGCTGTTATTTTTAGAAGGAACTAGGATCTAGAATAATTTAGAATGGGCTATAAGGTGTAGAGAAAATTGTTATTCTGTCCCCCTGCCCATGTTTTATTAGGTAAAACTGAATTCAGAAGAACATCAAAATAAGAGATGAATGTTTAGAATCTGTAAAGAACTGATACAACTCAACAACCAAACAACTCAGTTTTTAAATAGTCGAAGGAAACTGTATTTTACCAAAGAAATTTGCAGTTTACAAATGGCCAATATGCTCATAAAAGATCCTCACTGATCATTAAGGAAATGCAAATCAAAACTACATTGAGCTATCACTTCACACCCATTAGAGCGGGTGACTATTAATAAATAACAACAAAGAAAATACATGGTATTAGCTAGGACCTAGAGAAATCAGAACCCTTGTGCCCTGCTGGTTGGAATGTAAAATAGTACAGCTGCTGTGGAAAAGTGTGACAGTTCTTCAAAAAACTAAATATAGAATTACCAGTAGTTCTGTCGTAGGTCTATACCCCCCAACAAAAAAAAATTGAAAGTAGGGACTCAAACAAGTACTGTATTTGTACAGCCATATTCATAGCAACTTTATTGACTATACCTGAAATGTAGAAACAACCCAAATGACCACTAAGGGATGAAAAGACAAATACAGTGTTCATACAATGGAATATTACTCAGTTTTGAAAAGGAATGAAATTCTGACACATGCTGCAACCTTGAAGACAGTATGCTAAGTGAAATAAGCCAGACAAAAAACGGTAAACGTTATATGAGGTACCTAATATAGTCAGATTCATAGATACAGAAAATAGGAGAGTGGTTACCAGGGGCTAGGAAAGAAAGAGTGGGGAATTAGTGTTTAATGAGTATAGAATTTCATTTGGGAAAGATGAAAGTTCTGTGGATGAATGGTGGTAATGCACAATAATGTGTATGTACTTAATGCCACATAATTGTACACTTAAAAAGGATTTAGAAAGAATGGTTTGAATGGTAAGTATGTATGTTTTACCACAATTTAAACAATTTTTTTTTTAAATGAACATCTAAGACAGCTTTTAAGGCAGACAGAAGCCTCAGACTGATGGACCCTAACCCATTTAGAAGACTAGAATAGCAATTTGGCCTCATTAACCAAGAGCCTAGGATTTATGAGATCCCAAGATGTATATGCCTCCCTTTCTTAGTACCAGCTAGTGTAGTTGCTGGTTCCTCTCAGTTACTGCCCAGGTGCCTCATACACCCTCCCCCACCCTAAGGTGTAGGACAGCGGTGGTGGTCCCACTGGCCATAGTCTCCATGGGGTGTCTGTCCAGCATAGTAATTTTCCATTCTAGTCCTGTTCCAGCATCTCAGCTGGGTTTGGACCTTCTTTCGTGGGGGTGGGGGTGGGCACGGCAGGTGTCCTAGACCTGTGCCAGCAGCACCTGATCAACTGCCCCAGAGAACTGAACACCAGAAGGAAATTTCCACAGCTTTCTGTTCTCAGGAATGACTTACCCTGTGTTCTCTGTAGGTTTTCTTTTCTTCAGCCAGCAGCATTGCGGTGGATCCCACCCTGAGGAAGAAAGCTGAAAAGTTCCAAGCCCACCTGACCAAGAAGTTTCGGTGGGACTTTGCCTCAGAGCCTGAGGACTGTGCCCCGGTGGTGGTGGAGCTCCCCGAGGGCATCGAGACTGGCTAACTGCGAACACGGGAGCTGTGAGAGCCCCCTTCCCACATGAATGCAGTCTTGACCTCTCCATTCACCTTGTCTTTTCCTGGAACCCTCCAGGGCAACAGTCCTGCCAGGTTCTGAAAGATGGAGCCAGAATTCCCTCCTTCACCAGTAAATAAAATACTTTATTGTAAAAGAGGCTATACCCATCCTAAAAGCACATTTGTGGGTTCTGTGTCAGCCCAGTCCTGGCTAAGCTGACAAGCTCTTACAGAAGCTCCTGGGAGAGACCTGCCTCAGTAGCAGCGTCATTCCTTCTCGTGAGAAGTGAAACTGAAAGTCCAAGAGAACTGATCTCTTGACCTATAGGATAATTAGAAAACAAGAAACCTTAGATCGCCTTGAGAGTCTGAGATATCAGTGGATGACTTTTTGAAGTTAAATATAGGCTCATAGGAGAAATGAGCTGCAATTTCTGCCTGCCCCTGCTTGAATGGGAGTCCGTGACAAAAAACAGTAGTGAGCCTGGACTGGGAAGTGGGTAACAAAGAAGACAGATTGGGTCAGTGTTAGCTTTCTCCGCCTAAATCCCATGGTCTTGTCCAGAGGCTCCAGTGGTTAATCTCCCAAACCTGGAGTGGCCCTTGGCCTCAGGGATCCCGGTGCTATCATTTACCATCTATTGCACTCCAAAGCCTCAGACTCAGGCAGGCTTGGTACCCTCTTTGTGCCCCGATTCCTCACAAGAGCTACCATGACTGTTTCTGATGACTTGGAAATACAACAATAAAACGAAAAGTTCTTGTCCGAAGAAGGCTTCTTAGGCCCTATTGAAGTTTGTGCCTTCTGAGCTCTGGAAATGACCTGGTCAGCCTGAATCTTCCCAGCCCTCCTGTGGAGCTGTCTGTCGTCAGAATGAGGGTGCTTCTGCTTTCCTGGGAGTCTTGAGGGCATGCCTGTTGTGCTGTGTGGGCAGAGTTCCATCTCTAGATGGATACACAGGCCCTCCACACTGACCTCGGATCGTTTGTTGTACTCTTAAGTCCTGGTGCCATTGTCTCCTAAAGCTGGGGCTCACAGCAGGTTTCTGAATAGAATCCCTGCTGGTTAAGACTTCAGTTTCTCTTGTTTCCTTGGAGATGTTTTTCCAAGAGCATAATGTACATTAAAGTCTTTGAATTGAGACTAATCCTCTTGTGTGAGACTCTTGTAGTTACTCTGCCCAGTTTTCTGAGCCAGGCCACTTACAGTTTTTTAAGCCGGGTCCATTTGTACACATCTCTCTGCAGAGCACCCAGGAGACACTGCCCAGCCCTGCAGTCTCTGGAGGAGACAGGCAGCCGGCATTACCTATTCCCTGTAGGCGTTAGAGACAGGCACACTCTGTAACTTTATAATAAACCTTTAGTTTCACCTTGTGTGAATTTGCTATTCTTTTCTTACCCAAAGCCCACTCATGAGAACTACCTGGGGAGCTTGTTAAAAGGACAGACTCTTAAGGAATGAAGTCCCGATGCATGTGACCACACGGGTGACCCTTGAATGGGTGTGCCGAGGGAAGAGGCTAGACAGAGACTAGCCACTCACATGGAATGTGAGCACACAATCCATAGAGATGAAAAGTGGCTCAGTGGTTGTCAGAACATGGGAGGAGGAAATGTGAAGTGATTGCTAATGGATCCGGGGTTTCTTTTGAAAATTTCCTGGAATTGGTGATGGTACTAACAACCCTGTGCACATACGATGTTAAAAACCACTGAAAGTGCATACTTTAAAATGGTGACTGTTAGGGTGTGTAAGTGTATCTCAGTTTTTGGAAGTGCAGGTTCTCATTTCACCTTTCAGGGTTTCAAAGGTAGTGAGTCTGGATGGGGCCTTGGTTCTGAGGCACATTCAATTCTGAATGACATTTCTGAGTAGTAACAGCGTTGTGCTAGTACCTAGAGCACTGTTGAGACAGTTTGTCACCTGCTGGCATTGTCAAGACAGCACTTGGAAGTTGGATCACGTGACCTCATTCCCCAAGCTTGTCTTTGTTTCTGGGTTAACCCAGACACCATCCCCACCATACACATACACACACACACACACTGAAATGGATTAAATAATAGTGGCTACTATTAACTAAGTGTTCTGTTTTGTTATTTCTTCCTTGCAATAGTATGTGAATCTAGCTTAAATCATTTGGCCAGGGTCACACAGCTAGTAAGTACTGAGGATGAGCATCAGGCCCATGTTCCCTGGTGTCCATAGCCCGCTCTGCCATTGCATTCACAGCTATAGTTTACTCGTGCTATCCTTTCCACCCAGCTCCTCAGGTCTAGCTTTGACTCTACTGACAGCCAGTTGTTTGACTTTGGGCAAGCCACTTGTGCTCTCTGGGTGTTAGTCTCCTTATGTAGAAGAAACTTGGCTTGGATTCAAGGTTTCTGAGATAGAGTTTTCTTTTCTTTTTTTTTTTTTTTTGAGATAGAGTTTTCAAGCTTCCTCAGGTATTTAAAACTTAACCCTTAGAGCCGAGCATAGTGGCACTGTAATCCCAGGACTTGGGAGGCTGAGGCAGCTGCTGAAAATTCAAGGCCAGCCTGGGCTGAAAAGTGAATTCAGAGCCAACTTGAACTACATAGTGAGACCCTGTCTCAAAAAAAAAAAACCTTGACCCTTGGGTTATATATTTTTCTAAAAGGAAACTATATTGCAGTGGTGGTGAATCTGTGATATGTGTGCTGCAGCAGGCTGTTTGTATCATTGAAAGCTCTAAAAGGGCTGGGGATTTAGCTCAGCGGCAAAAAGCGCCTGCCTGGCAAGCGCAAGGTCGTGAGTTCGGTTCCCGGTACTGGAGAAAAACCAAACAAAAAAAAAAAAAAAAAAGCTCTAAAAGGTTCGCCATCACTGCTATATTTATACAAAATAATACAGAGCCAAAGTGGTATCAACTTTAGGTCTTTCGCATGTCCCACTTGGCAGTCCTCTGTGTGTCTTTGATGAATTAAAAATGTGAAAAAAATTAATTACTACTTAATACTTGCAGTATTTTTGGAAGGCAAGAGCCTTCAAAACAGTCATTGGTGTGACTGATCTCTAAGCTCTTCCTGTTTTAATGCCTCTGAAAGTGAAGCTATTGGCAGGACCTGGCCTAATTTTAAAATCACCTCAGATGCAGGCCTCCTGGGGTCTGGCTCTTATTTGCAAGGCTGGTTTATCCTATTAACAGAATCAGCAGAAATGGTGACTTTCTAGCCCCCTTCACTGTCCCTATGACAAATGCTTGCTGCTCTGAGCCTTGCTCCATCTAATTTCTCATCACTTGAGCAGTGGAGGAGTTCCCTGCTGTTGATTGCCTCTTACCATCAGTAATTATTTCCCCAACGTCATTCCCTGTAAATATTATTTAATATTCCCGGGGCACCATGACATGCTGGTCTCTCCAGCTAATCAGACTTTGGCTTGACCAAGATACTCTCCCCTGCTGAAATGGGGCCTAGAAATACAGAGTTCTGAATGCGTGATCAAAGCCAACACTGAGTCACATTTGCCAGATATAAAGCAGAACAGAATGGGATTGCTCACCTGAACTGCTCGGGAATCCTTGGAGCCTATGCGGTCCTGTAATTCTGCAGAACCACTTTTCTCTCCATCCCCTGCTGACCACCGTTACACTTCCTCACCTCAGATCCTACGTGTCTTGTCCAGACAGACTTGGTTTTCATTAAACCTATCTAGACCTTTCTGTCTCCAGAATACCCAAGGTCTCAGGTGCTGGTTCATTCTCCCTCAGCCTGGGCTCCTGAGGCCTGACCTTCCTGCTGCGATCAGGAATAAGCCAGAAATAAAGCCAGCCACTTGCTGCTGGGGGTTGGTCTGTGCTTATTGTCTTGAGTCTGTGTGCAGGCCCCTCTGCCAGCCAGCCCTCCTGTCTGTCCTGGATCTGGTGCTCCCCCTGTATTAACTCACTAGATTCCTCTGGACAGTAGCTGCCTGTTAAACTGCTTGGTGGGAGGAAGGGAGAATGAGGGTTTCTCTGTGGGGCTGTCCAATGTCCAGTATAGGTAGGTTCCTTTTTCCTTGGATGCTTGTGCAGCTTCTTCCCAGATCTCTCCATGTCCTGTCTGTCCCCTTCCTCAAATGTTTACCTGGCCCAGATTGGGACTTCCGAGGGGATGCTGAGAGATGAGTTGTATCTTGACAATGAGCTGTGAGGAACAGCTGGAGAATCACATCCACTTCCACCATGGAGGTTTCATGTCAGTTGTAGCTAACATTTTAGGGGCCCCCTCCTCACTGCTGGGCACCATGTAGGGTCCTTTACTTACTGTATTCAATCGAGCATCCGCTCTTCAGGAAGGGTCTCAGTTTCATACAGACAAGGGATCCAAGGCCCAGAGAGGTGAAAGGACTTCCTCTCAGAGCCAGAATGTATGTCCAACTCTGCCCTTACCACAGCATGGCAGTCCTAAATAAGGACAGTTACATAATATGTGATAATTGCCTGTGGATCTGAGGCTGCCAGCCTGACAACTGCCAGTGTCAGTCGCTTGCAGGGGTGGCGGGCAGACCCCCAGCCTCTTGCGTTATGACGGCTTGCTCATGTTTTGGCCCAGCCTCTGTCCATATCTGTGGACTGACCTGGCTTGAGGAATGGTGGCACGGGCTGTGGGATGTTTCTAGATGGGAGAGGGGGACAGCATCCAACCCCCTTCCCTCTTGTAGGCCTCTGGAGCCACTGAGGGGCTCCCTAGGCTGGAATGCACCTGAGCAGCGGCTTCTTTCCTCTCACCTGTCCCTGTCCTACCAGAGTTACTGTTGGGTCTTGCAAAAGGCTTTAGAGAAAGACATTGGCAGATGCGAGGCCTCTAAGAGGCTGAGCTAATGACCAGCATCCTCTACACAAGCTTTGCTTTCTCTGTGGATCAGTAAGCCAATCCGCTGTATTCCAACGGGAGCGGCCTGAAGCTGGGGTACAGGCTGTACGGATATGGGGAGATCTCAGGGTACATTTTGAATGAAGAAGGCTATACCACTGTTCATTTCCCTTTTGGAAATTGTTCCTGTCATTTGCCTTTGTTGTTGTTGTTGAGGTCTTATTTTATAAAAATAAGCATTCATCTTATCATTAAATATTTTCATATTATAAATATTTCCTCCAGTTTTGCCACTTGCCTTTTAGTTTTATGATGTTTGGAAATGTGTGCTTGACTTTTCTATGTCACATATGGCAAGGATTTTCTTTTATCTGATTTTTCTTTGCTTTAATGCTTAAAAGCCCATTCCCATCTCAAGACAAATGTGTATTAACCTATATTTTGTTCTAGTTTTCCCCAGTGTTACTCTTTTTCATTTTTTATTTTGCCATAGTGGAGATCGTGTTTCTTCAGCCCTGCTTAAGTCAGCCGTCCTGCTACCTCTTATGCCTCACATCTCGTCTTGATTCTTCCTCTCCACATTTTAAGCCCAAATGTGCTGCTTTACACCTCCATCCTTGTCTTTCCCACGGCCACCAAGGGCTTCTCACAAACCTCCCTAATTCCCTCATGGCATTACAGCCAAGCTGCACATGGCTGGCCATTGGCACCACAGTCTTAATGGTGTGGAGGGTTTTTCCTGCTCCTTCTCCGGGGCCAAGATCATTTGTTCATGATTCTTACCCCCACACTCCAGCTCTAAGCAGGGCTAAGTGCATGAATACCTTATCGATTGGGAGAGTCCCTCTTCCTCTCTGTGCTAATGGCCTTTGGAGTGGCCTGTGGTTGCTGTTATTTCAGACCGCAGAGCTCATTTCAGCTCACCTGTCTTCTCATATTTGGGGTCCTTTGCTTTGAGGAAGACAGGAAGACTTCTGTTTCCTATCATCCTCAGTGGGAGTACCAGTACAGTACCTCACCCCATCCTGCTACTCACAGGGATAGGCAGGTGATTGCAGTGAGGCAAACTGGCACCTTTCCTGGGATGCTTCTTTTAGAAGGTGCAAAGGGATAGCACTTTCTTTTGGAGTTATAGCTCTAGAATATTTTCTGTTGGACCTAATAGAGCCTATCATGCCATCACAGAAAACCCTGTTCCTGAGCTGAGGAAGAGGGCAACACAGAAGGAATCTGAGCTGAAAGCTGAGACTAAGAAAGAGCTGACAACATTGCTGGGGCACCTGGATCCACCTCTGCCTGCAGCCTGCAATCCCTGGGCTTCTTCCTTTATGAACTGATATAATACCTCTTAATTTAAAGTTCTTTTTAACAGGTTTCTGCCACTGAAGACAAAAAGAATCCAAACTAACTCACTCCTACATTGAGAAAGTTTGGTCTTCATTGTCTGCCCATCTGTGAACTCCTAAGATGTCAGATTTGTAAGGGACTTAGAGATAGTCTCACATTGCAAATGGTAAAACTGAGATCCTGGGAAGGAAAAGAACTTGCCCAGGGTCACATGGTGAGGGTTGTTTTTTTTTTTCCTGACCGAAGGGAAAAAGCTTGGACTCACCTGCCAGCAGCCTGGACAGTACCATGGGCCTCAGCAATGGCACTGGAGCATTTAGTGGCTATTGATCTGTTGCCTTTGGGTGTGCTACTCAGACAGGATCGCTGCTGCCACGTGAGGTGTGTGCAGCCAAGGGAGGGCTCCAGGCCGGGCCTGAGCAGGGTGGGAGGCACCAGAGCTGCTGCTGCTGCTGCTGCTGCTGCTCCTGTCTCGTTAGCTCCTGTTGGAGGAGGAAAATTGCAGTCCAGACCACAGCTGGCACTTGCTGAGCGTGCACCACATGTCAGGCAGCAGGTTAAACGGCAGCAGTAACTTTACATACATTCACTCTTTGAAGCCTTGCAACATCCATATGCAGTAGGTCCTGTGTGAATTCCCATTTACCAGCAAGGAAACAGACCCAACACCTTATGGACCTTTCCAACGGCCACGCTGCAAATGAACCACACACTTGGACAAACCCAGCTCAGCCTGACTTCAGAGCCCAAGGTCTTGTACCAGGGGAGGTGAACTCAGGTGTCAAGAAGGGCCAGGAAGGCTGTGTGGATGGGCCCGTAGGGTCCAAGAGCAAGCATATCTCTGCTTCCCACTCTGCCCAGGGCAGCCCATTCAAGGCAGATTCCTCAGAGTTTTCAAGAGAAGCCAGAAATCTGGGTTTTTGTGTGAAACTTCTCTATTTTTAAATATTGGCAACAAATACAGGTTTTTAAAAACAACAGTGTGCAAGCCAACCAAAGCCACATTTGCAAGCCAGTGGATTGCAACTTTTCTGTTTTACTATACTCCTTCTGTGGCTGGAGGAAGATGCTCGGATCCATGGGAGTCTCTGTCCAGCCCCCAGCAGGACTGACCTGCCCGGATATGGCTGGGATCCTACCCCTGGCCATCCCTGGCGTGCGTTCATTCCTGAGTGTGCCTTAGAGGCCTGATGACACCCAAAGTGGAGGCAGGGCAGGGGTTTCAAGGTGGTAACGAGAGAATAGAGGAAGATTTATTACCCAACACTACACATGATGAAATTGAGACCCAGCAAGGCCATATAAATGGCTCAGTGCCCCACGGAGACTTAAAGAACTGCTGGGTTAGATGCTAGGTCTTTTTGAGCCATAGGTGTGTTCCTCTTACCCTGCTGATGGTCATTAGGCTGAGCAGAAGTGATACCTAGAAGCTAGCATGTAGCAGGGCCCAGCCTTGCCCCTGCTAAATAGTATCAGAGGAGTCACTGGACCTCTCCGAGGTTCAGTTCCTCTTCTGTGCAATGGGGGTTGCAGCCAGCTCTCAGGATAAGTATGAAGAGCTGGCTGTGTACAGACAATGAAATGCCTGGCACGCTATGGGCCAGGACTTACTTCTTTCCCTTTCATCTATCTAGGATGCAGCTGAGAGCCAGGAAGGCAGGGGCAGCAGCCTTGCTCAGCCACTGCACTTAAAGTTCAGTCCTTCATGCCCCTGCTCAGAGACGCTGTCCTCCTGATCCGCAGTGAATACCAGCTTGGCCATCTGTGAGAAGAGACTAAGTGGAAGGGCTCAGGGAGCTGGCCAGCACAGAGCTGTGTGACAAGAGGGGCCCAAGATGGCAGAGCCAGCTCACTCGATGGCCTCTGGGGGCAGTGCAGGGCCACAGTGCTTGTTGTGGATTACTGCTCAGGAAGAGAATTTTCGAGTTTACTGCCTCCCATGAGGCACAGGGGGACCTCCAGGGCCTCTTAAGGCAGTTTGCAGGCTCTGGGGCTTACAGGACTCTGACACCAAGAGAGCTCTCATGAACCTGTGACCAAGGCACAGTGCATCCTGGCACACATGCTGTTGAAACTGTCTCAGCCATGGCCAAATGGAGGAAGCTGCATCTGAAAGACAGCCTGTTTTTCCTGATACAGATCGAATGCTCTAGGCTCATGGTAGGGAGGAGACTGGCCCAGAGAGAGCACAGGCTTCACCTAAGGTCACTCAGCATGTTTGGGCCAGAGACAGAGCCCAAGCTATCCTGTGTACACACCAGGACTGCTGCTACCAGCGCCCTTGTACCCCCTCTGGAGGTACAAGGCACCCCATCAGAACTGGCCCAAGGTCAAGTTTGTGTGCAGGACCTGGACACCTCCAGCATGTTCCCATCTGGAAACTGCAGCTCCACACACATGTGGCTGGGCTAGCACTTGCTGTGACCCCTGGTACTTGTCCTTTCCATCTCTAAAGGGGTTCGGTTTTCTTCTCTGTAAAACAAGAGTACTGTTTCAGAGGGTTGGGAGCTGCCTGCTCCCCAACTCCCGGGGCAGCTGAGCTCCTTGCAGCCTCTTTGGTGTGATATATGCTGAGCCAGGACCTGTGTGCCAGACAGCCCTGAGTTCTGATGACAAACATACCTTCAGAGAATCTGTCTCCCTGGCCTGCCAGGGAGGCGTTGGAGAGGTTATGCTTGCCATATCTCTAGGTCAGTAGCCCTCAGCCGTGGGCCTGGCACACAGGAAAATGAGTGAGTGAATGGCTGACTGGATGAATAATATCCTAACAGCAGTTCCCATCAGGCCTCTCTGTGTGCCAAGCTCTTAGCACACATCATCCTTCACCCTGGTGACAGCCTGTGTTGTGCAGGAAGCCACACCTCTCCCTGTCATCTGTTCACCTGCACGCACACTCTTCTCTCCAGCTGTGGTTCCCAAAACTCCCCAGGGCCCAGGGTTTCCAGCCACACTCTGGCCCAGGCCTAGCCAGATCAGCTACTCCTAGGCTTCCCTGGGATCCTCAGGCATCAGCTGCCCTCCCCAGCATCCTCTGCCTGGCAGGTACTGAGGACTCCATTAACACAGCCAGGAGATTGGTCCCAGCAGAACGGTCCTACCTGACCTCCCCATGACTGTTCAGGGTTCCCATGTTTTATACTGAACTTCATGGGCCTCAGAGGGCAAGGCTGAGACCAGTGGGACGAGGTTATGGGAGTAGATTGAAAACCTTACTGTGAGATGAAATTTATAGTCAAATTTGCCTATAGTGGAATGAATTCTTTGCAAGTAACTAATTCTCTGTTCTCAGAGGTAGGCAAAGAAAATCTAGAGTCTAACAGGACTAATAGTCATCCACTAAGAGATCCATTATGTGACTATGAAGTTCTCTTTTTGTTCTTAGACCACAAATCTTTTTTCTAGAATTCTCTCCCAGAATCACCCCCTAACATACCCATAAGCATTAGCAAACCCAATATGAGGCAGAGGAGAGAGGCGTTCAGAGGCTGAAAGCAAGTTGTGTGTGAACACACAGCTAGGTTCAGGACCAGGACCCTGGACCCCAGCTGCCTGCTTGGAGCAGGTTCACCAGTTCTGCATGGATCAAGGCCAAGGCTAATGTGAGACCTAAATCCGGCCCAAGAGGCTCCATGTTGGTCCTGGAGGTGGGTGTGGAAGCTAGGAAAAGAGACTGGTGTGGAAACTAGGGGCTGCGGGTTCAACTGGACCAAACGCAGGGACAGCCATATGGGCAAGGGACAGGCAGGTATGCAGGGCCCAAAACCCTGCATCACTGAAGGGCTGTGCACGCAACCATGAGGCAAGAGGGAGTATGCAGTGCAGCTCTCCGCAACCTGCTTCCCCCTCACAGGCTCTACAGAGCTCATACTCAGTCTCTCTCACCTGCTCCCAGAGAGACAGCGCACATACAAGCAGCCACAACCAGCACCCACATCCAAATGGCTCACACACATCTGATGCGCATGCGCACACTGTTCAGCGTCACCCACACAGAGACACAGATACACACTCTCCTGGAGCCACACAGACACCTACACACTCACAGGCACGAACACAAGCCCCACCTGCTTGTGCACCTACCCTGGGTGGGTTTGTCAGTCAGTCTGTTCTTCTGGGAGCCCTGTCTGAAAGCCATTTCCTGTCTCTCTCAGTGACTGACCTCGCAGCAGGACTGCAGTTTGCAAGGTGGGGCACCCAGTTCAGGAGGGCTCTGGTGTCAACTAATCCAGGCTCAGGTGTCTGGGGATAAAACATGCTAGGCAAGTGCTGTGCCACTGGAAACACCCCCTTTGAAATTTTATTTTGATTTAAGGTCTCACTATATTTTACAGGGTGGCCTCGAATTTTCAATCTTCCAGCCTCAGTTTCCTGACCATCTGGGATGACGGGTGTGTACCACCAAGCTTGGGCTCAGGTTTTAGCTGTACCACTTTCTAGCTCTGTGACCTGGCAATCTACTGGACATCAGTGAGCCTCAGCTTCATTAACTCGAAATTAGGTATAAACAAGGCATCGCCCCTTTGCATCCAGTCGTCTCTGCAGTCCCAGGTATTTGGTAGGTGTTCGGTAAAGGGGAGACGGTTACTGCTGGTTGGAACAAGGGCCCGGATGACAAATGGCCACTGGCAGAAGCCTGGCAGACAGTAAGCTCACCATATTTGTGAACCACCCTTTCCACGTGTGCTTCAGGAGAATACCTGGGGTCTAAACCTCACTTTTGGGGGCCCAGGACTACAGGCCTATGTGTCTACACTGCTGAAGAGAGTCCCCAGACCCCTGAGGAAGGTCTGGCCCAGCCAGATAGTCTTTCATATTAAATAGTGAGCTAGAACCTGACCTAAAACTTTGGAAATTTAATCCTATTGCAATACAGAACTGCACACCACAAAAACCAGAGGCTCTTGCCTACCTGTTTTAGACTCTCGGATACCTGAAAGCACAAATCTCAGAATCTTGGAGCTGTAAAGCAGACTTGGAGACATCTGCCCCAGCTGCCCTGTTCCAGAGATGGAATTCCAGAATCCTGAGGCCTCACAGTGGGAAGAGAACTTTGAGTCCATCTGGTCTGGTTTGACAGAAGAGGAAACTGAGGCACAGAGAAAGTGAGTGTCGGTGTAAGATTGCACAGCAAATCAGAGGAAGCATTGAGACCAAACTTCTGGTCCTAGCCTTACACTCAGTGTCTCCATGGAGGCCTGGAGGAAATGGGGGAGGCAGAGAAGGAACTATCTGGGCCCACACAAGGATCTTCTGGAGGGCTGTTTTTGAAAAATCAAACCAAAAAGAAAAATCGAAAAAGTGCTGGCTTCCCCTTATTTTCTGCCTGTCTTCCTCCGGGCACTCACTCTCCACAGCTCTCAGCAGCCTCCAGCTCTGCTCGCAAGTTGCTTCCAACCGCCCACCGGCTTCCTAAAACGGTCTCTGCGAGCTAATTCCAGAGGGTGAATGGCAGAGAGCGCCGCGGGGAGGGGCGCTTCCTTTGAGGCGCTGGCTCAGGCGCAGGCGCAGGGCATCTGCACGGCTCAGGGTTGGCTGTCCCAGTCCTGCCCCTCTTCTGCCCCTCAACTTCCTCCAGCCTGGAGGGGACCCCGGGGTCCAGCTCCGCCTCTCACCACCTGACTTCTCAGGTTATTTTTCCTTCTTAAAATAATACTTTTAGGGGCTGAGGTTGTGGCTCAATGGTACAGCATAGAGTAGTCTATGTTAGGCCCTCAGTTGGATTCCCAGCACTACAAAAAAATTTTAAAATAATGTAATACTTTGTCATAACATAATATTTTAATAAAATAATCAAGAGAGTATAAAGAAGAAAACCAAGATTGCCTATAATCAACTCTTAAAGGAAATAACCATTGAAATGCCTAAATGTCTATCTTTCCAGATTTTGGACCAAACCTGTAGACATAGGGACTGACTAAATACATCATGTTCCAAAGCCTGTTTTTCCCTCCAATCATATATTCATGTACATTTTTCATAGCTAACAATTGCACTTCTACAAATGCTTTTAGTGGCTGCATGGCAGCCTACGTTTTCTTCAACCAGTTCTCATTGCTGAAAATTTTAGCACGAGCCCATTTTTGCCCTGTGAGCAGCAGTGTATTGTTTATTCCTCTAGTTACATCTTTGTGATCATCCTCAATATTTCCTTAGGACAACATCCTGGAACTGGAATTCTTGGTGAAGGGCTTTATACTTAAAAAAAAAAAAGATAAAATACAAAACTATCTTACTTTTCTCTATAATGATTATGTAATAAATACAAATTAACCAGGCATGTTGGAGCACATCTGTTGTCACATCTACTTGGAAGATTGAGCTGGAAGGATCACTTGAGGGCAAGAATTTGAGATTACTGTGAACAACATAATGGAACTCAGGGGTGGGGGGTGGGGAAGAGGTTAGATTATACCGACAAGGAAAAGTAAGGAGAGAGCCTATAATACCAAGTCTTTCAAAATCTTAATACCAAGATGTGTTTCAGACTTTTGCCCTAAAGTATCTAGGCCTTTTCATATGTGCATTTGTGTGTGTACATATATCTAATGTGGATTAACTCAATATTTGCTGATGTCAATAGATTTGTATTGATATCATTTTTATCAACCATGTAGTATTTCACTGTATGTTTATCCTTGGCGTAACCATGCTCCTATCTTTGGGAACTAGATTTCTAATTTTGCTTAAGTATAAATAGCTGTCTAATAAAGGAGCTTGTTAGGGTTTGTGTCTGGGTGTCCCCCCAAAGCCTCATGCGGTCATGGGGCAGGCTTTTAGAGTTTGATTTATTATGGGTGCGAGAGTTACACCCATCCTGGGGTGGATAGTTTGCATATGTAAGGAAGAGGAAGAGGCTGCTTGTGGCCATTCCTCCCCGATTCCTCCTTTTTTTTGTGCTTGTTGCTTTGCTGTGTTCTGCCCCCATGAGCTGTAGCCCTCTGCCATGTGCCACTCTGCCTTGTAACCTGCCAAGTATGAACTAAAACCTCCACAAATTGTAAGCAAAATAAACCTTTCCTTCCTTAATTTTGGGCGTCAGGTATTTTGTCCCAGCAATGAGAGAAAAGTAACCAAGACAGAGCTTGGAGAAGTATCTTTGCTTCTATCATTATTAGGCTCTATAGTAGCCTTGCGGAATCATGGTTTTTTTCTCACTGAACTGCATCCCCAGCCTGTTTTATTTTTTATTTTGAGACAGGGTCTCACTAAGTCACTAAGGTGCCCAGACTGGACTCAAACTTTTGCTCCCTCTACCTCAAGCTCCCAGAGTGCTGGAACTACAGGCGTGTGTCCAGGTGTTTTCTGATGTTGATACCCTACATGTCTGGTTACAAGTATAAACATGGAGCCTGGCAGACGAAGGCCCTGTGGTCTGTGGAACTAGGCAGGGGGTGCATGTCAAGTCTCTAGCTCTCTGGGTTGCCTGCTTAGAGCAAGGTCTTGGCATTGAATAGGGCCTTTTCCCAGAGAGGTGCATCTGTACTTCCAGCTCCTCCCAAAAAGCCAGGCTCAAAACTAGGCTCCCAGAAGCTGAACACACAAACCAGTTATTATTGCCTCTCCCTAGCTCCCATCCTAAATATCTGAACATATCATGTACCCTGTCCATGTCTGCAAATCCCCACTCGCCTGAGACCACAGGCCTCTTGGGAATGCATGCAGTGGGTTACCAAGGTCTCACTGTTCTCAGGAGGGGCAAGTGCAGCCAGGGCATGGCCAGGGGAGTTGGAGCCCCAGAACTGTACGGCAGGGATGAGCTGCTGGCTATCCTGGGCACAGTGAGCCCGGCTGCAGGTCTGAGAGGCACAAAAAGAGGCTGAGCACCCAAGCCAGTGAGGGGCAGCCTGGAGAGCAAAGAATGAGGCACCAACTTGGAAGCAGCACCACATGGCTGAGATGCTTGTAGCAGGAAAGACTGAGGGAGGCATCAGTAGGCAGAACAAGCCCAAAGGGCCTGCCTGGAGCCTCCTAGGGTGCTATGGTCAGGCCAGCCTGGGGCTGTATCATCCCCAAAGTGCCTCTCCATCCTTCACTGCACTACCCTGTTCTCTGGGTTTTGCTGCATTCAGACCTAGGGGAGGAAAGACCCACTGAGAAAATGGCAAGCTTTGAACTAGGAGAAGGAGGGGGAGGAAGAGGCCCTCAGGAGAGAAGGCCAGGCCATCCAGGCTCTTGATTGAAGACCTAAATGAAGACCCCTCCTCCCAGTGTCAGTTCAGAAATGGCTCCAAGAGACCTTCAAGCTGGAGAGCTGGTCTTCAGGCAGCACCAGGTCGTCCCTCTGTGTGCTGTTGCCCTTTGCAGCTTTCCCGGTGTTCTCACATTCCCCGTCTGAGCAGGCGAAGTTCTCGGACAATCCCCGTCTACATGCACGTGCAGGTGCATCCAACGATGAGGAAACCAAGCAGATCTGCACGCTAACTACAGATGAGGACCTACACTAGGCTCAGGCATCTCTGTTCCTTAACTCTTGTTCCTCATTGATTTCCTGCATTTATTAATCATCTCTGGAGTACAGTGGCACCAATCCCAGGGCCTGGTGCTGAGGATGGAAGCCACTCAGCCACGCAAAGTACTTCCACATTCAATAGGCAGCTGCCAGGGAGACACCTCTTTGAGCAATTACTCTACTCATCCTTCCTCTCATCTTGGTCTCTTTTGTCTGTGTGACTTGATGGAGGTGGGGTTAACCATACTATGGCCTCCTTCCCTCGCGGTATTCAGGGTCTGTTGGGAGTGGAGGAAAGATGGAAGGGTGATGGTGTGCTTCCCTCAAAAATAAATAAAAATATTAATAGCCAACATTTAAGAGAGCACAATACATGCCTGGTATGGTTCTGAGTATTGAAGCACAGTACCTCACTTCTGGTCATAGGAGGCGGGTGCTATTTCTTGTCCCCATTTTATAGATGGAAAAAATGAGGTACAGAAATGTTAAGTAACTGCCTTAAGATCTCATAGCCAGCAGGTGGCAGAGCTGGATTTAGAGCCTGTGATTGTCACATGGAACCACACTCGAATCAGGCTTTATATCACCCAAGTTGTGTCAGGCCATCCTTGCCTGCCAGAAGCCTTTTCTTCTGTAGCCTGGACTCAGACACTCATGCCCTGTCTGCACTGAGAAAGAGAGTCAGCAAGCCTCTGTCTCTGTCCAGGGAGAACACACTCTCTGAGCGCAGTGTTCCTAGCAGCCTTTGTGCCTAGAGTGCGTGCTTGTGACGTGAATAACTGCTCCGTGAAGATCTGCTGAATGAATGGACAAGAGGTGCGCTGAGCAAAAGAGGTGAGTATGACTGAGTGGTGACATAGCAGGTGTCTAGCGCCGTTCAGAGAGTGGCCTGGTGCATTCCCCACTGTGTGCGCCTCTGGGCCTTGCTTTCCCCACCTGTGAGAGAGATGGGAGGTGCCTTCTTCTCACCTTGGCGTACTGAGTAAGCACTGTGGTCACCTGGCTGCTGTTACTGTTACCGCCCAAGGACACCATCAGAATTCCACCCTGGGTCCGGCCAGATATTGTTCTCTCTAAATGCTTTCATGGGCCTGCTGAGGTACCGGCCTAGTCCCCTTCATCCCATGTCAGGACAGAGACTCTATTGACACCTGGCCCTGCCTCCAGCCCCGGCCCGTTCCCAGCCTCAGGGACTGCTATTCTTAGTCCCTCCCCAAGTCACTCATCTTCAGGCATTTCCCTCCTAAACTTGCTCTGTGTCTCCATAGGAACCGGGGGGAGGGTTGAGGGAGGGGGGCTGGGAAGGTCCTCCCCCACAGAAGGGAACCTCATTTGGGGCTCTTTGGGAGCGGTTGGCAGTGCATGGCAGAGCTCCTCCCACTGCTCCCCTCTCTCCTCCCGGACCCCTCCTTGAACAGCATGTTCCTCCGACCGTTATTTTTAATGCATTTATCCTGCCGCTTAATTTATCTCGCATTGTGATCAGATTTAGCCAAGAGCGCTCGGCACACTGGGCCTGCCTGCATATTCATGAGCCGGTTCATTCATGCTGCCCAGAGAATGCTGGGTGGGTGGCAGTGGGCAGCACCCTGGGTCTGTGTATCTCACCTGCAACCAGGGTGAGCTAGGGCCAGAAGTCAAGGGCCTAGGCTAAAGCCGGGGAGGTAGGGTGGGATACGCTGTGCGAGGGTGGGGTGTCACTGTGCCCGGGCTCTGGAGCCAAGTTGGGTTTAAATCCTTCTCTGCCATTGCTAGTGAAGTCACTTCACCTCAGTATACCACTGTGCTGGGTCACGGGAAGGATCGAATGAGGTCATTCACGTAAACCGTCACAGTGGTCACTTACTACCTTTAGTGTCGCCATTACAGTGAGTGCTGAACAGTGGTTCCCCATGGCTCCAGTTGCTGAGGGAGGAATAAGGCAGAAGGGCTACAGGGATCATCTGGCTATGTGCAGACTTACTGTGGGCCGGCAGGTATGCGAAGAGGCCAGGATTCTGAGAGACCCTGGGCACTTACCTCTGGGCTCTGCTGGCCATGAAATTTCTGTGTATATTCATTTCCCTCATTCGTTCTTTCACTTTACCAAAGCCAAGCACACTGCCATGTTCTCAAGGAGATCTCGTCCCGTGGGAGAGGAGAGCCCAGGACAGAGAGTGGTCAGGGCCTTCAGATGCAGCCAGGTCAACTGCTGTGAAAGCCTAGGAGACGAGGAAGTGATCTCAGCTGGGCATGCAGGAGGGCTTCCTGCCAGAGGTGGAGCTCAGGCTGATCCTTGGAAATGTGGCTATAAGAAGATAGGATTAAACAGGATGGGCATTTGGGGTCTAAGGAACAGCAAAAACAAAGACCTCATGATGGGAAACATCAACAGGGAAGGTGTTGGCCGGGAGCAGCCTGGGAGATCTATGACCTCCGAGTGGAGGGGTCCTGACTTACTTCAGCCATCCAGAGACAGGCGGCCAGAGGGGCTACCTCTGTCCCTCACAAGCACGACTGCACACAGCGGTCACATACCAGCTTGCTGGAGGGAAGAGGGGTGCTCTTGCCCTGCGTTTCCTGATTACTCTATAATTAAATCAGGATAGACTCCATGGAGCCCCATTGGCATCAGAGAGCCGGTGAGGCAGTGATTTCTGTGCTCACCAGAGGCTTTCCAGGTGGCTGCAGCCCAGGGCCTGAAGGGTGGCCTTCAAGAGCAAGGAGCAGACACAGGAGGCCAGGGCTTCAGTCAGGAACAAGAGTCAGCGTTTCATACTTGACCATTTACAGAGTGTTTCCACCACTGCCTTGGTTAATCCTCATGACAACACTGTGTGTGCATTTGTGTGTTGGGGGGGTGTACAATTATTTACTCCCATTTTACAGATAGACAAACCAAGGTGCAGAGAAAAAAGGGTTTAGCTAGCCTGGTTAAGCATATAGGTTTTAGAATCCAAACGTCTTGAGTACAAAATTCCCATATGTGCTCCTTGCCCATGTGTGACTTCAGGCAGATTGCTTACCTTCTCTATGCCTGTTTCTTCATCTGTATATCGAGCTCTAAACTCTATGACTTTATAGTACTGCTGTCAGGATTAATTGAGATGATTCACACAAAGAATTTAGCACAGTGCTTGGTGGTTGGCAAGTGCTCATCAAGTGTCACTACTTATCATTACACTTTGAGGTAATTTTATTTCTTCCCATCTTTTTTACTAGAATGTGGGCTCTATGAGGGCAGGGACTGTGTCTATCTGGTTTATAGCTGTGACCCTGGTACCTGTCACTAGTGTTCAGTAAGTTACTATCTGAAATAGAATTTAGAAAGCTGCAAACACTGAGTAAATATTAGATATTATTTTCTTTCTGTGTGTTCAGCCTTGCTCTAAAAAGAATTCTAGAGCAAGTATTATCATCATCATTTTCTTCGTTGTTATCACTGTTATGTTAATGTCGATCCTGTTACTCAGAACTGGTCTTTCCTTAAATGGGCTTAAAGTGAATCTAGAAACATGCAAGGAGTCTGAATTTGTAGGTGGTTGCGAAGGGGTGAGCAGAAGCAGGCTCTTGGAGGAGACATCTGGGGGTAGCTGCGGAAACCTCTGGACTAGCTAGAGGGACACAGCCTGGGGGTGGGGACCTGGAAGAGTCTTACCATTTGGGAAGCTTTGGGCTTTCAGCGTTCTGAGAGGCTGGATATACAGCTACCTAAAGCAGACGTGAGCTAAAGGGATCAGCCTTTGACGATTTCTGGGGCATTTGGGGATCATGATTATCTCTGTGGGACAGTAGTTTCAACCTCTCCTTCAGGATCTGAGGCTTCTTACACAGATAACTGTTAACGTCCTAGATTCTCTAACTGATTTCCTTTCAGTACCACTTTGAGTGGATTCAAAATTATCCCTGTGACAGTGCCCCCCGCAAATCCTTGAGTACAAGATAAAGGAGCATAGCTCTTTGGAGCTCACAGAACCTGGAGCCTCTCCCACCGATTTCCCAAGCCACTGCATAACTGATGACTGGCAACAGTCACTGACCCGTAGGCAGTGCAGCAAACACCCTGCCGCAGCAGAGGCTGGTGTCCTTGCCCTGTGCATGGCTTCTCGTGACTTTTCCCTGCTCTGCCTGAGAGCCAACTCAGCAGAAAGTGCCAGGGCTTGATTCTCCTGGTGTGTGTGTGTGTGCGTGTGTGCGCGCATATGTGTGTGTGTGTGTGTGTGTTTGGAGGGACTTTCTTGACCCTCAAGGGGACAAGTGCCCATAGTAGTGACTCACATATTAGCTTTACTGCTTTCCCTGGCTCATTCCCCGTCATCAGGTATAAACTACTTCCCTCATCCCAGCACTCGCATTCGGGAAATTCAGGTTAACACACACTCCAAAACTATGCGTGCTTTACTGTCCTACATTAATTTTCACAGGTATCAAAGTCAGTAGATACTCTTGGGAGTGCATCCGTCATATGAACTGTGATGTCCGAAGTATAGGGGCCTGGGGCTCTAGGTAAGGGAAGAGCTAGCTGTCAGCACATGATTCTGGTACAGAAAAGCTGATGGAGAATCAGAAGGCGGATGCCAGAGAGCTCTCCTCACTGAGGCAAGCTTTACCCCAAGCCCCTTGTTATAAGCCAGATGCAGGTCTTGAGCTGAGGTTTCTACTGCATAGGGAGGCACTGATTTATTTTAGTAGTCACTGATTAAGCACCTACTGTACACTGAAGGTAGAAAAGGTAAATTAGAGAGCCAGTATCTTGGCCCCTGGAGAGGGCAGAGTCTACTGGGGATTAAAGATGTGTCAGTGTGTGGATGGAGAAAACTTAACAGGACTCAGATAAATCCATTCATTTAGGGAACAGTTATTAAGCACTTATTATATACAAGGCACTGTGTTAGGGCCTCTACTCAGGAAAGAGGATGCCTGACATTTATTAAGCTTTGAGTGTATGCCAGGCTCAGTGGGTGTTTCTTGTAGCTTACCTCAATTCTTATCATAACAAGCCCATGGATGGGAGGTGTTATTATACCTGCCGCATGGAAGAGGCCGAGAGGACCATGCAACTTATACGTCCACATAGCTCAAGAGTGGCAGAGCTGAGCTTCAACCTAGTTCTGCCAGATTCCCAACCCCCTACACTATTTTTTCCTCCTTGAATCAGACCAAGGTCTGTGGCTTTTGTCTTAAATACCCACTGAGTGAACCAGTTTTAAAAAGAACAAAACCTAGAGGCAAATCAGGCCAGGCTCAGAGCTCAGATGGAGCCAGAACAAGCTTTTGCTGGGGCTGAGCTCCTGCTCAGAGGCCCTGTCTCCTCAGCAGGGGTCCCAGCCTGGCCTGTGACCTCTGTCTGTAGGAAATCCAGGACGCCTGGAAGCTGACCTCATTTTACCCTAAAGAGCCAGAGAAGGGGGGCTTGGTGGAGGCCCTTCCCCCTGTGCCCCCAGGCCTTAGATGTGGACTGACATGGGGTTCAGCAAAGCCCCTTGTTCAGACCCTCCCATCACCTCCCAAGGGTCACCAAGATGGGGCCTGATTGATGGTGGGAGAATGTTCCTTTTACCATGACTGCCCCCCAAATCACCCTAGAGTTTAGTCACACAGACTGATCATCCTGATACGTTCGCAGACTCCGTGGGTCTCTGAGCTCTGCGCTGAGTGGGGATGTGTGCTCCGTGGTGTCTAGAGTCTCACGCGGGAGCACGGAAAAGCTGCAGGTAACTGGCAGCCGGAATTATCTGCAGTATCTTCTGTCCCATGTCTGGCAGCTAGTGCTGCCTGGTGCCTCGGCTGGACTGTCAGCCATCGCAGCACCACGTGGCCTTCTGCGCTGTCTCTCAGGTTAGTCTGGGCTTCCTCACAGCCCAGAGGCTGAGTTCCGAGAGTAAGCACCCTGAGCGGGCCAAGTGGAAGCCGCACGGCCTTTCATGGCCTCAGTATGGAGACCACATAGCCTGCATCCCTTCTGTCCTAGTCAAAATATCATCCAAGCAAAAGATGGGGGGACATGGGCCTCACCTCTTGATGAGTCTGACAGCGTGTGAGGTGTCAGATGTTCTTATGGACGTCTTTGGTCACACAGCTTGCTATAAATATAACTCACAACTGAAGACGGTGGGTGGGAGTTGGCCATCAAGATTAGACCATTTGAGGAAGGGGGGGTGGGGCAGCCAGCAGAGAATAGGGGTCAATCCAAGTGGACGCCAAGCAAACAGTGTGGATCAAGGTAGACCTCGGAGATCCAGGTAACAAGGCTGGAGGTGACAAGGCAGAGCTTGAGCTGTACGCACAGCAACAGACATTATTTTGTTTGTTTATCTGCTGCCCCTTCATCTGTCGAGCTCCATCCACTCTCTACCATCCATCCACCAACCGCTCATCCACCCACCAACCGCTCATCCACCCACTTATCCGTTCACCCGCTCATTTACCCTGGCGACCTATATATCTCATGACTTCACTGTGATTCAGTTTCCCCGTCTGTAAAATAGCAATCACGTATAAACCTCAAGGAATGTCTTGAGAATTCAATGAATTAAAAGATAGAACCTGTCTATAGTAGTATCCAGCACACACTAGGCACTCAGTGAAGTACCAGTTATCATTAACATTAGTACTACTGTTATTGCTATCTAGGCACACACCCATAAATCTATCCTCCCATTTACTCTTCCATCTGTCTCTTCATTTATTCAACAGTACAGTTGAATCATACACACACTTAACTTATATTAATTCAACCATATTCTTAGCAAAAAAGAAGGAGGGGAAACTAATTTAAAAGGCACAGTTAACTCTATCTGCCATTTCCCTCAATGGATGTGTACCCTGGAGAGCACATGAAAGCCAGATTATTACACAGGAGCATGTTACTGAATAGGACGTGAAAACTAACCCTCGTACCCTGCATTTCTAGGGTAACTGACTGGATCTTTTTGCGGGTGGGGTTGAGACACGGTTTTGCTATGCAGCCCAGGCTGGCCTTGAACTTGCGGTAAATCCTCCTGCCTTAGCCTCCTGAGTGCTGGGATTCCAGGCATGCGCCACCACGCCTGGCTACTGATTGGATCTTATAGGGTAATTTTAACTGCTGGTGACTTTCCATGCTGACGTTCCCACCTTCTGTACGGGACGAGACCCACTTCTCTGTGTTGGATCTGGTTGGTCCCTGGCAGCACAGATATGGAAGGACCTGATCCCTGCATTAGTACACGAACAGTACAAAAAATACCACAATTGTGCTGAAATACAAGTCTACATAAAGTTAGGAAAGAACTAAGGGGCAAGTGACTGCCGGCAGTGGGTTGGGAAGAACATCAGGCAGGTCTGTGTGAATGTGCGATAGTCAGGCAAAATCCTAAGGGATGCACACACGTGTTCAAGACACTTGAGAAGGAGAATGTCTTGCTAGGCAGAGGGAGGACACATCATCCAGAGAAAGGACAGTGGGTGCTGAGAAAGCATCAGGTCAGATGGGCAGGCATAAGTGCGGGACAGGAATCTGGAGATGCTACTGGGGCCAGGTCTGAGAGTCCTGAGTGCCAGCGAAGGGAATGCAGACTTTATTCCACAAGTGGCGGGTGGTCAGTGGGGAGGGTTCAGCAGGTGGTAAGGGCGAAAGTGGTGTTTTCTATAGATATGCTGGCCCCTGTATCCCTGCATGAAGAAAGGACAGAAAGAGAAGAGCGTGGAAGCAGCAAGACCAATGGGGCAAGCTGAGTCGCATCCAACTTCTAATCAGTTCCAGAAGCATGGGGCTGCCACAGAAGAGGCTTGGTAGTAAACAGCCCTGGAGAACTTGTGGTCTGAATCTGAGCAACAGATGAGTCCCATCGGGGGCCAGCTGGAAGCCTTAACTCCTGGTGGTGGAGTCTGCCTAGAACTGGAAAGGGCTCCTCTTTGGAAACGTAGTTTTAATATCTTCTCTATATCTTTGGTGGTCTAAAATTTCCTGTGGGACATCTATGTTCTTTTTGGTTTTTTGTTACTTCTTTTTAAAAATGTATCCTCTTTGTGGTCATTTCTACTCCTGAATCTGAAGCCTCATATCTTTCATCAGTTATAAAAAGTTCTTTGAACACTTCCTTTCCTCCACTCTCTCTGGTACCTCTCTATTCTTGGGACTAAATAGACATTGTTAGGCCCTTTTCCTTCTATCCTCTCTGCCAGTCATCTCTCTCTCTGTCTCTCTCGCTGTCCCTCTGTCTCCCTCTCCCTCCCCCTCCCCTCTTCCTCTTTCCCTCCCTCTCTCCCCTCCTTCCCCTCCCCCCTTTGCCCCTCCCAGCCTCCTTCCCATGTTCTGGACAGTTTCTTCAGATTCCAGGTTACATTTTGTTGTTGTTTTCTATTCAGCTGAGGATCACCTGCCATTTAACACTTCCAAGAGTTTTTACATTTCAATTATTATATTTTTTATTTTTGGAAGTTTGGCTTGCTTCGTTTTCAAATTTCCTGTTAAGTCTCTTGCTCCTTATTTGTTGTTTAACCTTCCCCTGTTATTTCTCTAAACACGATGAATACATTTATTTTACACTGTGACTCCTACAATGCCAATTTCTGAAGTCTAGGAGGATCTGACTCTGTCACCTGCTGTTTCTTCTGTGTAGCTCAGGATGGAATGTTTCTTGAATACTTTGAATTTTATTTAATTCTCATTTGGACCTGTGTCTGTGGGAATTCACTGAAGATAGGATTGAGTATTTTCTTCCAGGAAGATTTGATTTTGCTTCTGGTGAGTATCTTGGAGCACCAGACTCTCTTATTTTTATACCTTTAAAAATTGAGCTATGTCTTACAAAAGGTAAAGTCCAAAGCCAGCGTGGTGCCACATGCCTGTAATACCAGCACTCTGGGTGGCTGAGGCAGGAGGATTGTGTTTGACACCAGCCTGGGAACTTAGTGACTTAAGTGAGACCCTATCTCAAAAAAAAAAAAAAAAACCTTGGGACATAGCTCAGTGCAAATGCCTTGGGTTTGATTCTCAGTACTCCTTCCCAAATAAAGTCCATGAATCTTAAAAGCATAGCTTGATAAATTTTTTTGCAAAACATTTAAATATAATTGTTATTGAGGGAAAAGTACATTAATCTTGCATGTACATTTTAATAGGTATACATTCATATAACTCTGATCTCAGTTAAGATATAGAACATTCTCAGGATTCCAGAAAGTTTTTCCAAGTTCCTTCCAGTTACCACCTAGTGAGAAAGCCACTCTTTTAACTTCTACCAAGTCACTGATTCACTGTGAAATGTTTTTCAAATAGGACCACAATAGGCTTCTTTATCCTGGTATGCATCTGTGGGATTCATTTGCATTATCCCATGTGCTGATAATTTGGCCATTCTCATTTCTGTAGAGTCCTCCATTGCATGAATACACCATATTTCATTTATGCATTCTCTTGTTGATGGCCATTTCAGCAATTTTCAGTTTGGTACTGTTATAGATATGGCTTCTACAAACATTCTTATATAATACTTTTGATAAATATAGCGGTTTTTTGTTGGTGCTTTTTGGTGGTACTGGGGGATGTTGTTTGTTTGTTTTTGTTTTTGTTTTTCTTCCGGTACCAGGAATTGAACTCATGACCTTGCACTTGCCAGGCAAGCGCTTTTGCCACTGAGCTAAATCCCCAGCCCCAGTACTGGGGGATGAACCAAGGGCTTTTGCACTGATCTATACCCCTGGTCCTTTTTGTATTTTTTATTTTGAGACAGGGTCTTGCTAAGTCATTAAGTTGTCCGGGTTGGGTTTGAACTTGTGATCTTCCTGCTTCAGCCTCCCGGAATGCTTGAGATTACAGGTATGTGCCATCACCTCTGGCCTTATTTTTATTGAGTAAACACCCAGGAGTAAAATTACTGGGATATGAAATATGTGGATGTTTGGTTTAGTGGATGCTGCCAATGTTTTCCCATTTAGTGATTGTGCCAAATTACTTCCCTACCAGCCACAAAAAAATTTCAGTGAATCTACATCCTCACCAGCACTTAGCATTATCAATTTTTAATTTTTTGCCATTTTGATTGTGTTTGAAATACAGTGGTATTTCATTGTGGTTTAAATTTGTATCTTCCTGATAATTAATGATGTAGGACACACTTTCATGTTGACTGACTATTTTGGCTTGTTTGATATGGGCACAAGTCTTTGTTCTCCTCTTTCTTTTCTTTTCTTTTTTTTTGTTTTTGTTTTTGTTTGTTTGTGTCTCACTATGTAGTGCAAGCTGGCCTTGAACTTGCTTATGTAGCCCAGACTGGCCTCAAACTCACAGCAATTCTCCTGCCTCAGCTTCCCAAGTGCTAGGATTACAGGTGTGTGCCACCATATCTAACTTGTCCCCCTTTTCCTGAACTTAGAATTAATTGTAATTCACCAGAAAAGTAAAGTGGTTCACATTATATAACACATCCAGCATAGTCTAGGGCAGTGGTGTGCTGGTAAACTGGTTCTCAGAATTTTTTTTAAAGTCTGATTTGTAGCTTTTTCTCATTTCTGTGGTATAAATATTCCACCATAGCCAATTTCAATTTCAAGCTACCAATTGAATGGCTCACAAAATCTCTGAATATTTAACGAACAGCTCCCATGAGCCAGTGTGGATTGGCTCCAGGATACCACTGAGTCTGGGGCAGCGCCTCTAATGAAACTAATTGATAATTCTACAGCAAAACACATAAATATTCACACTAATTGGTATAAAACAGTCTCACATCCATTGAGGTCAGATTTTTGCTTGTAAATGAGTCAACCACCAATTAACTGCAAGAGAAGAACTTTTAGTTTGCAAGGCTTCTTGGGTTTCCACACTGCATGTAAGAAACTGTTGCTAAGTATCTGCTTGTGTTCTACTATTTGTGGATTTGGGGTGCTTCAGGAAGTTCTGCTGAGCTTTTGTGCCCATCAGTGATCAAGGATTTTGAACTAAACAATCTCTAAAGTCCATTTAGTTCTAGAAGCCTATGGCTAAAAATTCAAAAAATATTTCACTAATTGCACATTTTTACTTCTATTTTATGCTGCTGTGGGATGAAGTTTTTCAAAACATGTTTTCTGAAACTCATAAAAGCAGAAGTCACATGGTTCTTTCTCTAGATGGTTCTGGATTCAACTCTTGACACTGTCCCTTACTTGCTTTTTGATTTTGGGTGAATCACAGTAAATCTCTTTGTGTCTCATTTTCCTCATCTGATAGCGAAAACTACAATTTTTAAGAAGAGAACAGGAGGCATAACTTAGCAGGAGCGTATTTGTGTAAGATGCCCAGTGTCCTGTGTTTGATCACCAGCCCCATTATCAACCAACCAATCAACAAACAAACAAAAAAGAATTCCTGGTCCATCTCTGAGCTGCCTGCTGGGGGCTTCCTCGGTGCTGGGGCCCCAGTCACCTGCGTATCTCAGGTCAGTAGTGGCATGGGGGGGTCGGTGTAGGGAGAGATAGTTTGTAGCGTCATCAGAGGGTCTGACACCACACACCTGAGTGCTCCCCATCTTTCCACCTGCACTGGCTGATTACAGACTGCGGCAGCCTCTTGGGCAGCAGCACTCAGGCCCAATCGGATCCTCCTCTCAGGACCCGTATTCACCTGAGCAAATGTCCCATCAGGCCTCATCCTGCCCTAGCAAAAGTCTGAAGTCTGCCACTGTGAGGTGGGTTCTTGAGCCTTTTTCTTCCTTTAGGACCTGTCTGGAACACCCTTGAGGGTAATGGAAGCTGCGATGGATCCACAGCTGTGTCCTGTGCTGTCCAGTTCCTGGAGAGGCTATCTACTGGGGCAGGGCCAGAGTGGGGTTACTGAGCCATCAAAGTGTGAGTATGGCCAGTGGTCACTCTTGCCAGGCTCCCATTAAACTGTTCTGATGTGTGTTTTATTTATTCATTATTTATTTATTTTGTAGTGCTAAGGATTGAACCCAGGTCCTTATGCATGCTAGGCACACACTCTACCACTGAGCTAAGGCCCAGCCTATGACGTATATTTTGAAAGTTAGCTTGCCTGTCTTTTTCTGATGGACTCCCAGGAGCTTATTCTGGCCACAAACCATTAGTTGGATATGTATATTGAAAACACCTTCTCCCAGTCCGAAGCTTATCCTTTACCTCTCCTAAATGAAAATTTCAATTTTAATGAAATCTATTCATCATTCTTTTCTTTTGTATGTGCATGTGCATATGTGTTTATTTTTTGCAGTACTAGGAATTGAACCCAGGGCCTCACCAGTCTAGGCAAGCACTCTACCACTCACTACATCCCAGCCCTTTTTAAATGGTATTTTGAGACAGGATCTCATTAAGTTGCCCAGGCTGACCTCAAACTTATGATCCTCCTGCCTCAGTTTCCTGAGTAAATGGGTTTCCATGTGTGTACCCCCATGGTGTGGTGTTTCTTATATATTTGAAGAAATAGATGTTTATGCATATTTTCTTCCAGAACGCTTAACATTTTAGTTTTCTTATCTAGCTCTCTTTCTACTTTGAATTAGTTTTTGTGTAAAGGTCAAGATTTGGTTTTTTTTTTTGTTTGTTTTTTGTTTTTTTTTTTGTTTTTTGGTTTTTCTCCGGTACCGGGAACTGAACTCACGACCTTGCGCTTGCCAGGCAGGCGCTTTTTGCTGCTGAGCTAAATCCCCAGCCCCAAGATTTGGTTTTTTATATGGCTCTCTAATTTGGCAGCTCTATTTACTGAAAAGACCGTTCTTTCCCCAACCAAATCTCAGGGAACCTCACTAGCCAGGTGAACACATGGGTCTGGCCTGGGACTGTATTTTGTGCTCCTGATCTATTTGTTCATCTTTGCACTCATGCCACGCTGTCTTACTTACTACAGTTTGTTTTAATTAAACTTTTTATCATGACATAATTGTAGATTTCCATGCAGTTGTAAGAAATAAGAGAGGTCTCCTGTTCCCTTTCCTCCGTTTCTCCCAGTAGTGACATCTTGCAAGAAAGTAGTAGAACATTCCATCTAGGATGCTAATTGGGACACAATCTATCGATCTTACCCAGATTTCCCATCTTACTTGTATTATTTGTATTCATATACACATATATGTTTAGTTCCATGCAATTTTATCTCATGTAGATTTGTGTATCCACCACCTCCGACAAGATAAGACATAACCATCACCAAAATAATCTTTTGTGTTTTCCTTTTTTAACCACACGCACTGTCTTTCCACATTCTCTCCCTACCCTGTTCCTCAACTCTAACCCGACAATCATTAATCTGTACTCTGCTTCTGTAATTTTGTCATTTCAAAAATGATATATGAATGGAATCATACAGTATATAATGGTTTGTGAATGTCTTCCTTTACCCAGCATAAATTCCCTTGAGATTTATACAGACTGTTACTTGTGTTCAGGGTTTGTTCCTTTTTTAATGCCAAGTAATACCCCATGGTCTGGACATATCAATTTGTTTTATCATTCACCCACTGAAGGCTATCTGAACTGCTTTCAGTGTTGCGTGGTTAAGAATACAGTTGCTAAGAACAATCAGGTATAGGTCTTTTTGTGACCATAAATTTCTAATTTGCTTGGATAACTGTCCAAGAGTACAATTTCTGGATTGTGTGGTAATTTTATGCTTATTTGTTTCTTAAATAGATTTTATTATTTAGAACAATTTTCAGTTCACAGAAAAATTGAACAGAAGGTACAAACCATTCCCAATACAGGTATACTCTTATCCTAAGGCCTCTACCACCATCCAAACCCCATACCAGAGTGATGCATGTGTCACAATCAATAAATCTATATCATCACATCATTACCACTCAGAGTCCATAGTTTGCACTAGGGCTTACTCCTGGATTGTACATTGACTGGGTTTTGACAAATGTATAATGGCATGTATCTACCATTGTTACATCATGTGGAGTAATTTCACTGCCCCCAAAATCCACCTATTCATTCCTCCCTCTCCCCTAACCTCTGGTGACCATTGATCCTTTTACTGTCTCCATAATGATGCCTTGACCAGATTATCATATAGTTGGAATCAAACAGTATGAAGTTTTTCCGAGTACCTTTTCACTTAACAGTATACATTGATAGTTCCACTATGTCTTTTCATGTCTAGACAGATCATTTCTTCTTAGCACTGAATAACAGTCCTTTGAGTGGGTGTGCTATCATTTATTTATTCATTCACCTACTGAAAGACATCTTGATTGCGCCTAACTTTTGGCAATTCTGAATAAAGCAGCAAGAAACATTCATATGCAAATTTTTTGATGGACATAGATTTTCAAGTCCTTTGGGTTAATACAAAGGAGCACAGGGGCTGGGGATTTAGCTCAGCGGCAAAAGCGCCTGCCTGGCAAGTGCAAGGTTGTGAGTTTGGTTCCCGGTACCGGAGAAAAACAAAAAAACAAAACAAAAAAAAACAAAGGAGCACAATTGCTAAATTATATGGTAAGGGTACAAGTGTGTTTCCTAGAGGCTAACGGTATAGAACCTCTTCTGCTGTGCTTATGTGCCATCTGTATGTCTTCTTTGATGATATGTGTAGCCATGTCTTTTGCTCATTTCCTGACTGGATTTCTTTTTCATTGTTGAGTTTTGAGAGCTCTTTATATATCCTAGTACTAGCTCTTTATTCCAAATATTTCTTCTAACTATACATTTAAATATATCCTGAAATACATTAATATTGGCCTAATAGCTTTATGCTTTTTCTTCAATATATTCTCTGCAACTGAAAATCTTTTGAATTTCCATATAAATTTTAGAATGAATTTATCAAAATCCTGAGAGGGTTTTTATTAAATTGAGAGCTATTGATCCATGTGGATAGAAACAATACCTTTAAAGTGGTTAGTAGTCCAATCCATGAACATGGTATATTTCCTCCATTTATCCAGGTCTTATTTCATTTCTCTGTGCAGTGTTTTATACTTTTCAATATATAAGTTTTGCATATCTTTCATTAGAAATATTCATGGTATTTGGTGGGTTTGGGTGTGGCTATAAATGACATTATTTAAATTTTGTTTATTTTATTTTTGATTTTTGTGTTTTTGAAACAAGATCTTACTATGTAGTTCAGGCTGGCCTTAAACTCACTATGTAGCCAAGGCTGGCCTTGAACTCACAGCAGTCCTCCTGCTTTCGTCTCCCAGTTGCTGGTATTATAGGCATATACCACCATGCCTGGCTGAAATTATATTTTTAATTGTTGCTCATATGTAAAAACACAATTAAACTTTGAATACTGGCTTTGCATACAGAGGCCTTTCTAAATTCACTTTTGAACACTAATATTTTGTAGACTCTTTTGGATTTTCCACATGCACAATATGTCATTTGTAAACAATGACATCTTATTTCTCCTGTACAAAGTTGTATATTTTTCTTGCCATATTGCACTGACTGGGGGCTCTAGTACAGTACTGGCAGTTCTGGGGATTGAACTCATGGCGGTCACGCAAAGCTACATTCCCCAGCCCTTTGTTTAAAATTTAAAAGAGACAGGGTCTTTTTTTTTTTTTTTTTTGGAGACAGGGTATCACTATGCAGTCTAGACTGGTCTTGAACTCACTGTGTAATCTATGCTGGCCTCAAGTTCACTATGATCCTCCTGCCTCAGCCTCCCCAGTGCTGGGATTACAGGTGTGCACCATCATGCCTCACCGTAATATAATATTGAATAAAGATGGTGCTAGTGGACAGGTGATATAAAGAAAAAAACATTCTATTTTTCATTGATAAGTATGACATTAGCTGTAGAGTATTGTAGATGCCCTTTATAAGATTAGGGAAGGCTCTTTCAATTCTCAGCATGCTACAGTTTTTCTTTTATGTCATGATTGGGTATGGAATTTTACCAAATAAATTTTCCACATCTTTTGAAATTATCATTTTTACAGCATTCTGTTAAAGTGGCAAATAACACTGATTTTTGAAAGGTAAATGAACTTTACATTCTTGAGATAAGTCCCATTTGGTTGTGATATATTATTCTTTTTATACATCACTAGATATGTTAACATTTCCTGTAGGATTTTGCATTTTAATTCATGGAGATGTTGTCTTATCATTTACCTTTTTTGTAATGACTGTCTCAGAGCCTGATAACGAGCTTAGGCTGAGTTCATAAGCTGAGTCAGGAATGTTTCCTCTTTTCTATTCTCTAGAAGACTTTGTAGGATTAATATTTTTTCAGTTTTATGCCAGGTATGGTAGCACAAGCCTGTAATCCCAGCCCTTAGGAAGCTGAGGCAGAAGGATCGTTGCACATTTGAGACCAGCCTGGGCTACAAAGTGAGCTCAAGGCCAGCCTGAACTGCATAGTGAGACCTTGTCTCAAAAAGACAAAAAAAACCCTTTTTTCAGTTTTAATTTTTTTGTTATTATGTGTTTACAGTACACAATGACTTGGCATGTGTACATAACACATCTTAATCCTCTTTCTCATTCCCTCCTCTCCCCTCCAGTATTAATATTTTTTATTCTCTAAGTGTTTGGGTAAATTTACCAATGAGGCTTTCTGCTTTTAGAGTTTTCTTTGTAGAAAAGTTTTAATTTACAGATTTAATTTTTTTTTTTTTTTTTTTTTTTTTTTTTTTTTTTTTTTTTTGTACTGGGAATTGAACTCAGGGCCTCATGCTTGCCAGGCAGGCACTGTGCCGCTGAGCTAAGTCCCCTGTCCTTAATTTTTAAATAGAAATAGGTCCATCCAATTTTTTTATTTTTCCTTTTATTTATTTTGGCAAGTAATATTTTTCAAAGAATGTGTCCATTTCAATTAAATTATTAAATTTTGGCATAAAGAGGTTTATAATATTTTATTACCTTTTAAATGTCTAGCATCTGCAGTAATATCCTGTGTGTCCTTTCTTCATTCTTGAGGTTTGTAACCTCTCTCTCTCTCCTTTATTTCTCCCACAAACTCCACTTTTGCCTTTGTTAATTTTCAGGTCCATTTTATTTTTTTTTATTTTATTTTTATTTTTTTGGTTTTTCTCCGGTACCGGGAACCGAACTCACGACCTTGCACTTGCCAGGCAGGTGCTTTTGCCGCTGAGCTAAATCCCCAGCCCCTTCAGGTCCATTTTAAATTGTGAGTTTCAGCTGGATTTTTTTTCCATCTTGAATTGTTTTTTGCACCACATCAGAAATTAAAATTTAGGCCTTGACTCCATGGGAGGGCCAGTCCATGTCCACATCTCCTTGGGATATTTTCCTTTAATCCCACCCAAAGCCAGTGCTGAGACAGACATCTCTGCTTCTGTGAGGTAGGATTTAAATTTTAAAAATCCACCCTGTCTTCAGTGGTATAGCCTTTCCTGAATCCATAATTTATGTGGGATGATCTCTGGCTCATTTGGCCCCCTGCCCTACACGGCTCATAGGTGTCATGTTACCTGAGCTTGGCATCCTGCAACTTCAGTGTAGGCTTATCTGTGTGGTCTTATGTTCCTGCTTTGTTTTTGGCATGAGTGGATATCTTTACTTTCTTTAAGATTTATTTATTTCCAGACAGGCATGGTGGTGCATCCCTATAATCCTAGAACTCTGGAAGGCTGAGGCAGGAGGAACACAAGTTTGAACCCACCCTGGGCAATTTAGTCACTTAGCAGCACCCTGTCTCAAAATAAAAAATAATTTTAAAAAGGGCTGGAGACAAGGCTGTGTGAAGCCCTAAACTGCCCAAGCTGAACTCAAACTTGTGATCCTCCTGCCTCAGCCTCCTAGAGTTCTGGAATTACAGGTGTACACCATCACGCCTGGCTCCTGGATGTCTTGCAAGCCTCTGGGTGCCTGGGAGGCTCCTTTGGTACAGGAGACAAACCTTGATCTTCAAGGCAGAATATCTGGCCCCACACCACTCACTCAGTGAACCCTTCAGTCAGTCATTATTACCCTTGGACGCTTGGATTTTCCCTCTGAGAAAGAAAAATGTCTCTTTCTCAACCCTCACAGGGAGACCTGTCGGGAGGTTCCGGGGAGACTTTGTAATCTGTAAGACACGGAGCCCACAGGCGGCACAGCACTGTGGGAAGTCCCCGGGTGGCCTTCTTCCTCCTTCCTTTGCCCAGACCTCCCCTACTGAGGGCAGACCTACCAGCTACCCACCAAACGCCAGAGCCTCGCTCTGGTCTCCTCCTCTTCCCTCACCTCCGCAGGAGGGTCCAGCAGCAGCAACTACTGATTCTGCCTCCTTGGCATCGCTCCCAGCCTTCCCTTCCTCCCCTTCCACACCCCAGTGCAGCGCAGGCTCCATCAGCTCTCCCCTGGGTGGGCACAGCGGCCTCCTTCTAGCCGCCCTGTGCCTGTCTTGCCCTCTTGACAGCCCTCTTGCACCTTGGCCACCAGAAAGATCTGCATGAAACGGTCCGATCCGTCCTCCCTGTGCTCCCGAACCCCAGGGTGGCTCCCTTCTGGCGTTCAGATGAAGGCTGCACTGCTCGCGGGCACGCAGCCCTTGCACTTGGTTTCATCTCTGCTGCTCTCCCTGTCCCTGTCCCACACTCAAGGCTTTTTGCTTCCCCTCTCTCCCTCCCTCCCTCCCTCCATCCTTCCCTCCCTCCCTCCCTCTCTCCCTCCCCTCCTTCCTTCCTTCCTTCCTTCCTCGTGCCAGGCCCTTCTCCTGGCATTCCCCTCCTCCTTTCCCTGCCACCCCAGTCATTGCAGACCCTATGGTGAAGCCTGGGCTGCCGAGCATGGGTGGGCCATGGTACTGCAGTGTGGGAGAACGAGGCAGGGCATAATCTAGATGTGTGCACGCTGTGATACTGCTTCTGCCCTGGGAAGCCTTCGTGAAAACCTCTGCTCTCCTAGGCTGAGTCACGAGGTGTGAGAGCTGCTTCTAAACCCAGGTGTGGACTCCTAGTGGGGTCAACCAGATGTGCCGTTTGGGCGGGATCGCCAGAAGATGAGTGGTGTAGGGTTGCTGAGATGTCCTCTGTCCGTTCTGAGTGTTTTCACTACGCTCACGCAGGCGGGACTTGGTTGTCCTCTGCTTGGGACGGTGGTACCCACCCTTGTCATGTCAGCTTCAGGGTTGGCTTGAGAGGGCCAAGGCCAGAAGGGGTGAGACCTATCTGTCCGCATCCTTTCGCTTCTCTTTCTCTCTACTGCCCGCTCACAGCGGTATGCTGTGCAGGTCTTTGGAAGGTCCTCTTCTGTCCATTTTGGTATAATTTGGGACTTTCTCCTGGTCCTACCACTTCCTCTGTGTGAATCCTTTAATACTTAAATTCTTTGAGCCAAGATTTCCTCTCTGAAAAATGGGGCTGTTGAATCCTCCTGACTGGGGCATTGGGAGGAACAGCAAAAATGCACGCCCACCCCACACCACACCTCTGCTGCTAAGCACAGGAAAGGAACAGGCCAGTGGTCATGCTTTTGCTCCACTCCTTCCTGCCCCCTCCTATGTGTGTTTCATGGAGAAGACCTTGTCTTATATGAAACCGAGTCATTCTCCCACCCCACGTTGGCCCCCAGCCTGACATACCGCAGGGCCCCATCAGAGCGTTCTGAATTCAGTCAAGTAAGGAAGGGGCATGGAGGAGGACGGGCAGTGCCCTGTCAGAACACTCGGACCTGGGGTAAGGGCGGGACTCTCCCTCATAGTCCCAAATGCTCCTGTGCAGCATGTTACCCAGGCTTTGCGCTGAGCAGGACTGGTCCAGGTTCACGTCCCAAGCCTGCTCTCATTTGCTGTGAGATGGGGACAAGGGCCATCAGGTCTGCAAGCCCTGGTTCGATGTTTACAGAAGAGGAGTCATTGCTGGCTCCAAGTGTATGGTAGAGGTCACACCTCACACACAGTAGGTGCTCAGGAAACAGGCCCCAACCTGCCCTCCTACTTCTTTCCCTCCCTCCTCCCTCCTTTCCTTTCTTCCATATGAGAGATGTCTCCAAGGAAACAGGAGGAATTATTTTAAGAAAAGAGCCGAGGGCTCGGGTGGGAGCAGATGGTGGCTTGGGCATCTGGGAGGCAGAAGCAGGCTGCACTGGCCCTTCCAGGAGACAAGGGACCCAGGTGCTCCCCCATCCCAGGGCCTGGAGGCAAATCCATATTGAGAGACAGAGAATAAACAGTTCTTGCATCACAGAGGAGCGACAGAGTGCTGGCTGTGGTTGTGTTTGCCTTGCCAGGTGACCCTGAAAACGTCTGGAGCCTGTATAGCCTGGTGGCCTGTGGGGGAGGGGGAGGCTCTGCTGCCAGGGGAGGGGCAGGGAACAGGTAGCACTGGGGGGGGTGGGACCCCGGTGCAGAACAGGGCGAGTAAAGGCCAGGGTGCTCCTCAGCTGGGCGCAAATTCATTCGTTCATTCGTCCACTCTTGTTCACTCAGCTCCTCGAGCACCTCCCTTATCTCTGCCAGGCAATGAGCACACCTCATTTCATGTCCTCCCTGGAGCATCCTTGGGAGATTTTTGACCACATGGTACAGATGAGGAAACCAGTATTGAGAGTACTTGGATTCACCTTTGAACTCAAGGATTTACCTCCATGGGCTGCCAGTGGGCTTCTGTGTGCCCACCCGGCCTCTGGGTCTCTGTGCACGACTTGACACTGGCGTGTCCTGGCCTCCTCTTGCTTGTCAGGCCATGACCTGCACAGCCCCTGTGTCACTTACTTCTCACGCTCTGTGGATGCTCAGAAGGGGCCCCTCAGGCACGCTGAGTTCTTTTGGGTCTCCTCCAAAGGTGAGAGCGCCCTGGAGGCCAGAGATATTCCTCACGCACTTCTGGGTCTCCAGTGTCCAACTAAGCCTCCGTGAGTGTCCGTAAGCGCAGAATGAATGAGTGAATGAATGAGATGAAGAACACCGTGGGATTTCCACTTCTAGCTTCAGTTTGTTCTCCAAACATTTCTCAGGCACCTCCTCCATGCCAGGCCTGGTGCCAGCCCCAGGGATAACGATAACTCAAGCCTCACCACGTACTCTGTGGTTTACGTTGCGCTTGCACTGTAGAAGTCAGTGCTGCCCTGCCCGGCAGGTGTTTGTGCTCCTGTCCATTTTCTGCTTGTGGAAACTGAGGCCCAGTGAGGTTGGATAAAAAGTTGTGGAAGAGCCAAATTAGAATTCAGTCCTCTTTACTCCAGAGTCCAAAACAAAGCAGAGAAATACACATGAACATTTGGAAACTATAGGAAAAAAGGAAGAGGGCAAATCTCAAGACAAATCTCATCATAGCCTCTTGCTCCAGGATAAATCTCACCAGCCATTTGGGTATCTTCCGCTTGCTTTGGTTGAGCCTATTGGTACAATGCCACACAGATACAAGTGACACGGTCACAGTGGGAAAATAGGCTGTCCAATGCCACAGTTTGAGAACTCAATGTGGTCCCAAACCTCAAAGAGCTACTTTTAGCCTTGTGAGACAGAAGCAAACAGATGTATCTGAACTTGAATCTCTGAAAGGCAGACCCAAGACAGGCACTTGAGCACAGGTAGTATTTAGGAGGGTTTCTAGGAAGCAGGAAGAAAGGGTACAGAGCATGACAGGGAGGGACAGAGGGTCATTAAATGTGCATGAGCAAGCAGGTGACTGCTGTGAGCCACTGGACTCCATCCTGTTGAGTGTCTTCTGAGGAACAGTGGAGAAGATCCCCAGAACTGTCTCCCTGAAGGGTAGGAACCTGAGCAGTTGACTTCCTTCCCTGCAGAGGTTCAAAGGTTATCCTGGAGGCAGTGACTCACTACATTGCCAAGCTGTCCTGTGCTTAGGCTGAGCCAGTTTCTGCAACTTCAGAAAACTCCATCAGGCAAAAAATGGAGCGATCTGGTGGGCACCTGAAGGGGCCAGCATTTGGAAGCAATCCATGCCGCTGCAGTTGGAATCCAAGACTGCCACCTGAAGTGTGTGCTATATACTGTTTGAGACATGGCGTGTCTTTGTTATCATAAAATATCTTGAGGATGAAAAGCTGGGCATAGGAGCAGGACACAGAAGTCAGTCGGCAAAGATTTCCTCTGAGTAAGTGATGCTGGAGTTTCACTTTGAAAGGTGAGTATGAGGTAGGGGAAGAGGCATTCCAGGCAAAGTCTGAGGTGTGAAATGGCTTGTTTGGGGGAGAAACAGCAGAGTCTATGCCTGAGTCTTAAGATTTGACCAAAATTGAGTTGGGAAACAAAAGCTGAATGGCGAAGGGCTTTGAATATCAAGCCAAGGAGTTTGAACTTCATCCCCGGGTACTAGGGAGCCAATGCAGGGTTCTAAGCAAAGGAGGGACATCGTCAGATCTGTGCATGGAAAGATTCTCTTTTGGACTGCTGTGAGGATGAATTGGAAAAGGGGAGAATGGAGTAGGAGCCTGAGGAGGAAGTTCCCTGCATGGGCCAGGACACCCTATGGGCCTACTTCCCTTTTTGTCCCCAAGAGGCTGGCCCAATCTGCTCAGATAGGTGACCAGCCTGGAGAATGTACTGGGGCTGGGCATCCCCAGATTCGTCTTGGCCAGTCTGGAAATTCTCTGGTTTGGTACAAACCAAAGCTCATCTTCTACTACAGTCACTGCCTGGATTTGGTCATTACTCGCGCTGGTCATGATCAAGGGCTGGATGTTGCCTCTGCTAGGAAAGTTTTTCACTGGAGTCGGTCATTCCATCCTCTCCAGGGTAATTCCTGAAGCTCACTGCTCGGAGCTGGCAGGTTTGATGGCAGGAGTGAGGGAGATCACAGGAGGCCCAGGGTGCCGTGGTTTCTTCCTTACCACATTGGCTGCCCCCGACCTCTGGGCTGGGTCAGGCAAATGTGCCCAAGTTCCACAGTTTTTCACATCTATTCCATTCAGAGCCTTGATTATGCTGATTGCAAGGTGGTGCTGGTATTCACTGACCCTTCCCCAAATAAGCCACGCTGGATTCCACTTTCTCCCTACCTCCCTTTGAGTTTCTAGCCCTGTGATTCCCCCTCACCTTTCTGTTTTTTGAGTTATGGAACTCAGATACACCCAACTAAGCTACACAGAGTTCTTGTTTTATGACATCTCTTAGCACTGGCCCAATGTGTGTGGCCCAATGTATGTGATGCAATGTAGTAAAATACATGGCATAGTATAGAGTCTGCACCTGTGGGTCCCTGCCCACCCACCAACTAAACTAGTATCTGACATCTCCTCTGTGTTGTCCCCCACCCCAACTGTACTAACGGTCATTAAGATTCCGAGTTTTGATTTTATCCTACCCTGGTTCTTTATTTTTAGTCTTGTCCCATGTATGAATACCTACACAGTATGTTGGTTTTTACATGTGTATTGATTCTCTGTTAAAAGGTACCATATTGTTTATAGTCTTTTGTGTAGCTCAGTGCTGTACTGATGAGAATTTGGGTTGTGATTCAACCATCGTGAAGGCTGTGTATGACCACACCACTATGTATTTGCTTATTCATTTTCCCATTAATTGATAATCAGATTGTTTTCAGGTATTCTGCTGTTATAAACAGTACTGCTATAGACATTCTTGTGCATTCTCCTAATGCTCTACAAAATGGGGTCCAGGGAACAGCAACTCTGGCATCCCCAGAAACTCGTTAGAAAAGAATGCAGAATCTTGGGTTCTGTCCTTTTTTTTGTACCAGGGATCTAACTCAGAACCTTGCGCTTGCCAGGCAGGCACTTGCACCACTGAGCTACATCCCCAGCCTGTTGGGTGCTGTCTTAAATTAGCGGGACAGGAATCTGCATTTCACAGCTCTCCCCTATACCATAACGAAGCCTCCTTGAGCATGTCACACATCTGCTGAAGAATCAGTAATGCCTCCCTCTGCCTGACTTTTAAAAAGCTATTATTACAATATTTATTTCCTGTTCACAAAAAAGTCATAGAGAATAGCACAGCATACACCCACCAGCACCCAGGCTAAGAAATAAGCAACTGGCCCCTATTACATTCCTTCCCTCTCTCTGTCAGGGTCACTACTCCCCTGAGTTTGCTATTTATCACTCCCATGGGTGTTCCTACACTTGCATTAGATATGTGTGCTCCTAAATCATAGAGTGTTACTTTGCCCATTTTTCAAACTTTATGCTCACCACTGAACTGTGTGTTCTGTGTGCAAGATGCTTTTTTCATCCAACAATATCTATTTTTTTATTTTTAAGAAACTGTACTGAAGCACAAAATTCAAACAAAGAATTCACAATCACAATCATATGACTGAATTTTCACAAACTAAATCAACTGTGATTTTGAGATTTGTTCTCGTTGGGTGCATATGGCTTGCACTGGCCTGTTTTGTAGATCATGAAGTGGAGACAGTTCTCCATTGTCTGAATTCACTGTTTATTTGGGCTGCAGATGATGACATTTAGGCCAGGTCCAGCTTTTCACTGTTACAAATGGCCCTGCTATAAACATCCGAGGACCGTCTCCAGGGGCCCTGCTCTGGCGGGAACGCCTGCTCACCGTCACCAAGACCACACGGCGCAGGGCTCCCAGCTCAGTGCGGAAGGACTTGCCCACCTACTCCTCCCTGCCCACACCCTGCCCAAACCCACAGCCCTCTCTCTGCCTCCCTGCCACCCCGGGGCTCCAAACTTACCTCTCTTGGGGCTGGGGATTTAGCTCAGCGGCAAAGCGCCTGCCTGGCAAGCGCAAGGTCGTGAGTTCGGTTCCCGGTACCGGAGAAAAACCAAAAAACAAAAAAATAAATAAAGAAAGAACAAACTTACCTCTCTTTCCAGATTTGGCTACAACCCCACCTCTGCCAGGAAGCCCTCTTGGGCAGCAGTGGTCCCCTTGTCTCCTCTCAGTTGTCAGAGCCCAGGAGACAGACGAACCCCGTGCAGACTCTGGAGAGGGGGTACATGCTCTTGAGAAGGAGCATGGGTGGGCCAGTAGAGAGTGTGAGAAGCTGGGACATGAAACTGATTGCTCTGGGTCTTGATGGGTGAGTAGGAGTTTGTCAGGTAGAGCCAGTGGGAGGGCACTGCAGGCACAGGAAAGGCAGAGGCTAGGCGCCGGAACAGTGGCTTCTGGGATGAGGATGTGGGCAGGCAGTGGATGAGATGGAAAATGGGTTGTGAGGAGCCTTGACTGCCAGCCATTAACGCTGTTCTAACTTCTGCACGCAGGGGAAGTACCACATGCATCTGACACCTACTGAGCGCCAGCACAGCAAAGAGCTTTCTGAAGTCCATTATCTCTGGCTCTTCAGCTCAAGTTGGGGATAGATAGATACTCGTGTTGCCCTCATTTTACAGGTACGGGTGCGGGGCTCAGAGGAGTCTAGGATCAGAGCGCCAGGAGAGATAGGACGGGTACACGGACCGGCCCGGGTCTATTTGGCTCTAGGGACTTCTTAACTCCTGTGCTGCCTAAGGCAAAAAAGCCCCTGGAAGAGGGCTCCGCAGGAAGGGGTCACCAGGAGAGGGCACCCATTCTCAGAAGCAGAAGCCCCAACGCGGAGGGGGCCTCCTGACTCCCGCGGTGTGACCCGGGCCAGCCTCTTTCTCCCTGAGCCTTATCCCTCCTCCATAGTGCAGAGTGCAGAGATAGTAACACAGGTTCGTGCCTGCCGGCTCCATAGCATGTAGTTCAAGTTCCCGCCCTGCCACGGCCCGCACTGTGTGACCCTGTTCTGGTAGCCTACCCTCTCCGGACCCCCAGCTGCAGATTTCCAAGGGCTCTTCTGGCTCGGGACCGAGCGCTGACAGCTGCAGAGACCCTCCCCCTCCCCCCGGGTTGCAGGAGCCTGCGTGGGGGTGGGGTGCCGGGGACCGCACGGCCCGTGTCCCGCC
>NW_004955422.1:25151082-25275469 GCF_000276665.1 Chinchilla lanigera | reverse complement strand
GGGGGTTGTGGGTTGGTGAAGGCCAGTTTTGTGGGGGGGTGCTCTGAGAATGGGAAGACCCAATATTAAAGGACAGTATTGATGCGGGAAGGGTTCCCCACATCCCCACCTGCAGGCCCCAACTCCAAGGGAGAGTGGACTGCCCCTCCACCTCTGCCTTCTCTTGTAGGAGGGGGCTGTGTTTCCTGCCAGGCTGAATGTGGTGGCAAGAGGTTGTACAAGACAATCTAGAATCCCTATTGGAGGAGCCCGGTAGAATTCTGTCCCTCCTTTTGTGACCATCTCTCCTTTCCCTTCTCTACCAGAGAACAGTAGGCTGCCTGGTCCCCTGGTGGCCCGAGGGGCCTGAGCCAGACTCCAGTGGCCAGCAGGACTGGGAGGAGCCACAGAGCTGGTACCCTGGCTGACTGGTGACTGCACTGTTGGGAGCCACCACCAAGCCCCAGAACGGGCCTTCAGTGGCCGCTCAGCCGCAGGCTCCGGGTGTGTTCCTAGCAGCCCAGGGAGATCCTGGCAGTGCATGTGGGGCAGGGGTATGTGCATTTGCCCGTGCTGTGGCAGAAGTGGGCTAGGGCTCCTGAGTCCCTTCGGAGCTGGGGAATGGCAGCTCAACTTCTGGGAGTGTGCCTGTGTGGGTCTATAGTGCCCTCCTCGTTCACCCATCAGCAGCCAGGCCAGACTGTACTGGGTGCTGGGGAAGGTGGGCAGGGCCCAGCGTGAAGAGAAAGTGTGTGGTAGACAGGCCTGACGGCTGAGTTATGTGGGGCCAGGGGAAGCATTCAGCTGGTGCCAGCCTTGAGATGGAGCCGCAGGTTTGAGGGCTGTGCCCAGGGCAGGAGGCTGCCTGGCAGCTGAGTTGGTGTTTTTGAAGGCAGTCTGCGCAGCACTTGGGAACTAAGCTTGCAGTGTGTATTTTGGAGCTTTTAGAGGACTCGGTGACGTATCTTGTGTATTGGGGCACCCACTGGTATCTCGTTAGGTTTTTGTGCAGTTTATGGTCTGCTGGCTTAGTAAAACAGCAGCACTTTTAATGGATGGAGAAATGGTGTCCAAGATACTTTATGTGACAGAGAGCAGGTGGTCTCTACACTAGCTTACGTCTGTGATTGATGGAGATTCATTCATTCATGCACGCATTTGTTCTTTCATTCAAAAAAAGCATTAGAAATAGCATTCTCTGGCTCCCGTGCATGTAAACACTTCCATCTAAACATTCTGAAGTATAAACTAACCAAATCTTATATTCATATATAATTTTTTAGAAAGCATGTAGTTGATATTCAGTAAATGCCCCCAGCCCCCAGCCTCCTGCCCTAGAGCCATCTATGGTATCTAGCTGCATTTTCACTCACATCCTCCCTCTTTGGCTTGGGTCTCCCAGGCCTGCTTTCAGTTCATGCTGGTTCCATCTCAGCCCGTCTTCCAGAAGAAAGCCTTCTCTGATGCGCAGGCTCAGGTGTCCCTGTCACCATCTCCACAGCCCTGAGGCCTCTGCTTTTACTACCTCAGGGACACATTTCCTTCATAGATGTGCCTTGGTGTGGCTGACATGGGAAGGACTGGGTTCTGTCTTCGTGCTGTCCCCCTGGCACTGAGGACAGGTCTTGGCTTGCGTGGGCCCTGGGTCCATTTGTTTTGTTAGAATTGGGGGATGAGCACGAGGTGAGCCATTTGAGTGAAGGGCTGGGCAATGGGCATCCCCTGTACTTGGCCAGGCCCGGTCACCTACATGACTGTCCCTGTGGGTTCCTGCTTCTACCTGTAAACCCAGAGGCACTTGGCCAGGATCTGTGGGAGTTACAGGCCATCGGCCTCTAAAATGCCAGCAGGACTGTGGGACCGCAGAGACCGTACAAGAGAAGGAGGGGTCATGTTTGGCAGGCTGTGCATTCTTGGGCCTTTCTGTGCCTTCCTGGTCAAACAGTTGCTTCGCGTCAAGTCACTTGCTCACATCATCACCCAATCGTCTTTTATTCACTAGGCCACTGTTTGTTCTCCTCTCCAGTGTTCAGTCTTCCATTCCTTCTTTGGGCCAACAGTGTTCCTGGCCCGCTGAGTGCCAGCTCTGTCCCAGCTTTGGGGACACAGAACCAAACTGATGAGGCCCTGTTCTGTAAACTGTGGCCCTTCTGCCGGCCCCTTCCTAGTGATGGGGAGCAGTGCTGCCTGTGTGCCGGAAGGGCCTTCTGGAGGCCAGGCATTGGTTTGGGTTCGGAGAACTGGGGATGTGGTTGAGGGAGAGTGGGGAGAAAGGCCTGCGGCTGAGGGAACCCCGTGCATAAAGACCGGAGAGCAGCTGTGTGGTCTGGGGAATGCGGAACGTGTGTGTCCCTGTAGGGGGAGGTAGCCCTCCTTAGGGTTACTACCCTGAGGGCATGGAAGTGGGCAGTGGGCCGTCTTGGCTGGGTGGCCACTAGGCGCCAGAACTCTGTTGCTGACTTCCTCTGCATCTTGGATGAAGGTGTGTCCTCTCTTTGGGCTCCCAGCCTTTGACCTGGTGACCTCAGAGGTACCTTCCACTTTCCCCCATTTGGGTCTACAGTGCTGACAGCCCAGAAAGGGAGGCCTCAGAACCCTGCTTCTTTGGGCATCCTTGGGGCTGTCACAGAATTGGGCTTGGTTTGTTCTAGTGGCTTTGGTGGGCAGCAGGTATACTGCCCAGGGTGGGGCCCACAGGGGCCGGATGAGACCCAGCAGTTCCTTCTAACAGGTGACCCTATCCTTTAAGGTTGACGGGTCTGACTGAGGGCCAGGGAACATCCACTGTGCACACTCTCCCTGGGCACCTTTTGAGAACGGCTGTCACTGGTGTGTGGGACCAATGCCAGGCCCACTCCTCACTGCATCAGACTGTCGTGGGGCCTTTGAGACTCCCAAGACTAGCTTTCTTCTCTTGCAGTCTGCAGGGGAGGGGGTTACCTATACTCTTTCCACGCCTGCTCTGCAGTCTCCTGGAAACTACCCTGGGCCAAGCCTGGGGCCTTTAGGATGTGGTCAGCACTCTACAGTTTGCAGAACCCACTTAATCCTTACCTTTTCTAGCTATCCCCTGGGATAGGAGTGGAAAGGGACATTATCTCCATTTGACAGATGAGGAAACTGAAGCTCAGAGAGGTTGGGTGACTGCCCAGGGTTACTCTGAGGTTGGGGGTGGACCCACAGTCCAGGAGCCCCAATCACTGGTCCTGAGGGAGGCCATCATGTCAGACCCTGTCCTTTGCTGATGGCACATGATTTCCTGAGCCAAGGAGCGGGACCCAGGATCTTTCTGTGCTGGGTTTCGCAACGCCGCCTCCTCCCCGCTGAGCTGAGCTGAGCTGTCTGACGTGGCCTTTTCAAAAACCCAAAATGAATGGAAGCACATTTTGTTTGGAGAATTTTGCTACACCCCTCACCAGGGCTGGTTGCAAAACCAGGCTTGGGGATCCCTGCTGATGTTGACGATGACAATAATAATAACTGTATCATTGGCTAACACTTTTTAAAAATCCATCCATTCAACAAATATGATTGACCGTCTCCCAGGGCCATGTACGGTGCTGAGCCCTCTATACTGAGAACTGGGTCCACATAACTTGTATGGCTTTGGTTTCAGCACCCGTCATGCCCTATTGTTAGCTCCACTTTTAACAGAGAGCTTCAGTAAGCTATTTAAGGCCACACAGCTAATAAAGCAGTGGCACCAGGACTGGGATCCGAGTCAGTGAGAGTTTAGAGTCTGGTCTTAGCCCTGTGTTCTGAGGATTCTGAAAATCCCATATGTTGACCAGCAAGTGCTGGGAGAGGGGATGGCCAGTGGGTGTTAGGCTGGGATCAAAGGTAGCAGACCAAGTTCCTGGCTTTGGGGAGCCAGGACGTGCACACTGGAGGCAGAGCTCAGCCTGGTCTGAGTAAGCAACCTCAAACTGAGCCGCCTGTGCCCGCAGCCCCATCTGAGTGTGAGCGCCATAGTTATGAGGCACAGGTGTTGGTAAGCACTGCTTCTGGTAAATGGGCCTATCTCAGGCCTCCGTCAGGCTTTCTGGGGATGCCGTGGGGAGGTGACATGGTGATAAGAAATGATCAAGATTGGCAGCCCGCTAGGGAGAGAAGGTAAAATATCTAGCTCCTGGAGCCATTCACTGGAGCGCAGCAGGCCCCAGGGCCCGTCTCAGGGGTGCAGGTGGCGCTGAGAAGAAGGCAGCCCGCGTTTGCCTCCCTCTTCAGTGTGGGAAGGCCTTTGCAGGCACCCTGTCTCCAGGTGTCTGCTTCACAAATGCTTAGAACGCTCTGTGTTGCACGAGAGGCATCTTGAGAAACGATGGGGGTGGGCTCTGTGCTTGGTGGTGTACAAATGGGACAGGCATCAGGCCCAGACATGAGCACAGACCTCCGGAGGCACTAACTGAGCATCTGCTGTGTACCCAGCTCTGCACTGGGCCCCAGACAGGGAATCTGTGCACCTCGGGTGCTGGGGCTAGAGTTTAGGTGTTTTTCTACAATGACAAATAAGCCCTCAGTGACAGAGAGGTGGGTCCCAGGGGCTTTTTCTTTGTAGTTGTCAAGAGATGGGTGCTGGGCATTTGAGGCCTTATACTAAGAATATTGAGCTGGTTTGCTGCTGTGCATCCTTTGACTGAGGACCTACACTTCTCTGGCTTCATGGTCTCCATCTCTTTGGTGAGGAGTATGGCTGGGGCTGTCTCTGAGGCACTGCTAGCTCAGCCCTCCAGGTCTCCAGGTGTGAACTGATCTGGGCTTCCCTCTGGAGGTGTCAGGGAACCCTCACTGTTCTCACCCTCCACTGCTGCCTGGCTTCTCCACTACCCTCTGTCCCCCCCCTCCCCCGTCCCCTCCACCCTGCAGCCCCTGCTGGAGGGCGGGGAGCGCCTTTCCTTCCGCCTACTGTGGATTGAGATCTTGAGCACAGCTTGCAAATGGGGATCTGGGTTTGCTGGAGACAGGGGAAAGGTTCTTCCCAACACCCTAGCTGCCTGCCTGCCTCTGCCCTGGCTGCCACCAAGCCCTGCGTCGCCTCAGCTCTGCCGCATCCACGCGGGGTGGGAGCTGGGGCCCTGGCCTGGCTGTCTGCCTGTGTGAGCATGGTGTTCTGAGGGCTGGGCTCTGGGATTCTGCAGCTGGCCAGGCAATTTCGTAGTGACAGGTGGGGGCGTTGCTGCTGGGGGTCCAGGCCTGTAGCTGGAGATGGCTCCAGGGCTCTCCGCCACCTGTGTTTTCTATGTGTGTCACCCACAGTTGAGGGAGCAAAGCACTGCGATCATCCCCATTTCACATTTGAGGAAACTAAGGCTGCATAGCTGGTGGGTGGGTGGTGGAGCTGGGATTGAACCCAGGTGTGTGTGCTTTGGGCTTCAGGTGAGAGGCAGGCTCCAGGCAGGAGGCCATCTGGATGACTGAGGCCCGCCTGTGTCCTCTCTGGGTCTCAGTTTCCCCATCTGTGTATCAGGAGTCGAGAGTGTGTATGGCTGCCCTGCCCGTATCTAGGCCCCACGTGGCACTGCTGGGATTTTCTGGTCTTCTCCCTGCCGACCTACAGCGCCCGTCCTCGAAGCAGAGGTGTGGCTGCAGGCAAGGAGGTGTCAGCATCTCTCACCTCCTCCAGGGTCCTGCCGCCACCGGGGTGAGGAGATTCCTGGAGGACTGGGTGTGAGGCCTTCCAAGGACAGCATGGATGTGCAGAAGCAGGATGGCTCTGGGCTGTCAGGGGTCTCGGTGAAGCCACGGCGCCGGCACGCCTGCGAGCACGTGGGTCTGACCACCTCTGGGAGAGTGCGGGTGTGGACTAGGAGGTAGGGCCACCCAGGGGCTCCTCCCATACCACGTATGTGTGTGTAGTATATGTAAGGGGGAGCATGTGGGCGTATGGGGATGTGTGTGGTGTACGTATGTCTGTTGTGTGCGTGTGATGTGTGTGGGCGTCTTGAGGGGCATGTGTGGTGTGTGTGACATTGCTCCCACTCAGGCCAAGCATTTTGTATATTATCAGATCCTCAAAACATTACCGCATGGAGAATGTAGACATGGTCACCCCTCGGGGCGTACCTTCCCCATCTCCCTTTCTTCTTCCAAGTATTCAGTCAGCAAACACATGTCAAGTGTCTGTACTGTGCCCAGAGCAGATGCTGAGCACGCAGTGAACGAGCTCCTGTGCCTGCCCTGTGGAGCCCACGATCCTCTGGGGAGGTCCGCAGCCATTACATAACCTTCCAGATGACTGTAAACTCCTGTCAGTGACAGGCGCTGCTACCACGAAGGACTGCAGGACCTTAGTTGGTCTTTGGGGTCAAGGAGGGCTGCCCCGGAGGCGACCTGGGGCTGAGACCTGAGCATGGAAAGCCATCGGCTGGGGGTGACAGCTGGGGCACAGCCCTTGTGGGGAGGCAGTTTGAGGACCTGAAGGTTTAAACCTGGAAAGGGCAAGGAGAGGTTCTGCATGAGGCAGGATCAGAACCAGGCCACAGGGTCCTGCTGGGCCACAGAGTATTCTGCTGACATCTGGGGAAACTGAGGCTCAGAAAGGTAAAGCAGCCTGCCCAGGTGGGCTGGAAACTTGACCACATGGGCACTGGATCCCCGAGGAACTCCTGGACAGTTTGCCCTGCATAGAGCTAGCTGAGCCCTGGGCCCTCATGGAGTCTGAGTCATTTGAGCAGCTTCCCTGCAGTCCTGAAGAAAGTTGGAGCTGGACTTCCCCTTTCCACCTTCCAGCCTCTTCTGCAGTGGTGCTTCTCACTGGAAGAAACCAGGTAGCCACAGCAGGCTCCAGAGCAGGGCAGACCTGCAGTGCTCCTCTGGCCAGGCACTCCCAGGCCTTCCCCGCACCAGCATGGATTGTGGGCTGCCTGCCCACCTGCCAAGGCCAACGCCAGGGCTGACCAGCCTTGCTGACCCAGTCTACTGCCTCCTTCTGCTGATGCCAGCCAGAGCAGGAGCAAAGGCAGTGGGCAGCCTGGGAGGGGACTGTGTGGATGGGGGTCACCATGGCCTACCTGTCCTGAGGTTGCCAGGAACCACTGGGGGGCTGGGTTTGATAAACAGAGGCCAGTGGGGAGGCAGTCTCCTCTCTGAAATCCTTGGGTGGGCCCGGGGATCGAGTGACAGCAGAAACTGGGCTCTTCCTGCCCCTCCATCCTCTTCTCAACCATCTCAGACCTCTGGTCAAGATACCTGCAGCCTTCTACCCGATCTCCTGCTCCATGGCCTCTGTACACAGGCAGTGATGATGCAGAGAGCACACGGGCTGCTTCCACCTGTCTGTGGCCCGGAGCCCTCAGTGAGGCACTCAGTGCTCTGTCGCCTGCCCCTATGCACCTCTGTACCTCTTCAGCTGTTCCCATCATGCCCAACGTGCAGGTCCACAGGGACCACAGAGGCCTCCCAGCCTGCGTGTGTGTGTGTGTGTGTGTGTGTGTGTGTGTGGTGGTAGAGATTGAACCCACGGGCCCTGCACATACTAGATAAGTGCTCTACCTCTGAGCTACATCCCCAGCCTTTTTGTTCTTCTTTTACTTTTTTATTTTGAGACAAGGTCTTGCTAAGTTGCTTGGGCCTGGCCTTGAACTTGCAGTCTTCCTGCATCAGCCTCTCAAGTAGCTGGGATTACAGGCATGCACCACTGCACCCAGCATCCAGCCTGTGCCTCGACTGTTTTCTGAGCCTAGAACACCCTTCCTAAGAGTCTTTGGTGGTTAACTCCTATTTAGTATTCAAGGCTGGGCTTAGCTCTTCCCTTCCAGGAGCGCTGTCCTCTCCTCTGCGAGTCCCCACATCCCCCAGAAAACTGGACTAGGAGGGTCTCCTGCCAACCAGGGTTCCTCCAGCGCAGGGCCCAGTCCAGTGTCAGCAGTGCCTATGCTGGCTTTGCACACAGTAGGTGTGCAGTCGGGAGTGGTACCCAGGCAGGGCATAGCAGCAGGGTAGAGAGATAGAGGAGCCTTCCTGGGGAGCATGTGAAGCAGGTGCCTCACACGACAGCCCCAGCCAATGTGACCCATTGCACTCCCCTCTCCTCTCCTCTGCATCCTGGCGCTGTGGGGTACCTGAGACTGGTGGCCTGCCCTCTGCTGAGCTGGCAGAGCTGCCAAGTCTCTCTCCAACCTGAGAAAAGTTGGACAGTTTGAAAATCTGTTTCCAGGAAAGGGATACATATTTTGTTCTTAAAGCCTCCACACATTGGGGGCTGATTTATTCCTGCAGTCTAGTGTACGCTGACTATACAAACACCTACTGGGTACCAGGGATTATTCTAGGCATGAGGGAGAGTCGTTGTCTAAAGACTGAAGGAAGCCAGGAGTGGTGACACACGCTTGTAATCCCAGCACTCAGGAAGCTGAGGCAGGAGGATCCTGAATTCAAGTCCAGCCTGAGCAGTTTAGTGACATAGTAACACTCTGTCTCAAATAAAAAATAAAAGAGAGCTTAGGATGTAGCTCAGTGCAAAGTCACCAGTACTCAGCCCATCACACGCACGAATGCACGCACACACAAAGATAGAGGGAACACGTGTAGCTCAGTGCTGGTGCAGTAGGCTCAGTGAGTCAAGTCTGTCTCTGTGTTGGCCGCAGTCACAGGAGCAGCGCCCAGGGGTGGTGAGGTTGGCAGCAGCGCTCCACTGCACAGGGCAGGGGTCCTGGAGGAAGCACAGGCCCGTCAGCTCAGGAAGTAGCTCCTGTCTCCTGGGCTTCTCTCCCGCCCGTCTTCAGGCTTGCCGTCTTCATTAGCTATCTATTCCTGTGGAACAAACGGCCCCCAGAGTCAGTGGCTTAAAGCAGGAACGTTTATTCTCTCCTCACACAGAGTGTACCTCCAGGAGGGCCTTTAAAGGAAGCCAGTGTAGAACCCTCGTCGCCAGCTTAGAGTGACTTGGGCTCTTTCTGGGTGGCCGGGGTCAGAGCGTGGCACCAGCTATCTCTCCAGTATGCCTTGTGACTGAGCGGGAGGGGCGACGAGGCAGAGAGAGAAAGAACAACATTCTTGAGGTCAGCCACAGCTGGTGAGGCTGAGATTTGAACCCAGACCGCCCATCCTCAGAACCCAGCACTGTCCCACCTGGGGTGTGACAGACAAGGGCAGGAGGCTCCCAGCTGGGCAGGCCTTTATCCTGTTTAAAATGAACTGTTCACAGCCAGGAGTGTTTATGTCCAGCTGTTTCAGTGAGCAGGATTTTGCCCTTGATTTTGTTTATAATTGAAAGAACAAAACTGAGTGAAAAGGTGGCACCTACCTCGGTCCCAAGGACCCTGGGGAGCCATAGGCTGGGCCTCCCTGGGGTGGCCGCCCGCGGGCTTAGCCAGTCTTAGGAAGCGAGTTGATTTTGAGGAGTGGTGTGAGTTTCAGGCCAGCTCTTCTCACCAGCTGAGTGACCTTGAGCAGGTCACAGACACATCCCTCAGCCTCAGTTTCCCCTCCTCCCCCGGGGGATGACACTGGCCCTGCCTGCCTTGGAGGCACGGTTGGAGAGTGAATGTGGCCCTGCATGTTAAAATACCTAGAACAGGGCGCGGTCTATCATAGTGCCTAAGAGGTGACAGCTGCTATTGTTGGGCTCTTGTGACCAGACACCGCTGAAACCCTCTGGTCCTCACCCCAGCCCCTACTCCAGATTAGTACCCAGAGAAAGGGCCTGAGCCCCCCAGAAAGCCAGGAACAGGGGGCGAGTGCTCTGTATGCAGCCCTGGTATGCAGAGATGAGCTTATCCTCATTTTACAGATGGAGAAACTGAGGCTAGGTGTGACTTGCCCGAGGGCCTTGAGGGTGGAGATGGGTCTGAATCATGGGCTTCTTTTTTTTTTTTTTTTTTTTGGTTTTTCTCCGGTACCGGGAACCGAACTCACGACCTTGCGCTTGCCAGGCAGGCGCTTTTGCCGCTGAGCTAAATCCCCAGCCCTGAATCATGGGCTTCTTGACCTTGAGTCCACACAGCATAAAGCGCTATCCCACAGCATAAGATTCTTGGAAAAACCTCAGGAAGCTGAAGAGAATTCTTGGAAACACTAGAGTCCCTAAGAGGCCTGGGAGCCAGGATGTTTGGACCTCACTGATCCCCGGCACTCTGTGGGACCCTGCCGGAATGGCTTCCTTCTCTGTGCCCTGTGTCTGTGATCCACCTCCCCGCCCGCCCATGAGTCCCCTCCTTCCACTGGCCTGGTTTGTTCATGGCCCACATTCCAGCAGCAGCGTCTGGGTGGGAGGTCAGGCAGGAGGGACCCTGCTTGGAAGGACCCCGCTAGGCACAGCCCTGACCATGGGTATCAGGTAGAGGGTCCCTCTGCCCTGGGGGAGGTGGCTATGGGCCGTTGGCAGGTGCCCTGGTTTTCCCACTGCTGCAGGCCTGTATTGTGCCCCACCCCAGCATTGGGGAGCAGATATATTTAGAAAAACTGGTCTGTTCTGCAGATTCTTCATCAAATGTACTTGGCAGGGCTGGGGGAGGCAGGGCTGTGAGCAGCCACACCTGCTACCTGGAGCCTCAGCCTCCAGAGCCCTTTGCCAGGTGGCCTAGGGTCTCCAGGGGTTCCTGGCCTGTGAGGGGACACTAAGAAGACAGGTGGCAGGGTGGGGGACAGCCCTCGGCTGACTTAGCCCTCAGCGAGTGCATCTCCCTCTACACTCTCCAGGTCCCGTAAGGCCACATCTCTTTGACCCTTTATATCCCAGTCACACCCAGACTCCATCATTTGCTCTGACTGCCTCCCACCTCCTTAGTGCTCCTCTGCCCCTTCTCAGCACATGGAGAACTTTTCTCCCTCTCACGGTCACTTGGGATATGAGGATCTGTGCCTGCTGTGGGCCAGGCTCTCGCTGGATACTGGGCACGTGGAGATGGGGGCCTTCAGGGGAGCCGCTTGACAGCCCAGGAGAGGGATGGCAGATGACGATAACATCAGGACACCTGTTGTGATAGCATGAAGCCCTGGGACCAGGGGCACCCACACTGGGGTGACGATCAGGGACAGTCTCTTAGAGAAGGGAGTGGTCCAAGCTGAGAGTTGTGGGCTACATTAGAGTGAGCGAACACCTGGAGACAGTAGCCATTCCTCGCAGAGGCAACAGCATGTGCAAAGGCCCACAGTTGAGGGAGACCCTGGCTGAACAAAAAGTGCAGAGCGGGAAGGAGGCAGGGACTGGGTCTTACAGAGCCACAAATGCCAGGCTGAGGGCTTTGCCCGACCCACCCTGGACACTGGGGAGGTGTGGGCAAGTTTTCGGCGCAGCTGTGGCCCAGGCAGGTGCACGCATGACTGGGGCGACTGGTCATTGGTTTTACCCGCTGCTCACCAGGCTGCCCAGGCTCCCGCAGCAGATGTGCTGGGCCTGGCCGGGTGGGAATCAGAAATAGCTCACACGTGCTCAGTGCCTGGTGAGGCAGCTCTCCCCTCCTCGGTACATTTCATCTGCGCCTGCCCGAGTCAAGGGCGGCTCAGTGCTTGGGAGCTGGGTGACCTTCTCCCTCCTGTTTATTAATACCTTGCCCACTGGGCTGTGGGGCGGGGGCGCTGTGGACCCAGGTCCCCCAGACAAGGGAAACATTGAGGCCTTGGAAAATCATACCTGCCTACCGGAACAAAGTCCAGCAGAAGTGTAAGGATCAGCATAAATACCCCCTGGCATCTCCATCCTCTGTGACTGCATACTGATGTCAGCCTTCTGCATACCTCTCTATGTCAGTCTGCCCTGGCAGTTGCACTCATTCATTCAACAAATATTTCTCTGCCGGGCCCTGTGGTGGGCAGAAGACATAGCTCTGAGTGACGTGGACATATGCTGGCCTTCAGGGACTCAAAAGCAGGCAAGCCTGGGGTAAAAGCTCAGCAGCACAGTGTCTGCCTGGCAAGTGCAAGGTCATAAGTTTGATTCTCAGTACCTCCCCTCCCCACCGAAAAAGCAGGCAAAACAGTGATGAGCCCCACAGGGGAAGAAATTAAGGATGCACGATGAAAGTCACAAAGTCTTCCTGATGGAGGTGATGCTTGAGTGAGACCTACGGGACAAAGGGAAAGCACCCTCCAAAGAGGAGGAGAAACAAGCATTCCTGGCTGAGGAAACCACAAGTGCACAGACTACAGAGTGAGCTAAGGGTGTTGTCAGGGAAGAGAAAGAGATCCTGCAGTGAGCCTGGAATGTCGGGTGAGGAGGAGAAGCATCAGAGCGTGGCAGGAACCAGACTGCATGGTGCCTTGTGGGCTGTGGTCATGGTTTGGGGATTTACATAAGGGTGTGTCTCTGATGCCAGAAGGCCTGGATTCAAATCCAGCTGTGCTACTTATTTTCTGGCTAACTCCAAGCAAAGTACGTAAGCCTTTGGTGACTTGGACTCCCCATCTGGCAGGTGGGGTCAGTAGTACCCCTACGTCATGAGGTTGTACGGTTAAATGGTGTGATAACGTGCCTGGGAAGCACCTGGCGTGCAGCAAGTGCTCGTGAGCAGTAGCCTGGATGGTTTTGAAGTCTTCTGTAGATGGAGTGCAGCTATGTAGATGCTGTTGCATAAATAAGGTCATATTAGTCCTGCTTGTCTGCAGCCACTTTTGCCCCGATGCCGACCATCTTTCTGAGTCAGTGAGTCCAGAGAATTAAATTATCTTTCAGATGTGTGAATCGAGGTGTAACATATGGGCTGTGGAAGACACACATCTTAAGTGTTTAGCCCGTCCTGCTGTGACCGCCACTCCGATCGGGCTGTAGGGTCTTCCCAGCTCTCCCACAGGGCTTCGTCCTGCCTCTTCCAGTTAACTCCCCGCCCTCTACCCCCAGAGGCAGCTAGGATCCCTATTTCTAAAGCCATAGCTTAGTTTTAGCTTTCTGGGCCTTCATATATGAAATCAGGCAGAATGTTCCTCTTTTGTGTCTTGCTTCTTCTGCTCATCATTTTGTCAGTGAGCTTTATCAGTGTTGTATGAGAATTGAGAATTCATTCTTTTGAATCACTGCCTAGTATTCCACTAAGTGACTATTTTATACTTTATTCTATTGTGGCTTTTTTTTTTTTTTTTTTGGCTTTTTGAGACAGGGTTTCATTATGCAGCTCAGACTGGCCTTGAACTCACATTATAGCCCAGGCTGGCCTCAAACTCACAGCAATCCTGCCTCAGCCTCCCAAGCGCTGGGATTACAGGCGTGCACCACCATGCCCGCTCCATTCTATTGTTGATAGGCGTCTGGATTGTTTCCAGCTTTGGACTGTTTGCATAGCATTCCTTTGAAGTTTCTTATAGATGTCTTTTAGGACATTTACTAAGTTATTTCTGGCAGGTATGTAACCCAGAGGGGAGTTTCCAGGTCATAGACAATGAATATGTTCAGCTTTACTGGATACTTTTAAATAGTCTTTCAGAGTGATTGTACCAGTTTTCATTCCCACTGGCAGAGTTGCTCCACATCCTCCAGGTCATTCCATACAGCTACCAAGCCACTGTGTGTCCGGACCGCCTCAAACCAGGTCCTGAGTGCTGGACGTTTAAGTTGTTCCAATGTTTACATGATTTGAAGAACTGTAAGAGAAAGTATAATAGCAATAACCTTCAATAGCAGATTATCTTTCAATAAATGCATGAAACAATAAACTGTTGTGCATTCATACAATGGAATGTTATTTGAAAATTTTTTAAAAAGCTATCAAACTTCGAAAAGACATGGAATAGCCTTTTTTTTTTTTTTTTTTTTTTGAGACAGGGTCTCAGGCTGGCCATGCACTCACAGTGATCCTCCTGCCTCAGTCTCCTGGTGCTGGAATTATAGGCATGTGCCACCCTGCCCAGCTTGCCCTGGAACCTTTAATGCAATTAAGTGAGAACAGCCTGAAAATATTACAGACACTGTGTTTCTAATTACCTGCATATGACATTCTGGAAAAGGCAACACATCAGGGACAGTCAAAAGATCAGTGACTGCCGGGGGACAGGGAAATGGGGAGGAGAACCAGACACCGCGGGATTTCGGGTAGTGAGACCGTGCTGCACGGTATGCAGCGGTGGCTGCGTGACACCACACATTTGTCAAGCCCCATAGAATGTACAGCACAGAGAAGGAATGTTAATGTGAACTGTGCACTTTACTCAGTAATAACACGCCAGCGTGGGTCAGCCAACTATGCAGACGTGCAGAACTCATGCAAGATGCTAGCAACAGGAGCGATGGAAAGGCGGAAGCCGGGGAGGGTGTGGGAAACCCGGACTTTCTGCCCTGTGTTGTTTCTGTAAACTTAAAATGGCTCTTTAAAAAGCCCACTAATTTAAGAATAAATAAAAGTGAAATGTGAAAATGTTGAAAAAAGACAAAAACAAAAATCACTAGGTGTGTCTGCTATAGTTTCGGGGACCGTCTCCTGTGGGCGGCTCTGTCTGGAGTTACTTTCAGGGTGAGGGTGACACCACTGTTGCGTCTCGCTCCTCTTCCCGGGCCCTGCTCGCTCCTGTGGCGGAGGCACATCCCTCTTCCTAAACATTGCGCCAGGACTGTCTCAAGGGGGAGATGATTTAATTCTGATGATGGAATGAGAGCTGTTGTGTTTGGGAGAAACCTGGAGGTGATAAAGTGATGGAGTCGTGGGATCTCAGATATGGGCGTTACATTTTAGCAGAAGTGATTTAGAGTCGCATCATCTTACTTGGTAGAAATGCATCTCAGCATCTCAGCACAGTCATCTTCAAGTGACAGAATGAGGTGTGTTTACATTCTGGAAATAAATGATTATGGATCTTTGAACAGATGAGTCTTAAAATTTTAAGACAGTTTTGGAATATCCAAGTTAAAAGAGCCAATGAAAGTGAGGTAGGCTAATCTCTTTTTCCCAGTATAACCTTGATTTATTTTCCTTTAAAAAAAAAAAAAAAAAAAAAAAAACAGCTTTTGTTGAGTTATAATTGATGTGGAGTAAATCACACATATTTGAAATGTCTGAACTGATAAGTTATGACAAATGCATACACCTACAAAACCATCTCTACAATCACGATAATGGACACACCCCTCATTCCTGAGGGTTTCCTTGTGGCCTTTTGTGATTGCTCCTTCCTCCTCCTCACCCCTTCCTACATTCCCACCCCACTGTGACCTCTCCACCCCAAGCAAGGACTAGTTAGTATTTCCTATAATTCTATGTAAATGGACCATACAATATGTTTTCCTTTTGTCTTGCTTTTTTCATTTAGCATAATTATTTGGAGAGTCATCCATGATGTAGCATGTATCAGTAATTTGTTCTTTTTTATAGCTGAGCAGTAGCCCATTGTATGTATGTGTGCTGGCTTATTCATTTATTTGTTAATGGACATTTGTTTCCAGGTTGGAATTTTTACAAATAATCTCCTATGAACATTTATGAACAAGTCTTTGTATAAACACGTTTCATTTCTCCTGGGTAAATGCCTAGGAGACGAATGGCTGAACGACGTGGCCAGTGCATGTTTAACTTTTTAAAGAAACTACCAGATTGTTCCAAAGTGGCTGCATCATTTTTATTTGCCACCACCAGTGTATGAGAGTTCTAGTTCCTCCACATCCTCACCAACCCTTGGTATAGTCAACCTTTCTATTCTAGTGAGTGTGGTATCTCATTGTAGTGTTAGCCTTCAACTCTGTAATGACAGTCATGTTCAACATCTTTTCATGAGCTTGTTCACCATCCATATACCTTCTTTGGTAAAGTATGTGTTCAAATCTTTAGTCCATTTAAAATTGGATTATTTTTTATGATGCAGATTTGAGGACTTTCTTCATATTCTGGACACAAGTCCTATAAAAGATACATGATTTGCAAATATTTTCTCCCAATCTGTGGCTTGTCTGTTTATTTCTTTAAGGATATCTTATAGGACAGATGTTTTTAACTTTGATGTTCACTTTATCAATTTGTTCTCTTAGAATCCATGTTGAATATTGTCATAGATAAGAAATTTTTGCTTAATTCAAAATTATAAAAGTTTCCTGATGGTTTCTTCTTGAAGTTTTATATATTAGGTATTATATTTTAGGTATTATATTTAGAATTATGGTCCATTTTGAGTTAATTGTTATATAGAGTGGGAGGTATGGATTGAATTTCAAGTGTCATTTATTTCAGCATTTGTTGAAAAAGCTCTCTTGGCTGTATGGCATTATTTTTGCTTCTCTGTCAAAAACCATTTATCGCCGGGGATATAGCTCAGTGGCATAGCACCTGCCTGGCAAGCATGAGGTACTGAGTTAGATTTCTGGTACCAAAAAACCAGTTATTGGGGCCTAGGAAGAGGGCATAGTGCAGTGTGCTGTGGTAGAGCATTTGCCTGGGGTGCGCAGGCTCTGGGCTCAGTCTTCAGTATGGAAAAAAAAAAGTTATCCATATGTACGAGTATGTAGATCTCTTTCTGGACTCTTCTGTTCCATTAATATATTTGTCTATATTTATAATTGCACTGTTTTAAAATGAGGCCCTCCAAAAAGATAGCCTCCTTAACAAATGGTGCTGGGAAAACTGGTTATCCACATGCAGAAGAATGAATATAGACCCATATTTCTCATCCTGTACTAGCATTAAATAGAAATGTATAACAGACCTAGGTTACCTTCTGATGGAAGATAAAATAGGTAAAACGCTTGCAGATGTGGGCATATGCAAGAACTTTCTAAACAGAACCTCAGTTGCACAAGAAATAACACCAACAACCAATAAACGGGATCACATCAAATTAAAAAGCTGCTGTACAGCAAAGGAAATAACCAACAAAGTGAAGAGACAACCTACAGGATGGGCAAAAATTTTTTGTCAGCTGTGCTCCAAACAAAGGACTAATATCTAGAATATATAAAGACCTCAAAAAAATTAGACCTCACCCAAAATAAAAGACCCAATCAAAAAAATGGGAAGTTGAAATGCATAGACACTTTTCAAAAGGTGAAATACAAATGGCCAATAAATATATGAAAAAATGTTCAGCATCCTTGATCATTATAGAAATGCAAATCCAAACAATAAGAGATTCCATCTTACTCCAGCAAGAATAGCTGTCATTAAGAACTCAAAAAATGACAAATGGTGGTGTAAACTAGTACAACCACCATGGATATCAGTATGGAGAGTCCTCAAACTAACTAAAATTGGAAATTCCACTTGACGCAGCTAGCTATACCTCTTTTGGATATCTTCCCAAAAGAAAACCTGTCTGATGGTACATGCCTATAATTCCAGCACTCAGGAGGTGGAGGCAGGAGGATTGCCACGTGATTGAAGCCACTGGGCTATATAGTGAATTTAAGGCCAAACTGAACTACATAATGAGACCCTCTTTCAAAAACCAAGCCAGTGCCAGGTGTGGTGGCTCATGCTTGTAATCTCAGCACTCAGGAGAGTAAGGCAGAAGGATCCTCATGAGTTCAAGGCCATCCTGCACTACACAGGGAGTTCAAGGCCAGCCTGAACTACATAGCAAGATGCTATCTCAAGAATAAATAAATAAATAAAATAAACAAAAGACATGGTATTACATGATATATACATACCCATGTTTATTGGTAGCACAACTCCTAATAGCTAAACCTTGGAAGCAGCGTATACGCCCATCAGCAATTGAACAGGTAAAGAAAATGTGATATAGTACACAGTATACACATGCCCCCGCCCTCCTCTCATCATGCCGCCTCCTGGCCGCCCCGAGCCGCCGCTTGGCCGCACCTCGCGCTCTTGCCCTGATGCTGTCTCACCACCGGCCAGGAGCCCTGGAGCCAGCAGCCATGTGCTGAAATCTGGAGCGAAAATAAACCTTTCCTTTTTAAGTTGTGTCAGGTATTTTGCCACAGTGACAAAAAGCTGACTAATATAATGCTTCTCTTAGCAATATTTTAATTTTCCATAGCCAGGTGTCTCACACATTTTTTAACATTTAAGTATTTTATAGTATTATGCTATTATAAACAGCACTTAAAATTTTAAATTTCCATGTTCATAGCTAATATATAGGAATAAAATTGATTTTTATATATTGATCTAGTATCCTGCTGCCTTGTAAAGTTACTTATTAGTCATGAGGTGTGAAATATACAGTAAACAAAAAATACAGTAAATGTTTAAATTTTAAAAATTTATTACAGTAACAGACATGTTGCCTTGAATCCCCCTGAAAACACTGCCCCTAGCTTCAGACACACTTATCGCTTCATTCTTTGCACTTTCGAAAGCGGTTCCTGAAGGCCTCTTTCACCAGTGTCTTTAGTTACATTGTTGTTGCAGCTGTAAGGCCTGAACCAGTTCAAAAGTCTTCTCACGGTCATTTTAACTTTGGGAAAGGGTCAGAAGTTGCACAGTGCCGGAGAAGGTGCATACAGTAGATGAGGTAAGAACATTATAAAGTTCTTATTTGGCAGAAATTGCCCCAAACCTTTGATCAACAAGGGGTGATCATAACATACAGTGAATATTTAAATTTTAAAAATTTATTACAGTAAAAGTCACATTACTATTAACCCCCCCTATATACTCAAAATACATGCCTTCACATCAGCACACTTATCATTCTGAGCAATTTGCCTTTTACTGTAACAGATTTTTAAAAATTTTAAGCATTCATGGTATCTTTCAACCACCCCTTGTATAGTAGCTTTTTGCAAGTGTGTGGATTCGCTTGGATTTTCCATAAGGATGAACATGTCATCTGCAAACAGAGATTGTTTTTTTCTTCCTTTCCAGTCTAGATGTTTTTTATTTTGTACTCGTCCCTAACTGCCCTGGCTAGCACCTGTGTGTTAAATGGGAGTGGTGAGCGTGGACGTTCTTGCCTTGTAGCTCTTGCCTTGTAGCTGGTCTTAGGGAGAAAGCATCCAGTCTTTCATCATTAAGTACTGCTGTGACATGAGCTGTGCAGTTTTTGTCACTTCCTTTATCAAGTTGAGGAAGTTTTCTTCTCTTCTTGATTTGCTGAGAATTTTTTAAATCATGAATCATGTTGGATTTTGTTAAATGCGTTTCCCATGTCTATTGAGATGGCCCTGTAGTTTTTCTCTTTTAGTCTGACAGTACAATAAATCACACTGATTGATTTTCAAATCTGAAACTAACCCTACATGCCTAGGAGGAGCCCCATTTGGCCATAGCCTGTTAGTCTTTTATAATATTGCTAAATTAGATTTACTGAAATTTTGTTTAGAAATTCTTTTTTTTTCCCCTTCGGTATTGGGGACTGAAGCCAGGCCATTACACTGAGCTATATCCCCAGCCTTTTTCTTTTCAAAACAGTCTCACAAACTCACTAAATTGCCCAGCCTGGCTTGAACTTCTGATCCTCCTGCCTCAGCCTCCCAGAGTGCTAGGATTATGGGCTTGAGCCAGCATGCCTGGCATTTAGATTTTCCTTGTGAAAAATCTTTTCTTAAAATTTTCATTCATATGCAATTTTTGTTTGTTTTTCCTGGCATTAATGATTGTATCATTTATTTTTTTGTGCTTTAAATAAAATTTTTCATTGATAATAAGAATTGTACATTTTATGGAGTACAATATGGTGTTTCAGTACATGCATGCACTGTATAATGTTCAAATCAAGATAAGCATATTTATCTCTTCCATTTTTTGTGATCAAAACAGTCAATATCCTTTCCTCTAGCTTTTTTGAAATATATAGTACATAATTGTTATTTATAGTTACCACGCTGCGCAATAGAACAGCAGAACTTATTGCTCCCTATGTAACTGTATGTAGGAAAATTTTTATCTAGATATTCAATTCTTTAATAAATACAGGATTATTTAGGTTACTTAGATCTTTTTTCGTGAACTTTGATAGTTTATATCCTTCAAGGAATTTTATTTATTGGCATTATTTTTAAAATATAACAGCTTTATTGAGAAATAATTTAGATTATGTTTAGATTTGAATTTAGATTGTACAAATCAATGGTTTGAATACTGTTTTACACAGATGTTTTTAATGGGCTTCACCCAGTTGTACACACAGTTGTACAAGAGTAAACATGTCAGTCTTAGAACATTTTCATCACCCCAAAAAGAAACTATCAGCCACTTCTCTTTGCCCCTACCCCATCTCCCACTTTCAGTCTCTGGAAGCCACTGATATAGTTTCTGCCTCTGTAGATTTGCTTAATCTAGACATTTAATTTAAGTGGAATCATAGAGATGACTTGGTGGCTGTTTTTTTTTCACTTAGCATAATGTTTTCAAGGTCCATTCAGGTTGTACAACAGTACTTTGTTCATTTTTATTGCTGAACTGTGTCTCATTGTAAAAATGATAGCACACTATTCATCCATCAATTTCTGGCATTATTTATATTTTTTGGCTAGTATGAGTAATGTTACTGTGAACGTTGTATACAATGTTCTGTGTAGACGCGTTTTTCTTGAATATGTACCTAGGAGTGGATGCTCATTCACATGGTATGTGTGTAACTCTGAGCAAATGCCAGGCTGTTTTCCAAAGCAGCTGTACCGCTGTTCATTTCTACCGTGGTGTGTTGAGGTTTTTGTTTTTTCCAGGTTTTTAGTTTTTCTCACTAACATTGGTTTCCATCTTTTAAACCGTAGCCATCCCAGGAATATGAGGTGCTCATTGGTTTGATTGGCACTGCCCTGATGGCTAATGATGTCAAGTATCTTTTATGTGTGTTTATTGACCATTGTATACCTTCTTTTGAAAAATGGCCAAGTACTTCACCTGTTTTTAAATTGGGCTGATTGTCTTTTTATTACTGAGTTGTATCTCAGCCCATTTGGGCTAATACAACAAATGCCTTAAATGTGTAACTTATAAACAACAGAAATGTGTTGCTCATAGTTGTGTAGGCTGGGAAGTCCAAGTCAAAGTGCCAGCAGACTTGGTAACTAGTAAAGGCTTGGTCTCTGCTTCAAAGATGGCGCCTTTTTGCTGAGCCTTCACATAATAGAATGGATAAGCAGGCTTGCTCCTGCCTCTTCAGAAGGGCACTAATCCATTCATGAGCGTGAAGCCCTTGAGGTCTAATCACCTCCCAAAGGTCCCATGTCCTATACTATTACCTTCGCAGTTCGGACTCAACATGAGAGTTTTGAAAGGGCACAAATAGCCTGACCAAACAAATTGTAAAACCTCTTTATTTATCTTGGATACAGATCTTTTATCATATTTACTAATATTCTGTGGGTTGTCTCTTTACTTTATTGATATTGTCCTTGATACTTCAAAAGTTTTAAATTTTGATGATGTTTCATTTTGTCTTTTTCTTTTGCTGGTTTTTTTTTTTTTTGTGTGTGTCATATTTAAGAAATAGTTGCCTAACTCAAAGACATAAAAATTTACACCTATGTTTTCTTCTAAGAGTTTTATAGTTTTAAGTCTTTGATCCATTTTGAGTTAACTTTTTGGGGGGAGGGTACTGGGAATCAAACTTAGGACCTTGTGCTTGCCAGACAGGTGCTTGTGCCACTGAGCTATCTTCCTGGCCTTGAGTTAACTTTTTGTGCATCAGGTGAGGTAGGGCTCCAATTTCTTTCTTTTGCATGTGCATAAATTGTGCCATCATCGGTGAGCTTGGCACCTCCTTTGAAAGTTAACTGACCATAAATGTGAGGTTTGTTGTTTTCTTCCTAGACTCTTAATTTAGTTTCATTGATCTGTCCTTTAGTGATAGCGGCAGCTCCACACAGGCTTGTCAGTTACAGTTCCAGAATGACTTGATTACTATAATTTTGTAGTAAGTTTTACATTTTATCTTCTTTTTGTGTGTGTGTGTTTTGAGACAGGGTCTCGCTATGCAGTTCAGGCTGGCCTTGAGCTCACTTTGTAGCCCAGGCTGGTCTCAAACTCACAATGATCCTTCTGCCTCAGCCTCCCACGTGCTGGAATTACAGGTGTATGCCACTGCACCTGCCTTTTCTCTTCTCTTCTTTTTAGTATCTGTGGAGTCTGTAATGATGTCACCTGTTTAATTTGTAACATTGATGATCTGGTCTAATCTTGCTCTTTCTCATTTTAAATTTTTCCATCAATTTGCCCCTGCACTTATCAAATTTACCAGTCTTTTCAATGAACCAGATCTGTTTTCAATGATTTTTCTTTATTCATTTTTCTATTTTCTCTTTTATTGATTTGTATCCTGATATTTGTTATTTCTTTTCTCCTACTGGTGCTTAGTTTTGGTTTAATTTGTCCTTTTGCGAATATTTTCAGATGAAAGCTGAAATAACTGATTTGAAACCTTTCATCTTCACTGAAATAGACATTTAGTGCTATAAAGTTTCCCTAGTGAGTATTCCTTGAACAGCAGCCCACAGATTTTGCTATAGTGTGCTTTCTAATTCTTATGCAGTGTTATCATTCTTCAGTTCAAAGTACTTTCGTATTTCACTTGATTTTCTATTTGGCCCCTGGGTTATTTAGAAGTATGTTGTGTATTTGATGATATTTAAAGGAACCTTTCTGTTAATAGTTTTCAGTTTAATTCCATTGTGACCATATATTTTATATGACTTGAATTTGTAAAAATATATCAAGAATTGTTTAATGACCGAGAATATGGTCTGTTTTTGAAAACTTTCTGTGAAATGAATGTGAATTCTGCCGTTAGTGGATAAAGTATTAAATGCTAGTTAAGTCAAGTTGGTTGATAGTATTGTTTAAATCTTCTCTATCTCTTAGTGACTTTTCTCATTGCTGAGACAAAATACCCAACACCCAACACCCAAAGTAAAGGTTTATTTTGGCTCACAGTTTGTAGAGGTTTTAGTCTATAATCAGCTGGCTCTAACACAGGGTGGGATCACAGAGGAGAAAGAACAGTTCATGGTGTAGAAGGCAGGAGGCAGCAAAAGCAGCAAGCAGCAAGTGATGACAGCAGCCCTCTTTTTGACCCTTACATTCTGTCTAGGCTGCGTGAGTATGGGTAGCACTCACACCCAGGGAGGGCCTTCCCATTATCCACACCTAGAGCTATTCCAAACCAAACAGTGGACTAATTTAATAATCACACACCCTTAATCCCAGCATCACACACCTTAGACCCAGGCACCTCTATGACCACCTGAGGCTTTGGGGGGACATCCAGACACAAGCCGTAATGGTATCCTATTTATTTTCTGTTCACTTGTTCTATCAATTATTGAGGAAGAAGTATAGAAACTTCTGACTGTAATTGGGTTTATCTATTTTTCCTTGCATTCTGATCACTTTTTTATCCATATATTTTGAAGATTTTCTAGTAGATGCATAAATATTTAGTATTGTTATTCATGAATTCATGAAAATGACTTTCCTTAGCACTGAAATATACTTTTTCTGATGCTTATGTAACCTCTGATTCTCTGTGGGTTACTGTTAAAATGGCCTATATTTTTCCATCCTTTTTCTTTTAACCTGGTTATGTTTTTGAAGTGCATTTCTTATGGGCAACATATAGTTGGGTCTTTTTTTAAAAATTCAATCTGAAAGTCTCTGCCTTTTAGTCATGACATTCAGACTAACATTTAATGTGACTATTGGCATAGTCAGGCTGAAGTCTTTTATCTTGCTATTTGTTTTATATTTGTTCTCTCTATTCTTTGTTCTATTTTTCCTATTTTTCTGCCTTCTTTAGAATTAAATTTTTATATCATTCTGTTTTATCATTCTGTTGATTATTAGCTATAACTCAACTTTGCTATTTTAGTGTCTGCAGCATGGTTTGTAATGTCATCTTTATTACAGTTCATGTTCAAGTGATATATATAGTGTGAGAATGTTACAATACTTCCATCTCTCTCCTGATCTTGTGCTATTTTTAATATGCACCTTATTTTACATACATTATAAACACAATGCGATATTACTGTCACTTTATCTAAGTGATCAATTATCTTTTGATAGATTTAAATATTGAGAAAAATAGTTGTATATATTTTTCCATGTAGTTACCATTTCTAGTATTCTTCATTGCTTTTTGCAGAACTGTGTTTCTCTCTGGTATCATATTCCTTCAGCCTGAAGGATGTTAACATTTCTCATAGTGTGGATCTGCTGATGAGGAATTGTTTTCATTTTTCCACGTCTGAAAAAGTCGTTATTTTGTTTTTGTTTTTTCAAGTTATTATTACTGGTCATAGAATTTCAAATTTAAAGGTTTTTTCTTTCAGTACTTTAAAGATATTGTTTCATTGCATTGTTTTGACACAAAATTTGCTGAAACTCTTACCTTTTTTGCTCAGTATGTAACATGCCTTTTTATGGCTACTTTTAAGGCTTTTGTACCAGGCATGGTAATCCTAGCACTTGGGAGGCTGAGGCCGGAGGATCACTGAAAGTTTGAGGCCAGCATGGGCTACATAGTGAGTTCAAGGACAACCTGAACTATATAGCAAGACCCTGTATCCAAAAAAAAAGACTCTTCTCAAAAAAAGAAAAAAAAGACTTTTATCTTTGCCACTGGATCTGAACAACTGGATTATGATTTACCTGGTATAGTTCTCTTCATATTTCTTGTATGGATTTGAAGCTTCTGGTATAATAACTTCATACATAGCAGAATATGGGTTAGGGACAGAGAGGAAGTACCAGAATCAAAAACTTAGTGGAGGCCACCTGACTCACTTTCTTCATCCATCAGGTAGGTTGATGGATGAAGGGCACCTTCATTCCAGGGCACCGTGTCCGGGTGAGACCTGTTTCTAGGGTCAAAGGTGGACCCCTTAACGATCACTCAGCTTCTCTGGGTGCCTCCTGTGCTGCCACATAGGACAGCAGAGTCTCCAACTGGCAAACATCAGACCCTGAAAAGTTGGGTCACAGTTTCATGCAGAAGCTAAAAATTAAAGACATGCCATTGGAAAAATCAGTGGCACCTCTTGTTAGCGTATATGACAGATACGTTCTTAAAATGTAAAGTCTAGTATAGGCAAAAAAGGAGGGCGGCGAATAAGCCTTCTTAGGCCTGATTGGCAGAAGTGTAAAGCGGGAACCTTTTGGGGGTTGGGACTTTCCCTTTGTGAAGAATTATCACAAAGCCCAGACCTCTGTGCTGGATTGGGCTGGTGCTTCCTGCTTCAGAAAGTTAGAAGGAAACAATTCAAATTATTGGAGTGAGATAGTTGTGAGTTTGAACCTGGTTGTATTATTGACCAGTTGGGTGCCCCTGTACTAACTGCTTCGCCTCTCTGAATCTGTTTTCTATCTGTAAAATAGGCATATGTGTGTGTGTGTGTGTGTGTGTGTGTGTGTAAATAAAATTGGATTGTACTGATAGTTAAATGAAATGATGTGTGCAAGATGCTTCGCACAGGACCAGACATTTAGCACAGTGAAAAGGCAAGCCTTGTGGCTGGGGGATGTCATGACGGTAATTATGGATAGAAAATAAAAAGGCGGCAGAACAAGCACCATGGTCGGAAGTGATCATCTCCGGGAGAAGAATAATTTTATCTTCTAAATGCCTTTCTGATTTCTTCCGGTTTTCTATCATGCTTTTGTTGTGAGGAGGGGAAATGATGACAGTGAAAACCCAGTGTAACTCATTCTTCCAGAGCCTTCCTTTGACGGGATAAGAAGTGCCCTATCCGGTCTAGCCCAGAGCAGGATTTTTGTGGGGACTCTGACCGTGGTAGTGGGGGCAGCAAGACTGCAGAGGAGCTGGGTGACCAGCCCCGAGCCCCACAGCCAGAGCCTGGGTGGCAGTGAGTGGAGTTTGTGGGGGATGTGGCGTCTAGAGTCAGAGCTGCTTACCTGTGACCTCGTCCAGGTACCTTCAGTTCTCTGTGCCTTGGTTTCCTGACTTATGAAATGGGCATATAGCCAGGCGTGGTGGCACACCCCTGTAATCCCAGCACGCAAGAGGCTGAGGCAGGAGGATTGCCGCAAGTTCAAGGCCAGCTTGGACTATGTAGCGAGACCCTCTCCAAAACACCGGAATAAATAAATAAACTAATTAATTAAAAAATTAAATTAAATTAAATGGGCATATAAAGGCATCTACCTCATGGGATTGTGTAGGTTTCAGAGCCTTTTTAATTATTATCACCAGGCCCAGTAGACAGTAATGTTAGCTATTGTCATGTTATTATTGTGACGGTTGTCATCATCATCATCACCACTTGTTGCCTTGATTCAGATCCAAGTGGGGAGGTGGAGGGCCAGCAGTCCAGAGAGGGTGAAATGAGGATCGTGAGAGAGAGGGACGACCTAGCCAGGGTCTGTGGGTAGGACACTCCAGCTCTCGGGGCCTCGGTTCCTCTTCTTACCGGGGACGTGGTCCCTCTCACTTTGTGAAGAATAAGTGGGCGCCCTGTCGAATGCCCACACACCGAAGTGTCCCGGCCATGTGTGGCTCATCCACAGTGCCAGGGGCCTGGGAGAGGGGTGGGAGGGGTGGGACAGCAGGGTGGGTGAGGGTCAGGCACCCCAGCGCCCCAGTCGCCCATCCCCCGCAGCTCAGCCTCCCTTCCTCTAGCTCCCTAAAGGCCAAGGAAGGAAAAGGACTGACATGGGAACATTAATCCGCCTCATTAACTCACTATACTCCAGGGTTGTAACAATTAGACCTGCATTCTGGGCAGCAGTAGGAAACAGGCAGGGGTCACGCAAGCTGCTGGTCCCTTGCCTGCCCATCCCGAGCCAGGCCCCCACTCTGTCCCTGGGGAGAGGGGCCGGAGAAGGAGGTTCTTGGCGGCAGAGTTCCCCACATCGCTAGAGGCCCATGCGGAAATGGAAGCTTTGGCCTACTCATTCACAGGCATTCAGCAGAGATGCCATCTCTAGGTGTCTCAGAGACAGTCGGGGCCCCTGCCCTACCGAGATCCAAGCAAGTAAACGAGGAAATAAAGATCAGATCATTGCTGCTAGGAGAAATGCTGTGATAGAGAGCAACAAAACGGGAGGGGTCTCCTGGGGGATCAAGAAGGACTTTTGCGGGGCAGGATTGGGTTACGGGGACCCTTCGAGCTGAGGCCCGAAGTATTATAAAGGAGCCAGCCTTCTGAAGGTCTGGAACGAAAAGGTTTCATTTGTTGCCCAAGCACACGCGCTAGTGACAGGCAGAGCAGGGGTTTGAACGCAGACTAGACGGTTTGCCACGCCCAGCTCTCCCCATGTCTGTCAGTTGTTTTGCGGGTCCCTGCCTGCCCTAAGGCTCTGCCGAATAAGTAGCAGCATGTACTGAGCGCCTGGTGTGGACCCTGTGCTACGCTGGGTGCTTCACTCTGCATCCTCTTCTGTCCCGGGCAGCCCTAGGGAGTGTCCCTATTTTGCAGATGACAAAGTGAAGGCTCAGAGGGGGAAGAGAGTTGCCCAGGGTCTGAGCTGGGCCAGCCCCGGTCTCCAGTCTCTCCAGCACCTCCTCTCCACCCCAGCCATCCGCAGCCAAGGCCCCCTCAAAGCCGGTGACCCCGATTTCCCAAGGTGAGGCAGGCTTGTTAGCATCTCAAAGCTGTCTGCCTGTCACCATGTATATTCATGGGGCTTCAAAGAGGAAGCTCCAGACAGGAGATGCTTTATTTCCTTCCAAGAGCAAATTCTCACCCTCTCAGAGGCAGGAAATGTAGTCTGGCTGGAAAAAGACTTATTTTTTTCTTCTTTCTCTCTCTCTCTTTTTTACACTAGCTAGTAAAAGAAAGATGCTACTTCCAACTCGAACAAATGAACATTTGTCCTGCCTAGTTGGTTGGGGAAGGTGTGGGGGCTGCAAGTGTCTGGCCTTGCAGCAGATTCTGAGGCCATCTGGTCCCATGCTGGGGTCGCGGAGGGTGAGGGAGCAGGGTTTTGAGGGCACAAGCTCACCAAGGTTACCAGGTGTCAGTGCAGCCTACTCACCTGGCTTAAAATATACCGTGTAAATGCAGTTTTAACCCCTGTATTTGTGGGTGCTTGAAACATTTCATACTAAGAAGTTCATCAAGGAATGGGTGGCGGTGGTGCTGGGGATTGAACCCAGGGCCTCTGGCATGCTAGGAAGGCATTCCTCCCCTGAGGCTTGTCACCAGCTGTCCCAGCTCATCTCGATTGCTAACTTGACAGGATTAGAGACTCCTGGAATCCTCTAGGAGGATGCACAGATGTCATTGATGGGTAAACTCACCCATAAGTTCGTAGCTGAATGGGCTATTCGGAAGTAGGGTCCAGGTGGAGAAAGTGGGTCATGGGTCACCTTGGAGACTAGATCTGGTCCCTGGTATAGTCTGGCCCCTTCTTCTCTGGTGCTATTCTCCTGCTGTCTGCTTCCCAGTAGCCCTGAGGTGAGCAGCTTTGCTCCACCATGATGTTCTGCCTCACCTGAGATCCACAGCAATGGAACCAGCGACCATGGACTGAGCCTTCTGAAGCCTTGAGCCAAATAAACCAGTTCCTGCTTTAAGGCATTTCATACTGGCTGTGGGAAAGCTGACCAATACACTAGCTAAAGGGATTTTTTTAAACTCTAAAAACAAAAACCTCTGTGCAAGCCAGTGGCCTCCAAGGCTGCTTGCAGCAGTGTCTCCAGGGCTGAAGCGGGGACCATGTGCTCTCGGCTCCCCTCTCCGGTTCCAGCCACCACAGCCCTCTGCCGGGTGGCCCCCTTGTGCATATGGACTCCCGTGCATTCTTCAAGGCTTGGTGCCGGTGCTGCCTCCTCTCGGAAGCCTCCCCTGAGGAATCCGCACCTGCCCTTGTCCCCCTCTCTCCCCAGCAGCCCCCACAGCTGTTCTCAGTGCCATGGGTATTGGGCTTTGGGCTTTGCCCAGGTTACAGCTTTGAATTGTGGTGTGACGCAGGGTTGTCCCAGGTGTTCAGAAGGAAACTGAGGCTCAGAGAGGTGTGGTCAGTTGCCCTGCCCACATAGAGTAGCCAGGTGAGGATTCGGTGCATGTGTGGCTGTGTGAACCACGCTCAAACCACTCCGCTCCTTTGTTCTGCACATCCTACCACAGTTCCTAGCCAGGTCTTCTCCGCTCAGCCCCCTGCATGTGGGTGCCTGAGTCTAGATCCTGTGCACCCAGCTCAGGGCTGGCACCGACAGAGGACTCACAGATACCTGCCAAATGGGCAAAAACATAGCTCTAAAATCCCAGAGACCATCTTCCCCAGTCCCTACAGTACAGAGTTAAGGTGAAGGCTTAGGAAGCTCATGGGACCAGCCTTAGGGGTATTAGCAACAGGAAACTCAGAGAGCTGGAAAACCACAGCCCCTTCCTACCTTCTTACAGGCAAAAAGGAACAAACAGTACTGCTCACAGGGCCACCCAGATCATTGGGGAGTGGTGACTTCTTGGGCTGCAGGAAGGTAGGGCAGGGCTCTGTGGACAGCAGGGAGGTCATCAAGTGTGGAGGGAGCACTTACGATGTGCGAGGTACAGTGCTAGGCACTGGGACAACAGCCACGCACAGGCCTGCCTTTGCAGGCTTTCTTATGAGGGCCAGAGAGCAGGTGGAAAAGAATTGACAGGAATATAGTGTGGAGAGGAATAATTGGGCCTTGAAGGACAGAGAGTGATCAGAGGCTGGGGGGCGGGCACTGTTACTGAGGCTGAGTTTTACTGAGAGGGATCGAGTCAAGGAGAAGTGTGCTGCAGAGATTTTGCGTGTTCTGTGCAGAGGCTCTGAGTTGGGAGGGGCTGGGTTACCTGGGGCACAAAGGAGAGAACGGTGTGAGGGCCAGGGGCAGTGGGAAGCCGTGGCGGGGCGGCGTGGAGAGTAGGCTTGGTTTGTAGCTCAGGAAGCAGCCTGTAGGTGCAGCAGGGAATGTGATGTGTGGGGGCCCGAGTGGCTGTGCAGACCCCACCAGGAGGCTGAAGCTGTTTCTGGGGAAGGTGAGGGTAACCCGAACCAGCACAGGCTGGGGATGTGGAAGCCAGGATCTGGGGTGATTTTGTGCCAGGTTGGGTGAAGATTGAAGAGCGAGATCAGCCAAGCCTTGGAGGCGGGCAGTGCTGGTTACTGAGAGCGGGGGTTGGGGGTTAGCTAGAGACACAGCCCAGGGGCAGTGTCCACACACAGGACTGTCCCTTTCGCCAGTCCCCTCTCAGCCAGTGTCTGGGGCTGTCAAGTCTATTGGAGGCAAAAATCATGCCTCCCTCCTGAGCCAGTTACCCCCTGGGGGTGGCAGAACGCCAGGTGCCCATTTTAATTCTCCGACAGTCTACTGCTTTATTGTTCCTGTTTGGAGTTTTATTATATTGCTGCTAATGGTTTGAAAAGGACTTTTAATTAAAGCTGCAGGTTGGAGCTGGGCTGGAGCCCCTGGGGTGGGTGGGAGGAAGCCTGGCCAAGCACTCACCTCACTCCTTACAGAGCTGGAGGCTTCTAAGCTGAGGCCTTGGGCTGCTTCGGGGGAGGCGAAGGCAGGGGCTCTGCTGTGGAGCCTGGCGGGAGCCACTGCTGGGCCTCGGTCCTTCACTAGTGTGCCACCAGCAGACTTTTCCAGAAGAGAGTGCATGGCATTAGGCTCTTCTCAAAGCCCTCTGCGCCTCCCCAGTGCCCTGTCCTGCGGAAGCCGCAGGCCTAGGGAGTTGGCCCTGCTCAGTGGATGTTCCTGGCTCAAGTCTTGTCTCTGCCCATCACTGGCTTGAGGACTGTGGGAAAGTTGCTTTATGGCTGCAGCCTAAGTTTGCTCAGCTAGAAAATGAGAATGGCGAGTTCCTGCCTCGTAGGACTAAAAGGATAGAGATGGTCCAAGTGTCTGTCCCTGTGCCGAACGCTCCATAAGTGGAGGTTATAGTATTGTGACTGTCACGACTGGGGGAGGGTGTGTGGTTGAGCCCGGCACATAGTAAGTGCTCTGTAAACGTTCGCCCTTCGTCCTGCGCTGTCACTGCCTTCTCCTTCGCCTTTCCTCCTCTCCTATCTCAGGACACTCACGAGTCCTGCCCACCCCCCTCCCTTGCATGGGCCGCCTCCCCTTCTGCGGAAGTCCCCTCACTGCTTGCTCCCCAGACATCCCCCCAGATCTCCCTGCTCTGGGAAGCCTGCCTGACTCTTCCCTGGGGCCCGGCTGCCCAAGCTGCGCAAACGTTTCTTCTTTTTCTTTCTCTTTCCTTCTTGGTGGTATTGGAGATTGAACCCGGCGCCTCTTTGCGCTCTCTGCCACTGACCTGCACCCCTTGCCGACCGTTCCTTCTTAGGGGCTTGAGCTCCTGCCTTTAATGACTGGTTTGCCCCAGGGTTTGAAAACTTGGGGTCACAGAACCCAGCAGATCAGGTCACAGAGGAATGCCACCGACAAAAGGACAGCAGCCTGTTGGAGGAGCTTTGTTTCAGGTAGTTGCTCCTGTCTGTGGCCAGGGCTGTCCTCCGGGCCTGTCCCTTCACAGGTTTGCCGGTCCAGTCCACATTCTGGAACACCCAGGGTGCGTGTGCTGCACTGTACTGAGGGCGCTTCCTCCACTGATTGCTTCCCTTCCATCCTCACAACCACCGCTGCCGCTTTTCATGCCCCTTTGACAGATAAGGAGACAAAGGCTGTAGAGCTGAACCTATTGGCCTCCCAGGTCACCCACCCCATCCTGTGCTGTCCCCTTGACCAATATTGGCAGCATCACATTTCTACCCCAGGACTTTTGCATTTACTGTTCCCCCCACTTCTGGGATGCTGTTGCCAGATACCTGCAGAACTTCCTGCCTCAAGCCTGAGTTTGAATGTTGCCTTCTCAAAGAGTCTCTGGTTTTACCCTTTACCCTGTTTTATTTTGCCTCATGGCAGTGATCACATCCTACATATTACACAGTTATTTGTTTAATTTCCACCTCTCCTGTGGGACTTCAAGGTCCAGCACCCATGTGTGTTCTGCTCACCCATCTTCAGGGCCTGAAGTGGTGGCCGCCTTATAGCTGCTATGGACAGGTGACTCCTGGCACCTGGCATGTGGGTGGGGATGAGAGGAAGGGTGGGGCCCAGCGATCTTAGGGTCAGGGGAGCTGAGGACTGTGCTCTGCCTGAGCGAGGCTGCACAGCAGCCTCTTCCTGCTCCTCTGCTTGCGTCACTTCCTCAGGGTGCCTTGTCTGACCACTGTGTCCACCTAGAGTGGGCACTGGCCCAACTCTGTTCCTGCCTGCTGCAGAGACAGCAAGCTCCTCACCCCCCATCTTGCCGTTTCTGCGCCTCCCTGCTGTGCCCACACCCTTGCCTCCTCCTGACAGCTGTTGGCAGCTTTTGAACTTGGGGACAACAAAAGAGAAAGATACAGTGTGGGAGCCGGGAGGGCTGGGAGAGTGGATGGCGCGCAGCCGCAGCAGCTTTTCTCTCCATGCTGGCGAGAGACCACCAAGCCCATTTTTCAGATTAGAAGCAGAGGCTCAGCGAGGATAAGCTCCTTGCCCAAAGGACAAAGCCCAGACCCAACCTTGCTTGATTCACATGCCCAGTGGAGCTCAGACTGGATCCAGCCCTGAGACAAAGCCAGAGCTGACAGTGTGTAGGAGCGATGCCCACTCACCCAGAAGTTCATTCAAATGAATGCCGTGCAGGAGGTTGGGGAGAGTTGTAAGAAGTGGTGGGGTGGGGTGGGGCCCCTGGGAGAGGTGCGGGAAGCAGAGAAGGCCGGAATGGGCGGGCATTTGCCCAACCGCGAAGGAGAGGCGGGGGAGGTCCGGGTGAAGAGGGAGGCCCAGCCCTCTCCTCACCACAGAGAAGCAGGCCTGGCCAGGGCTGTGGGAAGGGGGGGTTCAGCAGGGACAAGAGAGGGGGATGCTGGCCCTTCCTCTGGAGATTTCCTCACCAGAGTCCTGAGGGTGCAGCGCTGCAGCAGAGGAAGGAGCTAAGAGAACACCTCCCCTCTGAAGGGGGACTTCCCTGCCAGCGGCTTTAACCCAGGCTTGCCCCACCGCAACCTGTGTCCCTGGGAGGGACCCCTGTGCCCGTTCCACCTCTTCCAGTGCGAGATGGCCTCACCCGGGCTGGGCCTGAGGGCATGGCCGTGCCTCCTGCAGTGGGTTCCAGGCCCGTTAAGCGCCCACAAGCACCCTGTCTCCTTTCACCCTCATCCCCGTGGCAAGAGGAGATGGAGCTTGGCCTGTCTGAGGGTCAGGAGGCTGAGGCTCGAAGGAGGAGAGGAAGGAGGAGTGGGGCGTCTGCCAGGCATGGGTCCGCCCTTGGCCTGGTGGCCCACAAGGTGTGTGGCGAGTGGCTGATGCTGTTGAGCCTCGTGGTCCTCGGCTGCGCAGCAAGCTGGGAGGATGCAGTGGGGAGGAGGAAGTACCTTTAGCTATGTGCAGCACCCTGGACATGTGTGGGGAGCACAGTGTTGGCTGCAGGGAGCTGGGCATGCAGCCATGCATACAGGGGGTGGCTGGGAGGCCCATCTGGAAGCTGCTAGAACGATAGTAAAAACTACCAGTCATTCATTTGGTAAACATTTATTGAGCACCACCTGTGTGTAAAGTCCTGGACAGCCTGATCTATGCCCTTAGGGAGCTCTCCGTCCACTGAGAAGTCCTCAAATGACCGCAAAAAGTAATTAAAGTGCAACCAGGCAATAAACAGGAGGGTGCCAAGTTAGTCAGGGGTTGGGAGGTCCTAGGGAAATGTCATTTGAGCTAAACTCAAGAGTGAGTGACAGTTACCCGGCTGAAGAGGAGGAAAGGCCCTTCTGGGCAAAGACACTGAGGCTGGAAAGAGCAGAGCAAATTGAAGACTGGTGCCCAATGGGGGCCCCCCCGTAAATGCCAGAGGGAGGTGGTTGCAGGAATGGGGACTCAGTGGCTACAGAAGCATTGCAGACTTTATCTCAAGAGCAGTTGGAGTAGGGGCAGGGATATAGCTCAATGGCACAAGCACCTGCCTGGCAAGTCTAAGGTCCTGAGTTCGATTCCTGGTACCAAAAAAAAAGTCAAGAGCAGTGGGGGTTGGGGGGAGTCTGATGTGATGGTGCACGCCTGTAATCTCAGCACTTAAGAGGCTGAGAGGCAGGGTTGCCTTGAGTTCGAGGCCAGCCTGGGCTACATAGTCAGTTCAAGCCCAGCCTGAACTGCATAGTGAGACCCTGTCTTGGAAATAAAAAAAAAAAAAAGGGCAGTGCGAGGCACGGAGTGTTTGAAGCAGGAGCCTATGTGAGCCTCTAGCAGGTAAGGCGGAGGGAGGGAGGGAGCCGATGGCACAGGCAGAGTTGAGGGCCAGCTGGGATGAGGGGACCTGGAGTAGCCAGAGGTGTCCATTTAGCATATTGTGGGTGGCAGCTGGCAAGAGTATGCCCTCCGGGAACGCAGTCCCCAGTCGGAGTGGAGTAGGGGTCCCCCACACTCCCAGTGTGAGCTTCTCCCTTCTAGCTGCCTGAGAAGAATTTTCTCAGGAATTCCTGCCTGTTCTGGAAGTCAGCACGGGCTGGAGGGGACAGCCGCGAGACGCCCACACACATGCGCACTGAGGGCTGGGCCGGTGCTGCCCGGCTCTCCTGTGACTCGCTGGTGCAGGGCTGCTGTCAGGAAGCAGCAGCAGCGTGTCTGCATGTGCCGGGCTCTGGTGACTCACCCTCCCCGTGGCACACGGTGGTGGGGAATGGAGCAGCTCAGGGACCCTACACTCACAGCTCAGGCCCAGGCATAATGCCCCGCCAAGGTCAGGGGTCCTGCCCGCCTCATTCACGTTGGTGCCTACGGCCAAAGAAACGGCCGTGTCAGATGAGGAGTATGGCTCTGCGTGCCTGGTCTCGGGGCTGAGGGTGGGAGAAGAGGGCAGGAGCTGCTTCCTAGAGGGGCCTGCTCCAGCCTCTGGCCCAGACCACAGGGTCCTCTGGGCGAGGCCTGGCTGCTCCGGGCTGTCGAGAGGCTGGCATGGTGAGGGATCCTGATGCAGGTATTGCAAGCGTACGGGTGGAGGGGGTGGCATAATTCACTGTCACAAAGCAGTGAGTCAGGCACCACTCGTAGCTTTGAGTCAGCCCCAGGGGATGAAGGGGAAGGGGACATGGCCAAGGTCACATGCCAGCAGGTTGGGCCGGGTCTCCCTGTGCACCTCCCACCCCTTCCCCAGGCTGTCCTGGGACAGTGTCTGCTGTAGTGCTGGCTGAGGAGGCCTGGGGGCACGTGCACCACCCCAGTGCATAGGGAGGGACACTGAGGCCCGGAGAGGGAGCACACTCCCCCTGCTCACGCCTCCCTGGGTGCACAGCTCGCTTTTCAGACCCTTAAACCCTTACCAAACTGCTCTCTACCCCAGGGCCTTTGCCTGGTTGTGCCTCTGCCCAGAATAAGTCATCAGTTCTTCTTACCCTTCCAGGGTGTTTTCTTCTCTTTTCAGAGGGCTCTCTGTGATCCCAGTCTCAGCCTGTGGCTTCCTCTGTCCCAGACCCCCGGGACCCTTTTACAGTGTAATCGTTTTGCCAGCTTTGTCTCCCCCACCCCTTGCTAAGCACTTGAGGTCCACATTTGTCTTGCCAGTTGCTCTAACCCTAGAGCCTGGCGTATACCAACAACAGCAGTGGCACTTTGGCACTGTTGAGGACAGGCTATGTGCTGGGCCCCCTGCAGCCCCCTTCATGGACATATGATTGCACTGTCCCTCTTTGAAAGAAGCACCGTTTCCATCACTCCCATTTTAGAGAGCAGGAAGCAAAGTGCGCTGAGGCTACATGACCGGATGAAGGTCACCAGCTCCTGCAGAGAGGGTGTGAGGTTTGGTCCTGGGCCTCATTTCTCAGAGCCTGCACTGAGGTCAGCCACTGGATTGCCATGCCTAGGTCCCTCTACTTCAGCACATACGGTAGGTGCTGGGTGGGTACTGGGTGGATGAACAGGTGGGAAGACAGGCTTCTCCCAGCATGGCGCAGACTCCAGAGGGAGAGCCAGGCCTGTCCTCTCAGCTTCTGCCTTCCTGCATTCCCGATGCTAGTACTGCACTGGCCTCAGTGTCCCGTGGACATCACGACAGCCTTCTGCCCTCTTCCAGGCTGGCAGGACACGCTCAGCTCCCTGGAGACACCTCGTTCGATTTTCTCCTCATTTCTTGAGCAGATTGAAGAGTGCGAACAGAGGCAGGCTATTGGATCAGGGCATCAGGGCAAGAGATTTAATTTCCCAGGAGCCCCTGGCAGCTGGTATAAACCCCTGAGATCCAGGGAGCAGGCTTGAAGATAGCCACAGCATCCAGGAGGGGTCTTTCTGTGCTTAGACAGAGCTAGGTAGCGGTCCCCTCACCCCTCCCTCTCCCTGGGCTAGGGCTCCCCCAAAGAAAGGACAAAGATCAGGTGCCTTAGAGCCAGCACCCCACACACTTGCTGTGTGGCCTTGGGCAAGTCACTCCTCTCTGTCTCGGGCTCCTCTTTGGCAAAGTGGGGTATGGGATGGCCCGCTTATTTCGACTATGCGAAGCCAAAGGGTGCTTCCCACAGGGAGCAATGAGATTGTTGGCAGTGGTGGGGGAGAAACCGGGTAGGCAGGTGAGGGTGTCTGGGTGGGGACCTGTTGGGGGAGGGGACATGGTTGGGAGCTGGCCAGCCCCAGCTCCCACCAAAGGCCTTGTAGCATCCTCAGCACCACTGATGTTGATGAATGGCCGCACAATGCCCGAACGCCAGTGGCCTCCCTACTCAGTGGAATCAGTGGTGATTTATGAGATTGGGCCCTGCAGGGAGCAATGTCTGCACTCAGAAGCCTCCAAAAAATGGGTCAGTGCAGGGCGGAGCTTGGATGAAGGCAGCCTTGACTAACTGAAGGGGAGGGGCTCAGAGAATGGCCCCTGTGGGGAAACTGAGGCCCACACAGAACAGGTGACGTGCCCAAGACCACGCGGCAGAGGGGCTCCTCAGTGTCCGGCCTTGTTCCCCTCACTTGCAGCCGGAGAGTCATGCCCCAGTGGCCAGGCACACACATTTTGTACCCTGTCCTTTCCTGGCAGAGAAGCCTCTTCCTGTCATGGTAGCAGAGACCAAAAGCCAGAGCTAGTGTCTGGTGCTGGGTGGTACCTGAGACGCCAGGCAGCAGAGGAGGCCTCTTGGAGAAGAAGGGGGCATCTGTGCTAAACTCTGAGGGATGCCAAAGAGCCAGTTGGCTGAGAGAGCCGGCGAGGGGCCAGCGAGGGTATGAGCTTGGAGTGGGGCTGGGGCCGGCATACCCAGGGAGGGGTGGAGAGGGCCAGGCTGTGGGGCCTGCGTGAGGGGGCAGGAGCAGAGACTGGTCGGACCCTGAGGGCTTCCTGGACCTTAGCCAGGTGCTTGGGCCTTGTGCACTAGAAAACCTCCAGAGGTGCCAGCCGCTCACTTTACATCATGCAAGGTCCCTCTGGCTTCTGCTTGCAAGTGAGTTGGAGGGCACTGAGGGAAGGGGAATCTGGGAAGACAGCTGCTGCAGACGTCGTGACCAGTGACAGTTCTGTGTTGGGCACAGGGTGGCCAAGGAGCAACCCAACCCTGGGAGCTGGGTTATCCCCAGGAGTCTCATGTAAGCTGCTCATCCTCCTCTGGGCAGTAACAATTCTAATGTCTCAAAGCCATGGTCCCTTGATACCCCACACCAGGGCCCAGGAGCCCTGTTTTGTAGAGATGACCCCACATAAGGCCAACTTTATGACTGCTCAAGGTCAGCTTGGAAGGATCTAGGAGGTTCTACCACTCTGTGTGTGTATGTGTGTGTGTGTGTGTGAGCGAGCCTCCTGCCTCAGCCTCCTCAGTAGCTGGGATTACAGGTGTGTGCCACAATGCCTGGCTCCACCACTTCTTAATGCCTCACTAGCCCCTATTCCTATTAGAGGTCAAGGTTGCGCGTCCCAGAGGAAAAGAATTGGATTTTTGAGGCTGCCAGGAGTCCTCCCGCCCTGCCGGTTGGATTTGAACTGTATCTGTGGGCACATGCATTTGAGCGCATGCTCCACTCAGCAGGAAATCGGGGTCAGGAGCAGCCTGGGTGCTGAGCCTTCTCCTTTCTGGGAAACCAGGCCAGAGCTGGAGGGGCCCCAGCAGCATTGCCCTGGCACCACCCTCTCCCTAGTGCTCAGATGGCTGCTGGCAAGGACACTGGAGGGCCCTGCATGGATTCCAGCCCACAGCTGCAGCTGGCACACATTTACTTCATGTCTCGGCCTTGACAGAGGACCCTCCTGCAGGGCAGGGCAGAGGGCTCACCATGGGCGGAGCTGCCTCCCCATAGTTCCAGCTGTGGGGGTGGGGGAGTCCTGGTCCCCTGCCCAGAAAGCCTGGTTTAGCAGCAGGAAGAGGTCTGTACTGGAGGTGGAACCCTGGAATTGTCAGGTGACTCGTAGTAAGTCAGCCCTTCTCTGAGCCTTAGTTCCCCCATCTGGACAGAGGAACTAAGGTGGGATAGAGGTCGTGATTTCAGAGCTTAATTAGTCTGAATCTGTGCTCCCACACTTCACTGGCTGTGTGTTGTTGAGTAACTAACTTCATTTCTCTGAGCTTCAGAATATTTGTTTGTATCCTTATCCCTTGTTTATTTATTTTTGAGATAAGGTCTTGCTATGTAGTTCAGGCTAGCCTTGAACTCACTATGTAGCCAAGGCTTGCCTTGAACTGGCATCAATCCTCCTGCCTCAGGCTCCTGAGTGCTAGAAATATAGGCATGTGCCACCGTGCCCAGCCTTGTAGGCCAGGTAGGACAGCACGTACCCAAAGTCAGCCCCCCAAAGTAACAGATCCACAGTCTCAGTCGTAGATGGCATCCACTGCCATGCAGTGCTTCTCCACTCATCCTTCCCTGGAGACCCAGAAGTTCAGTATGATCGTTGTCCCCATTTTGAGGGAACTGAGTGAAACACAGAGAGAAGAGTTGGCCTGAGAGCACCCTCCTTGAAGTCAGAAGCCCTGCTGGCCACGGCTCCCTACCTGTCCCTAAGTACTAATCTTCCTTCCTTGTTCACAGCTTCCAGGCTGGGTGAGGTGCAGAACCTGCTCTTGGAGGTGTTTGCCAAGTGTGGCCTGGTCCTGGGAGCCTGGTTGGTGTTTCAGCACCGTGGATAGCACCCGATCATAGGCTGCTAGGCGGGAACCCTCATTTGGGCTTAGGATCCTGAATGTCAGGTCCTTCCCAGTGCGGTGGGACCTTCCACCTCATTTCACTGCCACATGGAGGCAACAGGGCTCTGGATGACCCCACAAACTAAGGGTCCACCTGCTCCTGGAGCCCTAGACCCTAGCATCCCCTTTCCCTCCTAGGCCTTGGCATCGCCATGGAAATGGGTAGAGGATGTACTCCTAAAGACCTAATTCCAGGAAGCCCAGGTTGACATGGCCTTGGGAAGCCCAGGGGCTGGATTTGATGGGATCTGGAGTCACTATAGGCTCTTGTCTCCCTCTACAAATAAGGAAACCATGGCCCAGAGAAAGGAAGGCTGGATTCCTGGGATGTCCCAGCTGAAAGGTTCCCAAGCATCAGCTGGCTTTACTTCTCTGTTACATAGATGAGAAAACAAGGCAAAGTGACCATCCTCAGAGAGACCTGCAATAGCTGCCCCTGCAGCTGGCTTCTGGAGGAATCACTTCTTTCTCTTCTGTTTGTCATAATTGGACAGTATGTGTTGTTTTGTATTTGGTGTCTCCTCCCTTGCTGACAGACAAGGCAGGGTTAGGGCCATTTGTTCATGGCCGTGTCCCATAATCTGGAACACACTACAGTGGACAGCATGTGAGCCTAGCTGGCCTGGGTTTAAATACCAACTGTGCCACTTACCAGTTGTGGGACCTTGGTGGGTCACCTCTCTCCAAGCCTCAGGTTCTTCATCTGTGCAATGGGAGAAGGAGGCACCTGCATCAGAGGTTGTTTTGAAGCCCTGCTCCAATGGTACAAGTCCAGAGCACTGTCCCAGTGAGTGTGTAGCCAGTGCCAGCTTTTCGTGTCAGTTGTTACTGGTTGCACAGTAAGTGTGTGCTGAGTGAATAAGCAGAGTCCACCCAGCACCCCTGCACAGGAGCTTTTCTTCAGGGCATCAGGGGCAGCCCCCTGATCCTATTATATTTTGTTCATTCCAGTGGACATGTACTCCTCACCTGCCTGGTCAGATCAGAGGACCTTGACACTTAGCATGCACTGAAATCTCTCTCTCTCTCTCTCTCTCTCTCTCTCTCTGTCTGTCTCTGGAGGGGAGTCCTTTTGAGACAGGGTCTCACTATGTAGCCCAGGCTAACCTCAAACTCAAGGCAATCCTCCTGCCTCAGTGCTGGGATTACAGGTGTGTGCCACCACACCCAGCTGGAACCTCTTGACATGCAGATTCCTGGCCCTACTTAGACCACCAGGATCCAAACATCTAGGAGGGCAGTCCAGGGTCTACTGGGTAAAAGGCACCTGGGCTTGTCAGAGTCCGGAGGCTGGCACGACTGCCTGAAGAGGTTTAGTGAAGAGGTGCCCTGCAGCCTCAGGGCTGATGGTTCTGATGAGCTGGGCCTGCTGTTTTTCAGAGGAGCTCAGGCCTTGCAGGGCCAGCACTGGGCCCTAAGATGCTGGGCCCAAGGACGAGCTATCAGGAAAGGCCTCTGATCAGGCCTCGAAGGGTGAGGAGGGTGTTATCCACCGAGCTTGGTAGATGGCACTGTGGATGGGGAAGCAGAACACAAAGAAGTGCTGGCAGGAAAAACAGGTTGTGCCTGTCGTGTGGAGTGGGATGAGCTACAGATGAGCTCGGAGGAGGTGGTTTATCTGGGTTGTCAAGGGCTTAGACTGCTACATCTTATACAAGCCCCTTAATTTCCTTTCTTGGTTTTTTAATAGCTCAAGGGTTTTAGGACCCATTTTTACTACCCCTTGACCCCAATTCCTGTCCTCCCTAGCCTCTGTTCTTTCTCATATACCTCTCTACTCTTGAAACTCATTCATATGCTGACCTCGTAGTATATTCCCCATGAAATGAAGGCAGGCTGAAGTCAGAGCTGATTATAGTAGGCAAGTGGGAGGGGTTTCTCCTAACAGGGGCTTCAGTGCCAGAGATTCCAGGGGTGGAAACTGAGGCAACACAGTGAGGGAAGCTTGAGAGAGCACCCCAAGCCACTTGTTCACGGCATGTCCCTAAGCCTTGCCCATGCCAGTTCCAGGGCTGGCACTGTCCCTGTCCTCAGAGAGCCCTGTCTAGCAGAAAGATGGATCCACACAGGACTTGTACTTATCCTGGGAAAAATCTCAGGCCAGAGGGGCATCAGGAGGCCTGGACCAGTGTCATCTGCATTGTCACATAGGAAGAAAGGGAGGAGAAACGGATTCTCAAGTGTGCAGAAGAGGCCCAGAGAGGGGTGCAGGGAATAGATAAGGCCAGACCAGGGGGGCTGCTGAGCAAGGACATCAGCCCAGGCCGGGAGGCTGAGTAGTCACCTGTTCGTCATTTATTTAGCTGATACTTGGCCAGACCCTGTGCTGACCCTGAGGTACTGTGGAAAATGAGACAGACATAACATATGCTGGCACAGACTTGATGGCGAAGGTTTGCATCTTGGCACTTTCATGGAAAAACTGTGGGACTGTGGCTCTGAGTGACAATAAACTCCAAAATTACGGTGGGTTCAGCAGGATGGAAATTCGTTTTTCTCCCACATACGAGTCTGGGCAAGTAGTTGAGGATGCAGTTGGAGGCTCCATAATCACCCTGAACCAGAGTCCTGCTATCTTATTACTGTGTCTCCCTGTTAATGAAGCTTGACCTCATGATTCAATACGACTGCTCCAGGCCCTGCCATCACCTTCACGTTTGAATCAGCAGACATTGTACTTTCCTAGAAATTGCATATCTGACTTCTATTTATATTTCTGTACCAAGACTATGTCATATGTCCACACCTAGCTGCAGAGGAGGCAAGAATTTATTCAGGACAGTTAAATGCCCAGCTAACATTTAGTAGAGAAGAGATCACGGGGGACAATTGGCAATGCCTGCAACACTTTGTTTCTGCATCTGAGTGGAGATCATTACTCTTCATTCATTATTCCAGCAATGTTTATTAAGCATTTAATATGAATTATGCCCCCTTTTGAATGCTGGGCCAACTATGAACAAAACAGACAAATTCCTTGCTCTCCTAGCACTAGCTTTCTAGAAGGGGAAAAGATACTGAGCAAATAGGTAATGTCAAGTAGTGAAGTCTGATGATAGAAAACAATCAGGAGTAGAGTTACTGTTGTAGAAGAGGTAAAGACCTGGATGAAGTAAGAATTAAGCCATTGATAGGAAAGGGTCTCCAAGCCAGGGGCATGGCATGTGCAGAAGCCTAGAAGCAGCCTGGCATGACAGGGACAGGAAGGAAGGAGGCCAGAGTGGCTGCAGCACCATCATGGCTTGTGTCTAGATGTCCTCCAAAGCCTCACAGTCATAGGTGGGGCTTTTTCAGAGGTGGCTGGATCTAGTGTATGCGAGGCTGGGATTGATTCATGGTGCAATGCTAGGATCAAGGACACTAGGATTAAGGGTGTGAGTGCTGCCCGCTCTGAGTAGTATCTATAAGACAAAAGGAGCAGAAAGACGCTGTTAAGGTCCCTTGGTTGTTTTGCTACCTTCTGCCTGCCATGAACTGTTTCTTCTCTGTGGTGTGTGTCTGCCATGCCTCCCTGCCTTGGAGCCAGCTGATTATGAATTGAAACCAATACAAACTGTGAGCTAAATAAACTTTTAACTTTGGATGTCAGGTATTTTGTCTCAGCAATGAGTTATTTGGTTTTTTGTTTGTTTGTTTTGTTTTTCTTCCGGTACCAGGAATCGAACTCACAACCTTGTGCTTGTCAGGCAGGCGCTGTGCCACTGAGCTAAATCCCCAGCCCCTGTCTCAGCAATGAGAAAAGTGACTAAGACAAGTGCCTTGTCATGGGTCACTGTAAGGACAAAAAGGGATGATGATTATAAAGTATCCAGCATTCATCCTGGTGCATAGTAGGTGTTCAATTAATAATGTGCCCATGTGACATGATTTGCCCAAGATAATTCTGCGGTGATTGATTGTTAATCAGTTGGACAAACTGGAGCCAACTTTCTGTTCAATCTCGTTAAGGATCCTGGTTTGAATGATAAAGTATATGATCACCACATCAATAAATAATAGCTATTTACTGGGAAACTAAATCCCCTCAGGTATTTTTAGGAGAGCACATCCCCAGGAGGTGGTTCGCCTTCCTTCCCACCGCAGCCCCTTGGATGAGCAGCGCCACAGAACAGGACAGCACCTCCTGTCCACGGCTTCCTGTCTCACAGTTGTCACATTTTTAGCCTGTGGCCCTGGGTGGCTGCTTCATTTTCCCATGTGTGTCTGTGGAGGAGGTGAGGGCAGTCGCTCGTGGATCGGGCACTGGGGCCTCCTGCCACCTCAGCTGTCCTCCCTGCCCTGGGGGCTCTTCTGTACCCAGCACAGAATTCAGTTCCCCTAGATGTCTAGATATGTGGGTGCCTCATAAAGACATGTGCTTCACTTTTCTGGTCTGTAAAATGGGCCCAGTAGTGTGCACCTGACATTTCTTTGCAGAGAAGCAGCTGACACGAGGGGCAACAAGAGGAGAGGGACCGGGTCCTGGCCTCCCTCTGTTCCAGTAAGCAGCAGCACAAGCTTCTGCACACAGTGGTGGTTCCCAAGTGCCGCCTATAGCAGGGGAGTGGCGTGTGCTTCTGGCTGGGCCTCCCCTTTGCGGTTATGGGGGAGGGGCCCCGTACCTCACTGCCTGACTCTCTCTTTGGCTAACTCAGAGAGGTTGAGCAGCTCCCCTAAGGTCACCCAGCAAGTGTAGCAGAAGTGGGTTTGATGTCTGGTCAGCTGCCTCAAGAAGAGCCTGCTGTTCTTCCCCGCTTGACCCTTGACAACTGCAGAAAATGGAACTACAGAACAGCAGTGGAATGGGAAGGACAGAGCTCTGTCCTGGTCAGCCTCTCTTCTCAGGCCACACTCTGCCCAGGGGACTCATCAACTGTATGGCTTCTGAGTGCCTCTGAATACCCAGCTCCCAGCTCTGCCCCTGGCCTTCCCCTGAACTGAATTCTCGTGTCCCTGGAGCTCCGTGTGTCCACAGTGACCTCTGTGTTTGCCCACGGGCCTGGCCTGCTACCCAGTGACTGCGCATGACCCCCAGGCTTTGGAGTGGGCCCTAGTGGCTGCGCCGCAAATCCCCTCACTGGGGAGCCTCATTGAAGTGTAGTTTGCACATCATATAATTTATCTATTTTACATATTCATTTTGATGAGTTTGAATAAATTTATACCGTGTGCAACCAACACCGTAATCTAGAAGCTTGCTGTATCCATTTGTAGTCAATCCCACTCCCTCCCCAGGTCCTGGGCAACCAATGATTGACTTTCTGTCTCTATAGTTTTGCCCTTTCTAGAAAGGTCACATAAATGCAAATACACAAGAGTATGTCTTTGTGTCTAGCTTCTTCCGCTCAGCGTAATGATTTTGAGGTTCCTGTATATCGTTGCACGTATCAGTCCTTCACTCCTTTTTAGTACTATGGAGTAACGTTCTGTTTTACAGATGTAGCACTTTTCGTTCCTCTGTGCCCCGGTGGGTGGGCATTTGGACTGTTTTCAGTTTGGGATTATTATGAAAGTGCTGTTATAAGTATGTACATACCAGGATTTATGATGGGATACGTTTGTTTTCATTTCTCTTGCAAAAACCTCTCTCTTTCTATCCCACCAGACCTTGATTTTTGTTGGGAATCCATGTGGTTCTGGGGAAACTGAGTCCATCCCTCCTTCTCCAACAGAACTCACAGCCCATGCTGTAAGCAATCAAGGCATAGATACTCAGGCTAGGCTAATTAGTGTGTTCCATCCCCCAGGCACAATGATTGGCTCCTGGGTGGACATGTGAGTTGAACCAGTCCGGTCAAATTGACTTCTGGGCTTGGGTGGGAGCAATGGACCTTTCTCGAGCCTCTGAGGGTGCTTTGTCTGGAGCAGCCACTCTATGCATGAGAGAAGCCAGGCTTAGGAGTACCTGGAGAAGGATAACTGAGAAGTTGGAACCCTGATTGAACTGTGCCTGAAATCCATCACATTTTCAAATTTCTAAATGTATAGAGATCAATTGATTCTCTTTATTGTTAAAGCTAGTTTGAGGTGATGATGTTTATAGTCCAAGAGTCAGCAAACTATGGCCCATAGCAGCCTGTCTTGGTAATAATAATAATAGTGATAATAATAATTAATAATTAAAAGATTCATGACATGTTCATTCATTTACATATTGTCTATGGCTGCCATGAGTGCCATAGGGCCTGCAAGCCTAAATACTTACCACTGGCCCCATTTGTAGCCAAAACTTGGTATTCAGTATTTCTCGCTATCTCCCCTCTTCCAGTGATCAGGACAGAAACCTACAAGTCATCCTTGACTCCTACCCCTATCTCAAGCCAATTCTGATTGATTGATTTTTTTAATTGTAATTTTTTTAGATACTGCCTATTGAACCTAGAGGCCCCTGAGCTATACCCTCAGTCCTTTTTAAAAATTTCTCTCTCTCCTTCCCTCCCTCTTCTCTTTCTTGTGGTACTAGGAACTAAACCCAGGACCTTCTCACTTACCTATATTTATGGCCCTTTTCTTATTTTGAGACAGGATCTCACTAAGTTGCCCAGGCTGGGCTTGAACTTGCAATCCCCTTGCCTTATCTTCCCACAGTGCTGGAGTTACCAGCATGTGCCATCATGCCCAGACATTTTCTTTCTTTCTTTTTTTTTTTTTCTTTTTTTGAGACAGGGTCTCTATGTAGTTCAGGCTGGCCTGGACTCACTGTTTAGCCAGACTGGCCTCGAACTCACGGTGATCCTCCTGCCTCAGCCTCCCAAGTGCTGGGATTACATGTGTGTGCCACCATACCCAGCCCTATTTTTTTATTTTGACACAGCGTCAAGCTAACTGCCAGGGCTGGCCTCCTCCTACCTTAGCCTCTCTAGTAGCTAGGACTACAGGCCTGTATTACCACACCTGGCCTGATTGACGTTTATAGTCCAGATATCTCCTGAATCTTTCTACAGTCTCGGGGTCCCTACCCTTGGTAGACCACTGTCAGCTCTCTCCTGGACCACGTCGCCCACTCCTAGGCTGCTCACATAGCTGCTGGGTGGTTGGTCTCCCATACAACCTTGGCCCAGCTCGTGGGCTCCCCCATGGCTCCCAGGGAAATGGCTACACTCCCTGGACGGGCACTACAGGACTCGTGATGGCTGCAGCCCCACCTGGGTTTCCAGCCCTGTCTCTTCTCTCCCTGACCCGCTCCTCCTCCACACCACACAGACCAGTGCCCCACTGTGCAGAATTCTTCCCTGGTCCCCAAGCACGCGTGCATGTCCCTCTTCCCGGCCTCTCTGAACTGTGCCTTCTGCCTCTGGTGCCCTTCCCCACTCTGTCCACCTGGTGGCCCCTGCGCACCCTCCCAGGCCCAGCAAAGCCCCCTGCTTTGTTGGGTCTGTAATTCCCCAGGCTGGGTCCGGCTTCTGGGGCCCTGGGCTTCTTTCACTCTGGACTGCCATGTCTGTTTACATATCTGCCGCTCCCCCTGGAGTGGGTGTTTCAAGGACACTGACTGACTCATCTTGTCCTCAGCTTGGCCCAGTTTGGTGCTGTGCACAAGATAGGGGCTCGAGAAGTGTTTGTTTGCAGTGCACAATGTTCCCTGCCTTTTGCTCCAAAGCACCGTGAGGAAATGGATGAGGCTTTGAGCGGGGGAGGAGGGATGGCTCAGGCTGCCTGGACTGGGCATCCACCGGCGGCTGGAGCAATGGGACTGCTCGGCCCTGAAGCCTGAGGACCCCCACACAGAAGAGCCCTCAGGGAGTGTGGAGAGTTGCCTCCCAAGATGGACGCATGGGCCAACCACCATGCACCCTAAAAAGAGTGCAGAAAGGAGAAGTAGGCCAGGGAGAGTGGGCCCCTGTGGCAGGCCCTGCAGGTGTGGAATGGAAATAAAAGGATTACAGGGAAATGTAGTGAAAATGAAGTTCTTCCACGGCCTCCACACGTCAGCAGGCTGAGAGGAGGCCTGCTGCTGGTGAAGGGGCCGCTGGGCCCCGTCAGAGATGCTGGACAGCTTAGGGATTTACAAGGCTGGCCCACTGGAGGATTTAGGGAATATCTCATTTCCAGGGCTTGAACTGAAAAATCTGAGTGCCAGCTGGGTGGGCCCTGAATGAACCTTCCCAAGAAGGGAGGGTTCCACGGAGTACTGGACGAGGACCCATGGCCCACACTCACCGCCCATTCTGGAAGTGTGTGCTGATATGAACCCCATGCACAGAAAGCCAGAAACCAGTCCAGGCCCAACCTCCCCCAGGGCTGCGGTGAGGCCCATCTGATACAGTGGATGCAAACGTGCAAACTGTAAAATGCAACGCTGCCGCATCACTGCCCCTTCCTCCACCGCTCCTCCCCTGACCGAGCCACTTTGTGGCTCCCCGTACCTCTCATGTGCCTTGTTCTGTGCTGCCTGCTGTACCGTAGGCCTGGTGTAGAATGCCTCCCCTCCCGCCCCCAACTCTGTGGTCTGTGAGGACCAGGACACACATACCCATTCTTGTCCTCCCGGTCTGTTCACAGCAGGAGTTTGCCAACTATTTCTTGAATGACCTTGGGCTGTAAAGGGACAACTGACTTAAGGGCACTGTTATTCTCAGCTTATGAAAGCAGGGGGCTGGCAGTTCATGGTAGAAATCTTCCTAACAAAAGGCCAAAGTGTTCTGTGAGTTGGGAGCAGCCTGGAAATGCAATCCGGTGCTGGGAAGGCTGAAAGCGGCCTGGTCCTGCACTGTCCAGTAGAGTGGCCATGAACTATACGCAGCTATTGAACTTGAAAATAAATGAGAAATTCAGTTCTTCGCTTGTACTAGTCACATTTCCCAGGCTTTATGGCCACATGTGACTCACAGCCACCCCTTCATCAGACAGCACAGATAGAGCCTTTCCATCACACAGAAAGTTCTAGTGCACAGCGCACCTCAATACCCCAAAGATGCACATCTGCACATTGGCTCAGGACCCTGATCCCTGGGCAGAGGGCTTGTCTGAGATTCAGGGAGAGTGCTGGGGGCTGTGCACCTGAGGCAGAGTAGCTTTCTTCTCCCTAGAAGTTTGGTGTCCTCGTCTGCAGCATGGGTGAAGGTTAGAGGAAAACCCATGGGCTTTTGGTCTAGTGCTGTGTGGAAGGACCCATCACAACTATTCACAGGACAGTGTTCCAGAGCTGCTAAGGGTGGGACGCACTCCTAAGACGCTCTCACGGGGCGGCCTTCTGGACCTCAGTGCTGGGAGCTCACCAGTGAGACAGGCTTTGGGCAGTGGGCAGGTGAGGATTAGGCTCTGCTGGGCCTGGGGCAGCCAGAGCTGAATCTCAGACAGGGGCATTTACTCCAGAGTATTGGCTGATGACTTCTTGCCGTGGAGACTAGTATATGCCTTCTCGAGGTGAAACTCCATTGTCTGCTAGCCACAAGGCTATTAATGCTATGTAGCGGTTAGAGTCATTGAGCATTCTCTGAATACAGTTGTGCCCCCTTTTTCAGGGCTTCTCTTTCCAGAGTTTCACTTATCCACTGTGAACAGTAGTTTGAAAATATTAAATGGAAAATTCCAGAAATACACAATTCAAACATTTTAAATCATGCCCTGTCCAAGTAGTGTGATGAAACCTTGTTGTCCCACCCAAGATTTGAATCATCTCTGTCCAGCGTATCCACAGTGTATAAGCTACCTGCCTGTTAGTCACATAGCAGCGCACTGAGGTGTTAGATCAACCATCAAGGGGCTCTTATTTAACTTAATAATGATCCCAAAGTGCAAGATAGTGTTGCTGGCAATTCAGATATGCCAAAATGAAGCTAATAGGTACTTCCTCAGAGTGAAAAGGTAGAAGCTCTTGACTTAATAAGGAAAGAAAAAAAGTTTAGGCTGAGGTTGCTATGAGCTCCAGTACAATAAGATATTTGAGAGAGAGAGATAGAGAGCATTTACATAACTTTTATTATAGTATAGTGTTAAAATTCTATTTTATTATTAGTTATTATTATGGAGCTCTTATTTTGTCCAATTTATAAGTTAAATTTTGTTATTGATAAAGATGTATAGGAAAGAACATATATACCTAGAGTTCATGGCTATTGGAAGGTTCAGGAATGCATGGCCCACAGATAAGGGAGGTGGATGACCATACCAGGCACTGGGTTGAGCGGTGAGTGTCAATGTGCATGGAGTCCTCACAGCAGCCCTTTGTAATGGGTACACTGTATTAGTATTCCCACTTTACACACAGGGAACACTGAGGTCATTTGTCCAAGACACTCAGCTGGCAGGTGGTGGAGCTGAGGTGTGACCCCAGGCTGTGTGGTTCCAGAATCTGTGCTTACGATGGTCCAAACTCTTCATTGGTCCTGCAGGCCCCTGCAGAGCCAGCCTCAGTGGGCCCTTCCACCTGTCCTCTGTCACCTCCCACCAGTCTGGTAGGGCTCCTCGGACACCCCAAGTGTCTCCTTCCTGTGTCTGTGTCCTTGTTTACCCCTCTGCCATACACTGTCCCACGCTCCTCCAGCCTCACAGGCTGCTGCTCCCCTGTCCTGACCCAGCTCTGGCGTGAGCATCTCGAGGCCAAGGGCAGCACCTAAGTCATTTTTGTGTCATAATGTCTGACACACGGTTTGGAGCCTTGGAAATGTTGGCAGATGGTGGGTGGTAGCTTGGGTGGGTGGCGAGTCACTGGAGGGGGTGGGTGGCGTGGATAGATGGAGAGCCAAGGGGTGGGCAGTACACAGTGGGTGGGGAGGTGGACAGGTGCTGGGTAGCTTGTGTCCTGATGCCTTGACAGGGCTGACCTGAGCTCAGAGCGGGGCCAGAGAGAAGCAGGTGTCTGAGAGACATCTGTTCCAGGAATTGGGGAGGGAGGCAGCCAGGAAGGGCCCCTGGGTGATGCCCACATTTCTGTCAGGGGGACTCAGGTGGATCGTGGTGTCCTCAGAAAGGAGTGACTTTGGGGGAGAAGGTGACGGGGTCCCTGGAGGACATGGCTGTGAGGGGCCCCTGAGGGAAGGGCTAAGAGGCACGGGGGGATGAGCCTCAAGTTTGTGGTAAGGCCAGGCTGCCCAGGAAGTGGGGTCAGTGTGCGTGGTGACGGAAGTGCAGAGCCCAGTGGGACCACTGCCTGGGGGACAGTCGGTGAGGGACAGAGGAAGTGTCTTGGGCCACAGGACAGTGCAGAGGTGGGAGCGGAGTCATGGTCTTTGTGATAGACACTAAGAGCGTCAGAGAGCCCCCGGGGAAGAGAGAACTATAAATGCTATTTTAAAAATGTTTTCTCCATTTCAATTCAACTCCACAAATATTTACTGAGGCAAAAGGTTCTGTGTAAATCCATTTTGTAAATTGAATTTTTGGACAACAAACACCCTTTTTATCTGGGGATGGGATGGTCGGGATTGGGAGGAGCCCTGCACTGAATTCTTTTGAAAGGTCCCACTCGGTGCGGGTTTTGAGCCAAGGAGGATTTTTATTTTCAAGGTTGCGGAGGGAGGCTTCTGTTTGCTCCACTTATGTTTCGAAAAGACCCTTTGCTGCACAGAAAATGGAGAGGGAAGCAGCAGGGCCCTTGGGAGGAGCTGGTACAGTGGTGGCTCAGGCAGCAGTAGCTCTGGGGATAAAGAGAAGGGGATTTGAGGGCTGTGTAAGAGGTCTTACAAAGAAAATAGGTCTTGGGCTTCACATCTGGGGGAAGGAGAAGAAGGGGGCACTGGAGCCCTCTGGCTGCTTGGTTGTAGAGGAGGCTGATTCGGCTCAGTGATGGTGCAAGGGCAGGGTCAGTGGGGGAAGGTGCGCCCCGGGCCTTGGATCCACAGTGTGAGGTGCCCACCAGGAGCTGCCAGGAGGTGTGAGCTGGGCTGGAGAGAGAAATGTCACGTCTGTGACAGGGAAGGGGGAAAACCGAAGCTCATGACAACTGGTCAGTAAATATTTGCTCAGTGGTACCTCCACTGGGCGCCTCCGCATGCCAGGCACAGAGCAGAGCAAACGCTGCCCTTTGGGGCCGACACCGGAGAGGGAGGGGAAGGTGAGATCAGGCTAGATTACTGGGTGACGTCTTGTGTGACAGAGACATTAGCCAAGAACAACAAGCAGGCGGGAGGGACAGGTGCTAGGAATGTTGGGTGGAGGGGCCCGGGAGTGACAGCACCAGCAGACAGACCAGTGGCACTCGTGGAGATCATCAAGGCCCCCCTCCCAGCGGTGCAAGGAAGAGGCTGGACCTGCCGCAGCTTAGAGATGAGCCATCGCATCACAGAGAGGTTAAGAAGCTTAGCCTGGGGCACGCAGCTCCATAACTGGCCAAGCCAGAATCTTGACCTCGAGTCCTCAGTACAGTGCCAAACTGCCTGTCACTGACAGGGCAGTGTCAGCAGATTCCGAAGCAGGAAGTGAGCAGGCCAGGCTGGCAGACGTTGCCCATGGCTGCCGGGCAGAGGAAGGGCAAGGGCAAGGCTCTGAGACAGGGGCCTGGAGATGGAGAGCACAAGGCCAGTGTAATCGAGACAAAGGGAGCCAGCGGACAGAAAGGAAGGAACAGGGAGCAGTTCAGGGAGGGCCACCTGAAGCACTGCTGGGGCTGTCAGCTTCTACCTGAAGTAGAGGGAGGCACTGGAGAGTTTAGAGTTGAGAAGGGGCCAGATCTGACTTGAGTTCCAATGTGGCTCCTCAGATATTTTTCTGGGAGCAGGGGTAGAAGTAGGAGCCCAGAACACATGAATGAGCCAGTCAAAAGATCACAGTTGCTCAGTGCACAGCCGTGGCAGCCGTGTAGGTACGGCATCAGCTTCCTGACCTGTTGTGAAAGTGGATCCAGTGGAGGTGTTGATGGCCTGGACGTGGAGGTGAGGTAAAGAGAGGCATCAAGGATGACTCTAGGGCTTGGGCAGGACGGGCTGGAAGGGCAGGTTCTATGGACTGAGGTGGGGCAGCTGTGGAAGGAGCCACTTCCTAAAGAACTTCCTACATTCACTGTTCCTTTTCGTCCCTGGCTCCCCTCGGAGGTAAGTACTGAGCCTGCAGCAGTTACCTGTGGTCATGCAGCCGGAAGGCGGCGGGGCCAGGACCTGAGCCCAAGTGTGCGTGCTAGGCTTCGGAGTTCTGGTTTGACCATCCAGTCAGCAAACATTTCTGGAGAGCCCGCTGTGCGTCAAGGACTGTGCACCAGGCTCTGTGCCGAGCACTGACAGCAACAGATAAGCCGAAGACCGCCCCTGCGCCAACAGAGGGTCAGTCGTATGGAGGAGGCAGCGTTCGCCAGTGGCTGTCTGGCAGCAGAGTGATGGGGGAGCCCAGGAGCCAGTACTGGGAGGCGGGCCCAGCTAGGGGGTCCAGGAGGGCTTCCTGGAGGAGAGAAGACTCCAGAGGTGGAGGAATGCGGGAGAGGCCTCCTTGGGAGAATATTCCCATTTCCCAGGCCTCAGCAGAACCCCAGGGGATCACAGGCCCCCAGATGGCTGCACTGTTGAGCTTTAACTGAAAAGTTGTAGGATCTTTTATGTTGGTTTTTAAGCATTGGGTTGTCTTAACCGCTTTATTGAAATCCAGTTCACATACTAGGCACTTACCCACCTGACGTACCCTGTTTCCTGGCCTCTAGATTATCTACAGAGTTGTGTGTCCTTCGCCACGGTCCATTTTAAAGCATCTTCACTACCCCCAAAGAAATGCGCACATCTCTCAGCGCCCCTCCTGCCCAGTCTCTCCGTCAGGCAGCCCTAGGCAACCACGACCCTACTTCCTGTCTCTACCAAGTTGTCTGTTCCGAATGTCTCATATAAACGGAAGCATACAGTGTGCTGTCTTTGGTGCCTGGCTTCTGTCACGGCATAGTGTTCTCGGAGTCCATCCCTGTTGGGAGTTGTGGTCTTGAAGAGCATCAGAGCCAGCAGGGACAACCCTCGCGTCATAATGAACGGGAGGCTCCAGGACCTCCGCAGGCAAGAACAGGCACTCCAAGGCTGGTCTTCAGAGTCCAAAGGGGCTTGAAGCCCCAGGGCAGAACCCCACCGCTGTCCTGTTGCGCCACACGCCCACCCAGAGTGCCCGCTGCTGCCGTCACCGCTTCCCTCAGCTCTGGATCTGGGTGAATTTGGCTCAAAGTGGCAACTCGGTCGGGATCGCGTCTTCCTGAGCACTGGTTTCTCATGCACTGGCAATTTTCATGCCTTATGGTGCATCTTGAAATCTTTCATGCATCTTTAAGAATTTGTGTCCTTTGATTCAGTGTTTTGGAGTATGGTGTTTTCCTGCTGCTTAAACATTCAGACAGTTCTGCCTGCTTTGCTTGGTTGGGGCTGTTCTCTCTGAGGGCAGTGGGCGGCTCCCTCCTGGGATCAGATGTCTGGGTTGGAGGCCATGGCCTGCCCCTCCTGGGGGGGGGCAGTCATCGAAGCTCTGCGTGCCTCAGCTTCCTCCTTTGAAGAGTAGGGCTGCTGTGAGAAGGAAACCAGCAGAAGCCCATCCAGCTGCTCTAGGAGTAGGTGCTGGGATGTGAGAGGTGTGGGTGCCAAGGAGCCCCTGGGAGGAGAATGGGAGGCGGCCTGGGGCCCTGGGGTGACGTGTGAGCAAGGTGAGCCCTCCCCGTGGTCCGCTGCCCCTGTCTCCTCCTGGGCCAGACTCCAGAAGCCTAAGCTTGCCGACTGAGTTTCCTCTGTGTCTCAGTTTCTTAACCTGTGTGATGGAGGTCGGTCTCTGAGCTCCTGGGAGCGGCGCTGGGGGGAGGCCCTCTTCTCTCTCCAGGAGCTTCTGATTCCTGCTGTGCTGAAGAGCCCAGCTGGAGTGGTGACATCTGTTCTGGCGAGGTGGGCGGAGAGGAACACCTGGCTCCCTCACTCTCCCACGGGACACGTCACGTGGGAGGTGGGGGGTGCGCAGTGAAGGGAACATAGGCGGTGTCTCAAGGGTCACTGCTTACATTTTCCTGATTCCTCACGGAGCCCTTAGAAGAGGTTCTCTTATTCCCATTTGACAAATGGGGAAACTGAGGCTTGGAAATAGGAAGCCTCGGAAGCTGCCTGCCCCAAATCACCCAGCAAGTAAGGGACTGGGCTGAAATTTGAACTCAGAACTCTGTGACTCCAGCCTCTTTCCTGACTTCCTTCCTTCCAGGGAAAAGAAGGGAGAGCAGGACAAGGAAGGATTTGAGTCTTGGATCCCTGCTTCCCGGGCTGCTGTGGGGATTCTGTGGGTGGTGGGAAAGGCATTGTAAATATGCATGACATGCAAATATGCCTCTAAAAAACAATGTGGGGGCCCACATGAGCTGGGATGCCAGAGTGCTTGGGAAAATGTAGTGTATAAACACTTGGGTTTCTATGACAACTGCTCCATGTTGTCCTCCTCCCTGGTGTCCCCAGAGCAGATCCAAGGGTCTTGAAGTGCAAAGCTTATCACTTAATGGGTGTTCCTCTCCCATTCCCGCAGGCACTACTGCCTCCCCTCTGCCAGGTGCCAGTGGACCCTGTGTGTGACCAGGACCAGGCAGGGCCACTGTCCCAGGCTGCTTCCTGCCAGCATCTCTGATCGAGTGCCTGAAGGGATGTGTGTGCCAGCCCGCGGTCCAGCGCCTGCTCCTGAGGTGACACTGGCTGTGTACCAACTGGTTCCTCTTCCTCCTGTGCACGTAGCTCCCTGGTCGGTAAGTAACTGCAGCTGCAGGCCCGGGCTCCTCACCCACCCACCCACCTACACTTAGCACAGTTGGGAAATGCCCAGCCTTCCCTCCCGCCAGCGCCCACGTGCTGGCAAAGGGACCTCCATGAGAGGTTTTCTAGGCCTAGGCACCATTTGTAGTTTAACTGACTTGCTGTATCCTGTCCTCCTGACGGCCCAGGAGGTGGGCATGGTGATCATACCCACTCACAGGAAATAGCCTCAGAGCGGGGAGGCCACTAGCCTGGGGAGGCACAAAGCCCAGCTCTGTGTACCTCAAAGGCCAATTTTTGCAAACCAGGAGGCTGGGGCAGGTGGTGAGCATCAGCCCCAGGAAGAAAAGGGGGTGGGGAGCCTGCTGAAGGCCATGGAATTTTGGGGCTCCCCAAGATGGCATGCCTGCTCCTCCAGCTCCTGCCTTGTGAACCCTCACTGGGACGAGGTGCCGGGACCAGCCTTGTCTCAGACAGCCACCAGAGCCTGCCGAAGCCCATTCTCCCCACACCTCCCTGGCACCCTTCCCACAGTACTGACCCCCACACAGGAGCAGCCGCTGCAGCCCCCGTCGTGCCAGCCCTAGCGCCTCGCGCTTCCCCGTGTCTCACGCCGCACCCTCCCCACCCACCTCCGCAGACCCTGCTGACAAGACGAGGCCGGTTCCCGGGTCAGGACACGGGCTCAGTGAGACCAGGCTGGCGCAGGTCGCCCAGCCATCACTCAGTGCTGCAGGGGCCCCTTGCTAAGATCTGCCTCATCTGGCCTTGGCTCTCCAGGGGGGAGGAACACGGCTCCCCCCATCCTGGACAGCTGCAGCTCTATACACGAGGGCATCCAGTGCAAGCTGCAGAAGGAAGGAAGGAGGGAGAGGAGGACGGAAGTCCCTCGCTCCCTCCACCCAGACAGCAGCAAGACCCATGAGCCCACAGCTTTTTGGCCAGCTGGGCTCCCTGCTGACCCCAGAGAGCCTCCGGGGGCTCAGCCCCTCGGCACAGCAGCCACCCCCTCGAGTCCCCATCCTCTCATCTGCCGACAGCTGCCTGGCCTCCCTGATGGGATGGTTATGCGAAGGGAGGAGACTCGTAAATATGTATAATATGCAAATGTCAAGGATAATAAAAAAAAAACCGCCAAATTCGCTGCCCATAATGTATGTAGAAATGCTTCTTTGAGAACAAGGAGCTGCACGTTCATGTGGTGTCAGCCTTATTATTAATAACCATGAGAAGGGTCCCATTAATTAGCGGCCTCCCCACTCCTCTCCCCGCCCCAGCCGCCAGTCTATCGCGGCAACCCAGACAGCTGTTGCGTTTTGCAGAGGAGCTGTCGCCGCGCAGTGACACAGACATCTCGGCTTGAGAACTGGGAGCATCTGTGGGATTCGGTCCTCTGCAGACAGGCCCGTCGTGCCCAAGGAAGGCCCGGCCTCCCTGAAGACAGGGGTAGCAGGGCCAGCTTCAGCCACGGCTGGCGTTTCTTGTGCAGTCGCTGTGTGCCTGCCGTTGTGCTAAGCGCGGCACATCCACTGCCAGCACAGCTGAACTCCAGGTGACTGGGGCGTGGACCTGGGAGCGAGGGCTCAGGCTTCCCTGAAAACGGCTGTCCCTCAGCGCCCACCTCCGCCCCTGGGACGCACACTGGGAATGCAGCTGAGCTGGCAGCCCCTGGCGTGTGTGGCCCAGTGACGGAGAACGGGATTCCTTGGCACGAGCTGGGAGAGCAGCCGTCAGCATCGTGTGGAAAGATGGAGGCTGGGGCGGCGCGAGGGAGGTGTTACTGCTGCTATTTTGCTAACAAGCTGGTTATTTAAAGAACAGCCAGAGCCGGGAAAACGTTTGGGGAGTCTCCATGCCCAGGGCAGAGGCAGCCAGTGGTAGATGGTCTCCAGGGTCAAAAGAGTTTGTGGCCTGACTGGATCGGAGAAGAATAGCCGCATGTGATATTTTTATCCACTTATTAATAACAGTAACAGCAACAGAAAAATCTGAAAGAAGTTTCACTTTGTAGAGAAAAGAGGCCATGAGGATCGGGACAGGTGTGAGGGGCTTGGGTGGGGCAGGCAGCGTTCTTTCCATGGGCCAGGTGGTGGGCACACAAATCTTTGCTTTGAGACAACTTCCCGCACTCAACACTGTCACACTGTTCCACGCTCGTCCGTCTCTGTATTGTGTATCAGAGTAAAAGGACTAAAAACAACCGCAGCAGTAATCGCTAATGTTCATTGTGCATTTACTGAACGCCAAGCCTCTCCCTAAGCTTAGTTTACTTTTAATATCTCATTGGATCTTTATGAGTTCTTTTATTCTGCCCATTTTATAGGAAGAAAGTGAGGATTGTGGAGATAAAGCTACTTGGCATATGGTCAAAGAGAGAGGGCAGCAGGCTGAGAAACCAGCCATGCTGCCTCAAGCCCTATGTGCAAGGACGGGACCAGGATGTCCCCCAGGACAGCGTTCCTTTCATTTGTCCCTCTGATGTGGCTGTGCCTCTGGCATGTTTAAGGCTGATGAGGTCCGGCAGGTGTCCGCGGTCATGGGCCCTGAGAAGTCTGGGAGTCCGACAATGGCCGGAACAGAGCATTTGGGCATTTGACAAGTTTTAAAGGATAGGAGCAGGACATCCCTGGGGACAGCCCAGGGCTCCCCAGGGGCCTGGGCATACTCAGCCTCATTCAAAGTGAAGAAGAGGACATCCAGGCAAGGCAGAGTCAGAACCAACCTCTCCCTCACAGCATGCAAGGCCAAAATGCCATTTCCTGAGGGTTTCTTCTATGCTAACACAACCATTACTTGCTTTTAACCTCAGAACAACCCCCATGAGGTGATTATCAGTACTGGCCCCATTGTACAGATGAGGGGCTGACAGGGAAAATGACTGGCCCAAGTCACACAGCCAGTGAGTGGTAGAGCTGCTGTACTGGCCCCATTGCCTGGTGTCCTATGTGTGCGGCAAGCATTGTGCAGTGTCGGGTGGCTTCTGGGCATAGACGCTCCCAGCAGCACGTGGCTGGCATCACATTCTAAGGCAGATGTGTAGGCCCCTGAACTGACACTGGGGCCAGGGTCTGGAGGGTGTCATAGCAGAGCAGCCTGTTCTGCTGACAGAAACATTCCTGCACCCCAGGGGTATCTAGTGAGATGCATCCTTGCTGGCGTACACCCCTCACAGAGGACACAGCCGTGGGGAGGGACAGATGTCATTCAGTTGTCCACGCAAATAAACAGAATGCAAAGAGAATCCAGTGCAGGAAGGAGAGCAGCGTGACAGCGCTGTGCAGATGAGCAGGTGGGGCCTACCCTGCACGACCTGGGACTGCCCGAGATGGCCTCCCTGGGGAGGTGGCCCGGAGGGGGCAGGGTGAGCCACACTGGAGAGCCTCGTTCATCACAGCGTTGCTGGTAGTAGCAGGACGCTTGGGAGCAACCGGTTGGTCCATCACCAGGGGACTAGTTAAACCCATTCCACCGTAGCCATACGTGGCGCCTGCTGCAGCTGTTAGAAATGGGGCCATGGATCTAAATTTATTGTTGCAGAGAGAACTTCATAGTGTGTTGTGAGTTTTTTTTTTTTTTAAAAAAAGAGGTTATAAAACAGCATGAGTAGCATGGTATCATTTTTGTAAGAGCTATGAATGTTTCGGAAAACTGTTCACAGTGTTCCTTCTGGGGAGTGGGGGCATAGGTGCTCTTTGCTCTCTTTTTATACTTTTCAGGATTTGGAGTCATTGCTGAATGTTAGGGCCTGTGGGGGAAGGACAGGGGGGTTACAGCTCCCACAGTCCTGCCTGGAGCAGTTCTCCTGTCCTACTGTGGCCCTAAGAAAACGGGACAAGGCATGGGCTGGGAAATCAGCAGATGTGGGTCATGTCTCATTTCCATCACTTCTTGGCTGTATGGCCTTGGACAGGTCGGTTGTCCTCTCTGACACTGTTCTCTCTTCTGTAAACCCAAGGATGGAATAGCATCACAGGGCGGTTGTGGGGCTAACGAGAGTTAAGAACTGTGTGGGGCTAGAACAACACCAGAGTGGCCCCAGACACCGTTCTTATCCCTGTGGCTGCCAGAGGTGGCACCTCTTGTGTGCATATCGTCTGCCAGGGCTCCCCGGATGCCCCTCCCCCTCAGCCCGAGTCAGATCCCATTGGGCGATGAGACCAGGAAGATGGACAGCAGCACAGCCGCACACGCACAACAGCACACACACGGCCAGTGGGTCCGGGCCAGCAGCACCCATCCCGACCCTGGCTCGCTCCCACCCTCTCACTCGCCTCTGCCAGAGCGTGCTCTTGCCAGAGACACTGTTATGAGAGGAAACCTGGGCCCTGGGTTTGCCTTTTTGTGACAACTAAACCTGCCTGCAAAGACACATACTACCATCGACTCAGAATCTTAAATCTCAGGCAGAGAAACTTACACACATGAAATCAGACTCTTAGACCCATGGAATCTTTGTCATAAATAATCCAGCAAGTGCAAACATAGGCATTTTACAAATAAATTCATGGCACCTCTCTTGATGATGGTGATAAATTAGAAACTACCCAATTTATCTGTGAGAGATGGTTAAATAAATTGTGTCCAGCCAGACATTAGCATTCCCACAGCTGTGGGGACAGTGCTGTAGAGCTGTACTTGTTACCATGGAAGCGTGTCTATGGTGCATGGTGGAGGGGGAGATAGGAGGGGAGATGGGGTATGTGCCTTATGATAAGCTGAGGCAGGCTTAGCTCTGGAGTCCTGTCCAGGTATTAGGACTTAGGGGGAAGAACAGAGTATCTATGTAGATAGCTACTGATGTTTTTATATTCTCATGAAAAAAATATAAATATATGCATGTTCCTGCCCAGAGAAATGTGGAAGGATGGTCACTGAACTACTCACAGTGGTTCCTGTGGATGGCAAGGTACAGATGAGCTCTATTTTTGATGAAATTGGGCACGTTCAGGGTGGTATGGCCATAGACAAGGAGCTCTATTTTTGTTTTTGCTCATATCACTCAAAATCTTTTCTAGCATAAGTGACCAAAAAAATCCACCCTAAATCAGCATAAACGAAACTGGGATGTATTGGCTTCTCCCTGTAGAGTCCAGAACTGTGTCTCATTACAGGCTCCACGGCATCCCAGGCTCAGTCAACAACCTCAGCACCCGATTCCTCTCACTGTCTGAACTCTGCTTCCTCAGGATAGTTCCCATGTTCTCACAGAGTTCTCCCATACAGGGAATGAGATGCCTGTCTTGGGGCATAAACAAGATTCTTCTGACGCAGCTCAGAGATAAATCCCAGAATTGAGAGTTAAAAGTGTTGGCACTGATTGGCCCAATCTGCGGATGTGCCCACCTGTCAGTCGGATGCCGTTCTGGGGGAGTTCAGTGGTCTGAGTGGAGGTGGCTGGGCCTATGCGCTGCCCCCAGCTGGGGTGGAGGCCACACCCTCAGAAGCTCAGGAGTGGAAAGTGGGGAAGTGTGGCTCCCTCAAAAGCAAATGTAGGCTGGAACTAAAGTGGGCCAAATGGTGGCCCAACCCAGCACATCCTTCCTCCTATAAATACCTGAATTTCCCAAGATGCATGACTTTTATAATAATCAGGAAAAAAAAGGGGAGCAACTGGAGAGGAGTCTAAGCCCAGACCCACTGCCGGAAGCTCCCCGAGGCCGCTCAAGCTCTCACAGAATCAGAACATCGGAATCTCTGAAGCTCTAGCTCAGCTCAGAGACCAGACCCCTTTTTGCATACCGGGAGGGGCTGTCCTGGCCCCAGAGGCTCTGCAGTCTATCCAGGACAAAGGGGACGGACACACAGGTGATTCACCTGCAGTGTGGCAGTGCTACAGCGGGTATGCATGCAGGAGCAGAGAGAACACAAAGGTCAGCCAGGGAGCAAGGAGGGCTGTGATCTAAACTCCTTCCCATCTGGGTCAGAATTCTTATTCTGAGGTGGCAGTCCCTGCTTGTACACCCTCTCCTCTGCTGGCTAGCAGGCTACCTCCCAAGACCAAGTTCACTGTCCCAGCACTGCCTGCAGCACTGAGGGCCATCTCCCGAATGACCTGCCACAGAGGCAGGCCTCTCCCAGGCCAGAAGCCCAAGACTAGGGAGCCCTGGCATCAGCAAACCCTGCTGGGAGTTTGAATAAAAGACACACTAACAACAGCAGAGGAAATGTTTAGGTCTTTGGACACACATCTGCCGCCTCAGCCAGTTCCCCAAATTCTATCTGCATTTACAAACAAGGACGCTGAGGCTCAGAGAGACCACGCCACTCATCCAACAACACAGAGCAAGTTTAAGACTTGTCCCCGTCCCTCCCAGCCTTGACCTTCGGTAGCCCTTCTCCCACTCCGCCCCCTTCAGGTGAGACCTGGCTACTCCATCTGCAGTACTTGGGCTTGACAGTTTTTTTCTGGGAAAAACCCATCCTAGATCATCCCTGCCTTCTAAAGTCTCATTAATCAGTGTTCTGTGACTGTTTGACAGCAGCATTTTTTGTTTCTGATCAAGGCTATGACACGTATGAGCCATGTTTTATGGGTCATTTCTAACATGTTGTTGTGCTCCACGGTCCCCATTTAGTCATCCATTCTCACACTCCACAGACATTGATGAGGGCCTCCCAAGTGCCTGGTGCTGGGCTACAAAGAAGCACTAGAATAGCTCCATTCCCAGAACCCCCGTTTCAACCATTTCAGCCCCTATCTTAGAGTTGGTCACAAGGCTTACGTGAAACCATCTAAACAAAGTGCTAACATCTCCATCGCCGATGGCAGGTGACACCCAAGAAAGCACAAGGACGTGCTGACTGCCCAGGGATCTCCAGGGCCAAAGCAGTTGATGCTGTTCCACTGAGTGTGTCTTAAAGGATTCAAAGCACCTGGAAGGGGTGACCCGAGGAGGACTGGGCCCGGCAGGGACCTCACCTGCCTCTGCCAGGCAGTCAACCCGAGAGCACAAGGGATGGTGGGGACACTGGAGCCCAGAGACAGTGAGGCTGGCACTCTGGAGGCCTCCACTCTTGCGCTGGGCAGTTGAAATTTGATCCTTAAGGTAGAAGAGAGCCAGGGGCAGGGCAGGGTGCTAGAAAGAGCCTGGCTGTGGGCTGATGTGGGGATGACAACAGGGAGGACAGGACCTTGGGGATGGCACAGAGGCTTTTACCGGGGGCGGGGCAGTACGGCATAGGGACTGGGTGCTCCAGAGGTTAAGAGAGAGGGTACGTTTTACCATGGTAGGAGGCTGGTGTGGGTATAGGGGCTGTGAACCTAGGAGATGACAGCAAAGTCTCGGTCAGTGTCCCCAGAGAGGGACGTTTCCTGAGACTTAGAAGAGCAACTGGTGAGGCCGCCAAGCCCCACATGCCTGCCAAGTGCCTGGGGCAAGTTTCCTCCCTCCACGAGCCTCTGCTTGCTGCTCTGTGAGGGAGGTGGTGCATCTCCCCAAGGCTGGAACCGGCACCCAGGAAGTGGTTGGTGACAGGGTTACGGTGGTCAGGGCAGCGGTGGGCAAGGGAGCTTACTGGTCACCAGATGCCCAGCTTCCTTTGGCAGCTGGGGAGGACAGACAGGGCTCTGCACTGTTACCTGGAGGGTGGAACCGGGGTGTCTGCTGGGAGAGGCAGGGTCTGCTTGGCACTCAGGAGAAGCACAGGGAAGAATTTCCAGCCGCGCTAGGAGAGCCCCTTGGATGTAAGGAGCTTTCTGCAGGCAGACCAACTGCGGTGGCAGTGACCTCCCTGGAGTATTCAAGCAGCTGCTGCACCACAGGCTCGCCGAGTCAGTGGAGCGACTAAACTGAGGACGCGGAAGGCCTTTGCTCATGCATAAAGTTCTTACGGCCCCACCTGTTTCCTCATCTGTAATGTGGGAATACGAGCCCCTACCTTCGAGTTGGCCACGAAGTTGAAGTGAAAACATCTAAACAAAGTGCTGAGCCCGGGCTTGGCTCACAGCCAGCGCTCAGCGAGCAGCGGCTGTTACGCTGTGTTCGTGCATTAAATCCCGGGGTGCTGCCCTCAGAGAGCCCCAGCTTCCTGTTCCATTAGGGTGCTCCTGCCTGCTGCCCTTCAAAACCCACTTTCTGCCCTTCTCACTGCTGCTGTTTCTCTGTCTCCAGCTCTCTCTCCTCAGGAGGGAGTAGGAATTCCAGACCCTTCTGGGCCCCTTTTAGCTCCCACTTGAGCAAAAGTTGGCAGGTTGGGGCGGCGGGCGCCATCCGCCTCCCATATGCTTCCTGCTATTTAGAGGAAAACTCTCCCTGCGTTCCTCCAACCACACGGGCTGACATTTCCAGACAGACGCTGGAACCAGCTCTTTGGGGGATTGGCAGATAAATTTGGCCCAGGCTGTTGGGAAAATCTTCAGCCTTAGTGAGGAAGCGGAGCCCAGGCTCACTGACTTCCGTCCACCCTGCGACTTCCTGGGCTGGTCCCGGAGGGCTACGGTGCTGGCCTGTGGCCCTGCGGAGGAAGGTAAGTCCGACCAGCCCAGCCCTGTCCCGTGACACCCCTGCCGGCCAGTTGAGGCTCTCCGCCTTTTGCTCCGAGGCAGCACGAGGTCCATGGGGAGGCCCTCCCCCTACACAGACACCTGGGAGTGGCCTTGCGCAAACTGACAGACAGCAGGAGAGTTCCAGACCAGTTCCTGTCTCCATGGCCTTCCCTAGGCGGCTCCACCTCTCCGAGTTTCTTTTTCTTCATCTGTAAAACGGGGAAAACAGCAGGACCTGCCTGACTAAAACCCTTAGGATGGTGCTTGGCACATGCCAGTGTTCCACAGATCCTAGCCACTATTATTATTCTTGTTGTTGTGTTCACTATTATTGGCACATTATAATGGCTCAGTAAAGACTAATGGTTTTCTTTCATTTTTGCCACAGCTGTGGTACAGAGAGAGTACTGGGGCGTTACAGTCTTAGGCAGAAATAAATACAAGAATGACGTGACAGGTGGAAGCCACCACTTCCAGGGTAAGAGTGCAGGTGACCACACACCGAGCTCTCCCCGTCCCAAGGTCTCATTGTTCCCTGGTAGCCCAGAATGCCCATCTGCTTGGTTCTGATGGCTGGAAGGGAAGAGGAAGGGCAGCAAGGCCTGGCTGGAGGCAGAGTCTAGGTGGGGAATTAGGTGTCAGCCGCAGTAGGCTTCAGGGAACCTTGAGTAGTTCTGTTTGGCTGGAGTAGAAAGTGGGCGGTGGGAAGGTGTGGGAAGCAAGTCTGAGCTTCATTCAGCACCTCCCAATTGAGCCCAAGTGCTGGGCCTCCTGCCAGGCGCTGAGGAAAACGATAGAAAAGATGGGCCTGTTTCCTGCCCTCAAGAAGCTGATAAACACACCCACCGTCAACTAACAAGATTCTAGGTGGTACCCGAATGGACCTGCGGGTTAGAGGGGCATGACATCAGGTAGTGCATGGGCATCTGCTCGAGGCAGGGTGGTCAGAGAGGGCCTGAAGGATGAGTTGGGACTGGCACTGTGAGTGCTGGTCAGCATAGAGGAGCAGGAGGCAGAGGGAGTGGCAGGAACAGAGGTTAGAGGTAGGCAGGAGCCAGCCCCTGAGCCATTGACAGCCAGGCACTGTGAGAACTGCTCTTGAGGACAGTCATGCTGCTGGTGGTGCAGGGCTAACCAGGGGAGCTGTCTGTAGAGATGGAGTGAGAATCTGCCATGCACAATGTGGCAGGTGGTAGGGAACGTATGGCCCTGGGAGAGATGGCACCTCGAGGGGGCCAGCATCTGAGCAAGATCCTGGGACGTGAGCTAAGGAAGAGTGGAGAGGGGGATCTGGACCTGGCAATAGTTAGGGAGAGGGTTGGGTGAGAGACACCAGAGGAACCCAGAGTGATCAGGAAGTATCTCAAAATAGAACCAGGTGCTGGATGTGGGAGGGGCTTCCACAAGCAGCAATGATAACACAAGTGGAAACACCAGACCTACTGGTCAATTCAAAATCTGTTTACTGTGTGACTTCAGGAAAAATGACTTGAGCTCTCTGAGTTTACCTGTTATAGTAATAGCAAATCAGCTGGAACTGCATCTGGCTCCATGCTACAGAAGAAAATAACTATCATTTGTACACACAACCAGGAGGTTCTTTTTTGGTGTAATAAGAATCCAGCCAGAAGCCAGGCCGTGGTGCATGCCTATAATCCCGGCACTGAAGAAGGCTGAGGCAAGAAGATCACAAGTTCACAGCCTGAGCAGCTTAGCAACTAAGCAAGACTGTCTCAATATAAAGAAGAAAAGTGAAAAGGGCCAGGATATACTCAGTGGTAGAGCACCCCTGAGTTTGATCCTAAGTATCACACACACACACACAAAAAGAATCCAGGTTGGTAGGCCAGGGCCAGTAGAGCAGTTCAAATGAGTGATTGCGGGACCAGGTCTCTGTCATCCTTAGCATGTATCTTTCATTCTCATGCCTACAAAGTGGCTGCTTTACCACCATATGCTTCACCTGAATGCTAGGCAGGAAAAAGGTAGTAAAGACTATATGCTTTGAGTCTGCCTATCTTATAGGTTCCCTGGAAGCACCACAAGTAGACTTTTGACTACATTTTTTTTTGCCAAATGTAGTCACGTGTCCACCCTAGCTGCAAGGGAAGCTGGTATTGTTACCATTTCTAACTGGGCACTTTTGTCAAGTAGAAGGAAAAGGAGCTAGCAGGATAGCTAGCAAGAGCCACTTCGGAATACTCACAAGGGCTGTTGGAAGAATTCTGTATGAAACACTGAGTCCCAGGAACAGAGCAACCTCTCTGCATTGATGCAGAGAGGCTGCTATACCTGCGTTCATTCATTTAATAAGCATATATTGTATTTTGGACACTGTACACAGTGTCCAATGATGGCTGCTATACCTGCATTCATTCATTTAATAAGTATATATTGTATTTTGGACACTGTACACAGTGTCCAATGATGGCTGCTATACCTGCATTCATTCATTTAATAAGTATATATTGTATTTTGGACACTGTACACAGTTCCAGGGATATGACAATGACAGTGCTTGCCTTTTGGCCCTCACAGTGAGTAGAGAAGATGGTAAGAAAATAGGCAGATTGACTCCTCTTCAATCATCTCCTAACAGAGGGTTGGGTTAGGGTTAGGGTTAGGGTTGCCACAGAAGGAGAGGAGGGAACCGAGGCAGGTGTGGGGCGGGATTGCAGGTCAGCCCCCTTGGAATCTCATGGGAGCTGAAGAGGGCAAAGAGTCTGGATTCTGCTTCCATCTTTGCCATTCCAGGAGTGAGCCTGGCAGCTTGTCAAGCTTGGCCAGCCGGGCCTGGGGCTTCAGCACTGGATGTGGGCAGAGAGGGCACAGCCTGACCTCGGTCACTCAGGATGACAGGTGAGAGTGGTTGTAGTTGTCAGGGATCTGGAGGTTGGGGGGCAAAGTAGAATTTGATACTTGTCCAGCTATATGTCTTAGGCAGATTTTTTGGCCTGTTTGAGCCTTGGTTTTCAAAAAAAGAGTATAAGAATCTTTACCTTGCCTACACCTTAAGAAATTGACCTAGTACATAGTAGACGCTCCATGTTGGTGGTTATCATCATTGCCATTGTTATATTTTCATGGCTAGGAAGGGGGAACAGACACTCCCTGAGGCCCTATTATGTGCCAGGGCCACTACTCGTCACATCATCTCATTTTGTCGCAACTCCGAGGAGGTGGCCTCCTTCCCATTTGTAAGAAGAGGACGTCAGTGTTCGGTTGTGGCTCATCTTCCCCTCTGCTGCCTCAGGAGGACTAAGTGCTGACTTAGCTGGAGTCTGAACTGAAGTTCTGGGGGTCTTGAGAGATTCAAGCCAGCTCAACGTACTTGGTTTGGGACCACTTGGGTAGCTGTGATGTTAGAGAAGTAGTCAGGGCAAGAATAACTCTAATGCTCATCAAGTAGGTGAGGAGCCAAGAAAAGGTAGCCTGGGAACGAGTGATGGAATGGAACAGTATAAAGGGCCAGAGGTGCTTTTCCTCTTTATTCAGTGTCTTGAGAACAGGGCAGTGAGCCCAGCCCTTGAGACGAGGTGGCAATGGGCCTATCCCTTGCTGCTGCGCTTGGCTGTGGTACTCTATCCAGGGCCATCAATACTTGTGTCTCCAGTGAGGCCAGGAGGAAAGAAGGGAAGACCTGGGAAGCTCTCTCTTTGCCATTCTAGGAGTGAGCCTGGCAGCTTGTCAAGCTTGGCCAGCTGGGCCTGGGGCTTCAGCACTGGATGTGGGCAGAGAGGGCACAGGCTGAGCCTAGATGGGGTGTCCTCCTTGTCAGGTACCCCCTGAAGAGCTTCCTGGGCTGCCCCAATCCAAGGAACTCCACTTGATGAAAACACTCGAGAAAACAGGCCTATGGGATAAAAGACCTGCAAATGGCACTAGAATTGAAAGTAGCCCTTTGCAGTCTTACAAACTGAGGCAGGTAACTAGCTGGAAAGAGGAAGCTTTCGCTGCCACCTCAGCACAGTGTGGGGGTTATTTGACATTCTGATCTGCGCGCTGGGCACTTTGGGCGTGCCTCGTACCCTTTGCTCCTGTCCTTGGTGCTGATGGCAAGGGCGTTGTCTGTGGTGCTGAAGAGAGGGTTTAGCTCAGTCCCTGCATCTGGGGATGCTGTCCATGGTTCTGTTCTCAGTTTTCATTTTCAGAACTGTGGTTTTCCGGAGACCCAGCTGGGAGGTCAGAAGCTTTGACCCTGGCATTGAGCAACTCTGAAAAATATCTGAGGTAGGACTGGGGCCCCTGTGGTCATCTACCACGCAGCGTTTTAAGAACTTATTATGTAATATGCCATTTATTTCTAAATGTCAACCTACAAGGGAGGTACTAATATTTAATCCCCATGCTAGAGGTGAGAAAACTGAAGCCTAGAAAAATTAAGGTACCCAAAGGCTCTATCTGCTGTCCCAGCCTCCTCAGCCATCATAGGAGAGTTGTTGGCAAGCTGGCGGGGGCAGGGGGCCGCATGAAGAACTTGTTGAACACAGATACTGCCAGAATCTTGTGAGATTTCCTGGAAGGTCTGAAATTTGAGCCAGATCTAAAAGGGTGTCAGGTTCAAAAGCTGTGTGTAAAAGAAGAGAATTCCCTTTACTGACTATGTGTGTGTGCCAGGCCTTGTGCTGAGCCCTTGACAAACTGAGGCCCTCGATCCTCACAACTCCCTGGGGAGAAGTGACTGGATCATTCAGCAGACAGAGAGAGAGGAAGGGACATCCTAAGGGTACTTAGCCAGCTAGAGGCCTTGAAAATGGGAAGCTACAGACTTGAATGCCAAGGCCAGAAAGGATGCTGGAGGAGGGCAGAGTGAATGGGCAGCATGGACTGAGTTTATGTTTGGTTTTTGTTTGTTTGTACTGGGGATCAAACCCAGGGCCTCATGCATGCTAGGCAAGTATGCCACTACTGCAACCCATTTTAAATTTTATTTTAAAACAAGGTCTTGCTAAGTTGCTCAGACTGGCCTTGAACTTGTGATCCTCCTGCTTTAGTCTCCACCCTAACTGGATCTGGCTCTCTTTTAGTGTCTTTCCTCTCCCAGGACTTGAGGCAGCAGCACCTTGCCATTATGCTGGCCTGGCTCTAAGGAGATGAGAAATTAGTATTGTGTCACAAACAAAAGTAGGGCCTGGACGCCGTGGTGCACTCCTGTAATCCCAGAACTTGGGAGGCTGCAGCAAGAGGATTGCCACAAGTTCAGGCCAGCTTGGACTACATAGTGAGACTATATAGTAAGACCCTCTCTCAAAAAAACAACAATAAAACAAAATAAAAAACCAGAAGTAGGTGTCAAAGAGACTAAGACTCAAGTCTAAAACTTCCCACCTGTGAACTGTGTGACCTGAGACAAGTCATTTACCATCTCTCAGCCTGTTTCTCCCGCTCCAGAAAGTTTGGAAGAGACGGTGGTAAAGGGCTGACAGGTTAGCTCTTACCAGTAGAAGACCCAAGGAAAGGAGGGGCCCCCCCACACACACAGTGGCACTGCAATCTCAGAGGCAGAAATGGGCTAGAACTGCTGCCTTGAGCCCACACAGTCACTTACCAGCAGGACCAATGGCCACGTCCAGGGCAGCACCTGGCAGCCCCGGCTGACAGACATTCCTTCAGGCAGGCTGACTTCAGCCTCGGCGCCAAGTGTCCCTGTGGGGGTTGGTGGCCAGGCCAGCTCTGGCTGCTCCTCCACCAGCCACCCTAATGGCTGCAAGCTTAATATGCCTCGTGGGGCTACTGTCATGCCTAATTAGGCTGTTCTTGGCCATTCTGTCTCCAGGGCCCTGTTGTGGCCATCTGAGGCCCTGGACGTGACTGTGGCTGCTGCCTTTGGCAGCCACTTGACGTTGGGGAGGAGGCGGCCACCTGCTCTCTGATTGCCTGCGTCCTGAGATCTGACTTCCCTGCCCAGCTCAGGAGGCTCCTAGACCCAGAGATTTGGCCGCACCCTCCACCCCCACCTTACCTAGCACTAAAGCAAAGTAGGGAGAGGAAGGAGAGGAAGAGGGTAGGAATGATGGAGGGGGAAGCGGAAGGAAGGGAAGTGAGGCCTTAGCACAACAGCTCCCTCCTCAGCTGAGGCCTGGGTCACTTAGGAGACAAAGCCGCCGAAGCCACACTTCTGGGAACCTCTCAGCAGCCTGAGCAGTCAGCGGGATCAGGACACAGAGGCAGCATGTGACACACGGTCAGAGGGGAGGGCTTAGTGTCGGACCAGGATTGAGGGGTCCTACTGGGGCTGGAATCATAGCAGGGTCCTTTCCACAGAAAGGACGGCACTTAGGGCCTTGAGCTCATTTCCGGTACCCGTCAGCACAGAGCAGGCATTCTTGGTGAAGGAAGGCAGATGGAGAGAGGGTGAGAGAAGGAAGGGACAGAAGGAAGGAAGGCAGAATTCCAGCGTAGAGGGAATTTTCCCAAACCCGAGTTTGGAGGAGGGGTGCTTGAATAGTTTCTTTATGTCAATTATGTTTGATCAATTAATTATCTTTGCAGTTTGCTTTTATTATGCTACTAAGACCTACCCAGGTACAAGTGTAGTTCACACATTTCTCCTGCTGAATAGGATGCGCATTGTAAGTTTAACCCATATTTTGCCCATCCTGCTACTGGTGGATGTTGTGGTCTTTCTGGCTCAAGGTGCTGCCCTGAACACCCTTGTGGATGTGCGATTTTCTGTTAATAAACACTGCCAAATTGCCCTCCATGCTAACGATGCCACTTTGCACCCCTGCTTGTGATATATTTCTGCATTCCCACATTCTCAGCACCTCACTGTCAGTTGATTTACCACTCTTTAATTTTGCCAATCTGCTGGGAGAAAATATCTTGTTTTTATTAGCATCGCCACCTGTGAGAGAAGCTGAGGATCTCATTAGGTGTTTAATGGTCACCTGAATCTCCTCGTGTACAAAATGCCTGTTCACATACTTTGCCCAATTTTTTGTGGATCACTGGTCTTTTTCTTATTAATTTGTAAAAGTGGTTTATATATGTGGATATTAATCCTGGTTATATTTGTTGTGTTCCTTCCCAGTGTCTTCTTCATTCAGAAGTGTAAGATTTTATTGTAGTAAAACGTATCATTTTCCTTTTTAATTGCTTTTACTTCTCTTCAATTTGCTTAAGAAGGCCTCCCCCATGCAAGGTCATGAAGATGCCCTATATTTTCTTCTAATAAATTAAATTTTTTATTTTCCTTTAATGTTTCCTATTTAGAGCCTTAATTCAGGTTAGGTCTTTTACTTCGCACGTGGTGTGAAGTAGGAATCCAACCTTGTTTTGATATGGCTAGCCTACTGTCCCAGCAGCATTAATTGAATAGTCTGTCCTTTTCTCTCTCATTTGAAATACCATCTCTGTTTTATGTTTAAGTGCCCATGTATTTATGGATCTATTTCTGGGAACTCTGCTCTGTCTTATTGATCCCTTTGTCTGTCTCTGTCTGCTCCAGTTCTACACTAATTCCTAAATCTCATGTTTTTTCAACAGGGACACATTGGCATTTCAAGTAGGACAATTCTTCCTTGGGCAAGACTGTCTCACTCATTATAAGTTCTTGTTTGTTTGTTTTTCTTTCTTGTGTTACAGAGGATTGAATCCAGGGCTTTGGCACTAAGCAACATTCATTCCTAGCCCTTTTTGTATGTTTAATTTTGAGAGGGATATCACTAAGTTGCTAAATTACCCAGGCAGGGTTCAAACTTATAATCCTCCTGCCTCGGCCTCCCAGGGTGCTGGGATTACAGTTGTGCACCACCACACCTGGCCCCCTCATCATGGGCTCTTGAACATCCCTGATTCTATCCTTGACACAGAGTGCTGGTAGAAACTCCTCCCACTCCCTGTTACAACTCGCAAAGTCCCAGCCATTTCCAAAGAAGCCCAACAGGGCAGCCCTACTGCTGTCGAGAACCTCCACAGACAGTTTAATGGCTCGATAGCCAATGGGATGAGCACCTTGCCTTCTTGAGTCTCTTTTTTTCATGTTCTCCTCCCACCCCATCCTTGCCAGGAACAGATTCTGCAGCATCACCCGGCACATCAGGCAAGGCAGCCCACTTCTGTGAACAGAGGCCGTGATCGTTAGGCGGTGCTGTTTTACTCTGAGCGGGAGCTGGCCTCCTTGTGCCCTGATTCCCCCTGGATCCCCGAGCCCACAGAACACAAGTCCTTCCTCGTGCCCGCCCCGCCCCCCCTTGCCCTCAGAGAGCAGACATCTCCCTCCTATCTCACCTCTTCTCTCCACCCCCCAATGCAGTAACCCCAGTCCCCTCCATGTTGGTCAAGCACTTGATTTCTGTGGTCAGCAGTGTAGCACATTTGAGCTTGAGTCAGACATGCTGGGTTAGAATTCTGCTCCTCTACTGACTAGTTCTGTGGCCGGAGAAAGTCAGTTAACCTCTCTGTGCCTCCTTTGTTCAGTGGGATGGCAGGAGATGATGAACGGCAGGTCCCGGCCTTAGCTAAGGCCTGTCACGGGGTAGACACTCTATGAACTCTAGTGACTATCACTTTCAGCCGTGAGCCTGAGATGTGAAGATTTCCAGACTTGTCTCTTTTTCCTTTTCTTCTTCTCCTTTTTTCTTAATTAAGAGATCAGGAGAGAAATGAGATCATTCTAGGTTATGCTTTGTTAAAGGTACACTATAAATTTGCCTCTGAGCTTCCTAGTAGACTAAGCAAAAAAGAAAAGCAAAAGGGAATATGACTTTCGTGTCCTTGGAAGGAAAAGAAGACAGTTATTTGCCCAGTTGTGTGTAGACTGACTGTGTTCTCAGGGCCATTCATTTACATACAGTGGCAGTAGGGGCCGCTGCAATTCTAGTCTCCAAAGGATCTGATGTTCAGGAGAGCCCTGACTCCGGGACCCTGGAGACCATGACACTAAAGGGCGAGTGACAATGCTGGAGCTCTTGGCCTCCTGGTCTGATGGGGGAGACAACCAGGACCATACTTTCCATGTTGCACAGCAGAGGGGGCTCCAGGCTGAAACAAGGGCTGGGAAGGGTGAAGTCGGCATCAAGGGACCCAGGGCGAATGTCCATGGGGGGAAGGCTTCATGGAGGAGGTTATATCTGCACTTGGTCTCAGGGACCAAGAAAGGCTTTAACCCTTTGAGATGACAGTCGAGGTCACAAGGTCCCCACCAAGGCCTCCCTGGGGAAGAACCATCCGCCCGAGGCCTGTTACATATGAGCGGGTTTAGAGAGTGTGGTTTAGCAGCACACCCTAGGATGGGACAGCTGAGGCCCAGAGAAAGCAGACATGAGCCTGAAGTCACAGAGAGGGCGGGGACCTAGCAGGCCTCAACCCCAAGCCTCCTCTCTCCCTGACCTAAGCTCATTCTCTCCTGCCCCCCACCCCCTGCCTTCTGCTCTGGGTTCTGACTTGACTCCCACAAGGTCATTAACCACCTACAGCCTGCCACATGATGTCCCCCTATATTTAACTCCCACGCTGTGACTTACAGAGGCCCAGAATAGCAGCCCCCTGGTGGGGGGATGCCTTCACTGCCCTCCTCTCTAGCACAATGCGCTCATGCTCATAGCTCCTCCCCAGAGAGAGGAGAGTCCTAGATTGGGGCCCTCTGTCATGGCAAGAGGAGCATTAGCTTGTCCCTAAGAAAGACTAGGTAGAAACAGTGAACCCACTTGGGGTGTCCTGGACACATAGTGAGCCTTGACTTCTGTCCCAGACTGAACCTGACCCTGGTCCCAGTCTGGCCTCAGACCAAATTTGGCCTTGACCCAGACGGTTGGCACTTGTGGACATGAGTAGTGGGGTCAGCCCTTCTCCCCTTAACTTCTGGAAATGCAGCTGTATGGATTCCCACCCTTTAGCCCGGTGGTTCCTGACTCATTCTATGCCCCTGTGTTCCCCCTCAAACACCTGCCCCACACCCCAGCCTTCAGCTCAGTAGCAGTCATGGTGAGAGACAAACCCATTCAGTCCTGCTCGTCCTGACCGTGAACTCCTCTGCATCCCCAAAAGGGCCCGAGTGCAGCTGAAACCCTCCCCCTCCTCCTAATTTGCCTCCTATCTAATTCCCCACACCACGTGACCCCTGGCAAGCGCTGAGATATTTATAAAATCTGTGTCCTTCAGGATACAGCCAGCCCCAGGGACCAGGTTCAGAGCAGTTCTCTGCATTCTCTGAAGCCCTGAGAACTTCAAACCGAATCCACCACACAAGGCCCTCATCACAGGCCACCTGTCACCCCTTGAAGTCTCAGCTTCTGTGTTCTGGCACTGCCCCGCTCCTGAGCGCTATCAGACTGGGAAAGCTATTGCCAGCAGCGTGAAGCTGGCTGAGTGGAAGGGGCCGGGCCGTGGAGGCAGACTGGGCACCGGATGAGTCACTGCCCAGCACCGAGCACTGGTCTCCTTGTCTTCCGGCTGGAGCGTTGCCCTCCCCACCAATCTATGGCACTGTGGCGTGGGACTCAGTGAGGTGCAAAGCGCTCAGCAGAAGGCCTGGCAGAGACGGGCTTCTCAGCGTGAGCCCCGTCCCCAGCAAAGCCAGTGTCGCCTAAGTAAGTGGACAGGACGGTGCCGCTTTCATAACAGCCTGTCACAGTGCCTGAAGGCACGCCACGAGGGTTAGCTAGAAATCGCTGCTAGAATACAGGTTACCCTGGAAGGGAGGTGGCTTCAGGCTGCCATTTTGAAGAAGATGCAACTCAGGTGAACTTTCCCTGACCTCACACCCTGTGCCTTGGGGCCTGGGTGATGGCAAGGAACGGCTTGGGGCTGTGCCTCTGAACAGTCCCCTGCACAACAGTGCTCACCAATAGGCCGGACACCTCGGTGGTCTTCAGGTCACCCCTTCCCAGGGCCGACTGCCCTCCTCGCTCCTCTGTCTCTGCCTGCATCCAAGTTTCCTCTGTCCCCGGCAACCCCTTGCACCCGTAGGATTTTTTTTTAGATTGTGCCATAGTCTTTGACCGTACAATTTCTGTCCTGTTGTCACAGCGCTTCCCCTTGGAACATTTATTGTTGAGCACAGCCCTGTGAGTTAGGTTCTGATTATCCAGGAAAAAAAACCCCATGCAGTCCCTGTTGTCGAAGAGTTTACAATTTCTAGAATCGGGTGTATCTGGCTCAAACTGTGGCACCACTCCTTACTTGCTTGTGACCTTGGGCAAGTCCTTTAACCTCTGTGTCCGTGTGGTTGTCCTTACCCATGCAGAGGGCCCAGGAGGAGGACAGCGTGGTCTGGGCCAGGAGTGGAGGCAGCCCACGCTCAGCAGAGGCCCTGGGAAGGTGGTGCAGAGCTGGGATGTGATCGGCTAGGCAGATCCCAGAGGGAAGGCCCTGTAGGCAGTGGGATCTTCTGCGTAGAGGTCTGGAGACTGGACGGCTGCAGGCTGTCACACGGGCAGAAGCCTGGGGAGGTGGTGGCAGTTGAGGCTGCAGGAACTACGAGCTGTGTCACAAAGACCCCTTGTTAGTGGGCTGTATGGTCACCACTGGGGGTGAGGGGAGAAGGCACGACAGTCAGGTAGTGGAATTGAAGGGCTGGGCTGCAGTGATCCTCTGGAAGGTGGCCAGGTAGGGGGCTGAGGCAGCAGGGGGAAAGAAACGGGCAGATCTTAGATCTGGCTCAGAGAAGGAACTGCCAGCCTGGCCAATGTGCTGGAGAGGGAAGAACTATTGGAACTAGGGAGGGGGAGGCAGGGGACCTCAGGGCTGCCCGTGGATGGACACACAGGAGCAGTAAGTCTGCCAGAGGAGACCTAGGGAGCTCCTGAGAGGCAGCTAGGAGGTGGTAGGTCCTCAGGACTGCAGGTCATTCATTCCTTCCTTTACCCCTTCAGTTATTCATCCATTCACCTGACAAATATTTATTAAGCACCTACTACATTTCAGCCCTGAATCAGCCCCAGGATATTGTGACAGACCCAGTCCTGGCTTTCACAAGAATCTTGGGCTAGTGGAAGAGTTAAGACAATAAGCAAAATAAGGGGACAACTGCTGTGATGAAAAAACTGGGGAACATGAGAGTAGGGAGGGGGTCAGGGGTCAGAGGCAAGCCTCTCTGAAGAGGTGGCATTTAAGCTGAACCCTGAATGTAGCCACAAAGCAGCTATGTGAGTGTCCAGGGAACAGCATTCCTGATGAAAGGAATAGCCTGTGCAAAGGCCCTGAGGCCTCAGTGTGTCTCAGGAACGAAAAGGAAGCCAGGTGGTCTAAGGGCTGTGAATGGAGAGGAGTTGGGTCAGAGTTGTGTGACCTCTGTGAGGTCTTCACTTTTGGTCCAGAGCTCAGGGGCGCAGTGGGACTGCAGCACTCAGTCATCAGGGCAGGAGTGGTTAGAATACAGAGGGGGATGGGGAACGCCAAGAGAGGACCTGCAGAATAAGACTTCCAGGGGGGCCTGGAAGTGGCTGGCTGGAACCCTGGCTGCTCCATTCACCCCCTGTATAACCTTGGACAGCTCGATCCTTCCTCGGCCTCAGCATCCTCACCTGCTAGATCATGAAGCACATGCCTGTCCCTGGGGGCTGCTAAATCCTGATGTGTGGTGTGTTCAGGAGATGCTCTGGTGATCTGGAAACCTCAGGAGAGTGGGGAGGGCAGGACTGGCCTGGATTCCTGTCCTTGTTCCCTCTGAGCCCTCCAGAAGGAGCCCAGGTTGGGAGATGCTGGGGGGGGGAACCAGCCGAGGCCTAGCAGTGGGACATGTCAGGGTGATCCAGCTGCTGTCAGACTAACCCAGGCTAAAGGTTGCCAAACCCCAGCCTGGAGACTGGACCAGTTTCTTTAAAGAGCAGGTGAGAAGCCAGGTGTGGTGCTGCACACCTGTAATCCCAGCACTCCGGAGGCCGAGGCAGAAGAACTACTGGTAGTGAGGGCTGAGGATTTAGCTCAGTGACACAGTGCCTGCCTGGCAAGCTCGAGGCAGTGAATTTGATTCCCGGTACAAAAAAAAAAAAAATACTGGTAGTACATTAAAGCCAACCTGGGCTACACAGTGAGTTCAAGACCACTCTGAACTATATAGAAAAATCATGTCGCAAAAAAGCTCAGAAAAGGTGAGCAAAGTGAGAAAGCAAGGCAGAAGCTAGCACAAGGGAAGGAAGGAAGCAGAGGCTCCATCATCCTATAGCTTCTCTATGCCTGCACCCTTTGCGGCACTTGAAATTTGTCTTGAAATGAGACATAGCCTCCATTGTCCAAGGAACAGGGGAATAGGAACAGAGGATGGGGAACAGAGGCCCAGAGAGGGAGATGACCTGTCCAGGGTCACACAGTGTGTATGCTCCAACCGACAGCCCTGAGACAGCCACAGCCTCTGCGCTGAGCCCTGCTGTCCCTGTAGGGAAGGCTGACTTCAGTGGGCCCCTACCTGTCCCTCCATACCACACGGGTTCTCTTCTGAACCCGGGAATCCACACGTGCCCTCATCCTGTCCATGTCTACTGGTCCTTCAGACCTTAGACCAAGCCCCGCTTTCTGCAGAAAGCTGTCTGACCTTGCCCATCAAGTGCCTCCTGGACCTTGACACACCTCTGGGGCTCTGGTCACTGCTGTCACTTCCACACCTCTGTGAAGCAGTGTGTTTCTGACCTCCCCTCCCCAAGAGACTGGCTGGTCAACCCCAGGGCAGGGACTGTGTTTCTCATGGTCCCTACAGAGCCTGGGGAGATGCTGGCAGATGGGTGATGGGCCTGCTCCAGGGCCCTTACCCTGGGGCTGCAAGGCTGCAGGGGTGAGGAGGGGCCCTGGCCCTGCCAGTGCTCCCGGACCCCGTCCTCACCCTGCTCCTAGAGGACCCACGCCCCCATCCTCACTGGGCTATGACGTCATTCATGAAGTGGCTTTGGAGCCGCTCCAGGATGCGTGGGCTCTGTGGTGTGTGGTGCACATGGCCCTGGGTGCACGCACGTGTGCGCACGGGCCTCCGTGAGTAATTCCAGCGGTGCTTCCAAATGCGTCTCCATGGAGAGGCCGCCCCCGCGGCCCGGGCCCAGGCGGCTGCCTCTCCCACCCCTTCCGACGCCCCGCCCTGCTTCTCTGTGACCCACATTCGACCTGCTTTGCCTCCCACATCCTTAGGGCTCTGGCCTCTGAAAGCTTGGGGCTTGGGGCCTCTCCCCAGACACATCTCTCATTTGGGACCGACTCCAGGTTCCAGCAGCACTTGAGAGAGAGTGGGTGCTGGCGAGCGACTGCCTGGGTTGGAACTCAGTTCCTCCACGCAGGCGCGGCAGCTGAGGATGACAATGCTAATCCGGAGGGACTCAAGACTTACTGGAGCTCCCGGGCCTAGGTGAGTGGCCCTGGTTCTCGGAACCTCCCCTGGTTCCCGCTGCTGCAGCCATACTGGCCTCCTCTTATTAGCCACCTGGCCCAGCGCTAGCGTGCGCATGCGTGCACACGTACCACATGCCCACTTTTCTGCTTGCTCCTCTTCCACATGGCACACTCCTCCCTCAGGCACCAACAAGATCCAACCCTTTACCTCTGCCCAAAAGCCTTTTCACCACCCATTGCACCCGGCTCTCTACACCTGCTCAGATTTGCTCCCAGGTGTTGTTACCTAACACTATGTTATACCTTCATCTGTCTGCCCGTCTCCCCAGCAGGCACGGAGGCTCTCTGAGGGAAGGGCTGTGGTCTTCACTGCTGTACCTCAGAGCTTTGACTGCCTCGCGCGTAGCGTGTGCTCAGGGAATTGCTGTCCAGTGAGCAACTGGGTGAACCTAAACCAGAGCCCGGATGTGAGGGATCCTAAAAAGCCACCACAGTTAGTGTCACTGTTCTGGGCCATGGTGTAGAGTAGGAGCTCAGTAAGTTTATCCCACTCTCTGCAGACAGTTCAACACGTGGTCGCTCTGGCCCTCACAGTCAGTCTGGTGAGATAGGTGCCATGATTATTATTCCTGTTTTGTGGATAAGAGCAAGAGGTTTTAAGAAGTCCAGCCTCTCCCCAAGCTGGCTGGGCCAATAGGGCTGGAACCGAGGCCTGCCCATCTCCAGCCTCTAAGCCTATCACTTGCTGCCAGCTCAGAGGCTGCCACCTGCAAATGCAGCAATCCCAGGAGCTGCATTTAAATAGCACCGTGGCAGTAGGGCTCCAACCTGCTGAGAAAGGATACAGCTCCACGCAGAGAAGAGAGGCTGGGGGCTTTGAGCAAGAGCTCTACGGTCCCAGCCAGGCATGGTGGTGCACACCTGTAATCCCAGCACGTGGGAGGCTGAGGCAGGAGGATTGTTGTGAGTTCAAGCCCAGCCTGGGCTACAAAGTGAGCTCAAGGCCAGTCTGAACTACCCAGCAAGACCCTGTCTCAAAAAGAAAAAAAAAAGAGCTCTACCGTCCCTTGCTGGATGACCTCAGGCCGCCCCCTGACCCCAGCACCCTGGAAGTGCAGTGAGTGGGGTTATGAGCAGCTTGAGACCTCTTCCAGGCCTAATGTCCCAGAAAGCATGGTGTCAGGGGCCCCCAACTGTAACCCCACCCACCCCACAGGCACACACTCATGCACATACACATGCACGCACACATGCTCACACTCCAGGACCCTGGGAGGGATAGGCAGGAATTCTGGCCTTCCTCTGGAGTTAGTCCAGGGGTGCACTGAGGACTTCTCACCCCCAAAGCAACCGTGATCAGCCTCAGTTTCGTCATCTATAAAAAAGGATAGAAAACAGAGCCCTGCCTCCCCTCCCAGGTAGCTGTATTCAAATGGTTCGAAAAGAAAGGACAGCTTTTATGCCCTTTTAAGAAATGACAGCTCACCCTGTAACAGGAAGCTGCCTGTGCCCCAGAGAGGAGATGCTGGGATGAAAACTCTTACACTTAAGGGTACAGAGGAATGACCACCTTTATTCCCATATTACAAGTAAACTGAGGCCTGGATTTGGGACATGATTTCTCCAAAGTGGTTTGGAGCTGGCTTTGAAAACATCGGTGTGGAGGAAGGTCCCTAAGGAGAAGGGTGGGTTCCCTTGACAGACATACCCGACTTACAGGTTTCCCCAAGACGTCTGTCTTAGTTACTTTTCTCATTGCTGAGACAAAATACCTGATGCCCAAAATTAAGGGAGGAAAGGTTTATTTAGCTCACAGTTGATACGGGTGTGCCATAATCGGCTGGCTCCCAGGCAGGGCAGCTTGGCAGAGAAGCATCACAGAACAATTCAAGGCACCCACAAGATAGCGAAAGCAACAAAAGAGGAGACAGGACTCTTTCTGTCCTTATAGTGTATGCAGCCTACCTGCCCGAGGGCAGGTGTAGCACTCACACCAACTCTCCTAGCCAGAACTGTGCCAAACCAATCAGTGGGCTGATTTAGTAATCACATCCCCTTAATCCCAGCATCACACACTCCAGATACAGCCTCCTCTGAAAAAGCCCTATGACCACATGAGGCTTCGGGGAGACATCTAGACACAAACCATAACAACATCCCTTATGCCTCTTTACCCTAGGCTTCAAGGTCAGTACACACGGGATCACCCAAAAACTTGTAGGAAAATGTAGGTTCTGTGGTTTCACCCAGTTAGAGATGGGTGGTCCCATCCAACTCAGGAGCTCTAAGAACTCAACTTGAGAAACACTGACGAAGAAAAGGGAATAGGGAAAACCAAAACTGTCCTAGTCACAGTGTGCATTCATTTACCTGCCATTTACCAACAGCGTCCTACTGTAAGCTGAGGCTGGGGTGGGCTGGGCTGAGCTGGGGACCCAGAGATGCTTCCTGGTGCATGGAGGGAGATGTGTGTAAAATTCACAACTACTCCCTTCTTCCTACTTTGCATATATGTTGGTGTTACTTTTCTAACTTTTTGAGTTAAATGTTTACATTACCTTTCAGTCTTGTTTTCTAATATAAGCACTGAAGTCTATATTTCTCTAGGTACTGCTTTAGCTGCTTCACACAATTTTGATATATTGTAAATTCACTGTCATTCAGTTCTAATGTTTTCTTGTTTTTATTTGGCTTCTTCTTCAACCCATGGGTTTTTTAAAAGGGTGTATTTTTAAATTGTCAAACAGAGGAGGTGATTTTCCGTTGCCTTTTGTTACTGGTGTTTCAGTTACCTTCCACTGAGACCATTGCATTGTTTCTGTGGTATTTGTTGAGACCTGCTTTGGAGCTCATTTTTGTAAATGTTACATAAGTGTTTGAAAAGAACCGTAGTTGTGAATTGTTGGGGTCAGGACTTTCTGTTCTTAATGCCAGTTTTTTTTGTGTTAGAGAGAACCAAGGACTGTGGAAGCCAAGAAGTAACCCCTGATCCAATCTGTGTATCTCAGGGAAGACCTTCTGGAGGAGGCATTTCTTACATATGGAAATGTTAGGCTGGAAGGCAAGATGGGAAGAGCATTCCAGTCACAGGGAACAGCATAGGCAAAGGCATAAGAGGTAAGGAATAACTCAGGAAAAAATGGAAACACTGATAGAACTTTCTAGAAACCCAGGAAAGGTAAGGTAAATCTGGTTGAGGTGACAGAGGAATGATGTTTATTAGAGAACATAACATAACCAGAGTGGAGGGCATTCAAGTGGCAGGAGCTGAGACTCTTGCAATATTAATGCCAGGTGAAATGTATCGAGCTCTTGCTACTGCATATCCATTCATCATGTGCTGGTTGACTCATCGAATCCTCTCAGCAACTCTGCAAGGGAAACACTGTTATCTCCACTGTACAGATGAGAAAATAGAAGCTAGCTCTGCTACCTTGGGCAAAACACTTGTACTAAAAGAGCCTTAGTTTCCTTATCTGTAAAATGGGACTGATACCTCCTATCCTGCCTGCCTCGCATGCTGTGTAAGGATCAAATAGGATCAGTCCTGCTTTGCAACCTCTGATGTGCTCTGTTTGTATCTGTCACACTGGACCAATTCAGGAAGAGATGGCATCATCAGACAAGGGATAGAGCTGCATTCTGCGAGCTGTGGGGAGCCATGGAGGAGCCTTGAGCTAGAGACAGACAAGGTAGCTGGGAGCCTTCACGAGTGAAGCTGAAAAGAACCTGGCAGATCCTTCATGTAGCTGTGTTACAGTCAATAAGTATTTGCAAGAGTTGAAGGAGTATCAACTCTGAGCCAAGTTGCTGCTCATGAGCCAATTCCAGTGGGTTACTCAGAGTACAGATTTGAAGATTGGTGAGAAAGTGAAGTTTCGATTAGGCATGTCTGCCACAGATGCAGCAAATATGGGTGATGGCAAGCTCTGTACCTGCCATTGAGGCTGTACTCCTAAGGCTGTGAAGGGCAGCTCCACCCCGTAGGGCCCATTTCTTATTGTTACTGTAGTTGGGTTGGTACTATTAGCATTTAGAAGACAGATTGGTAATTTGCTCTTCAGCCTCTCACGCTGAAGAATCATTCTACTCTGCATCCCACGTGACTCTCAAATGTCCTGCCAGCCATTTCTGGGGAGAGAGGGGAGGATCTTGTTCATCACTGCCTGAGGCTGGACTCTCCTATTTTCACATACAAGCACTAAATATTTGCTGCCCAATCCTAATATCCCAGGAACAGTTCTTGCACACACCAAGGAAGGGATGTTCTTTGTCTCTTTTTTCAGAAGTTTGCCAAGAGTCAGTCACCATGTTAGAAAGAACACCCTGCCCACTTGAGGTACTTACATTTGAGTAGCTGATTCATCTCTGTCTGCATTTGTAATTGTCACCCATTCTGTGTGCAGGTGCCCACATCTGATTCCTGCATCATGCTTTCTAAGGGATGTCCCAGCCTTTGTGCTTGATAATATGTGTCATTTTATAAGTTCATTTTCTTTTACCTCTCCTTTATATTTGTTAAGGCATTGTTATTTTTTATTTAATTATGTGCGTGGGTAGGTAATTGTACCTGTAAATTTTATTTCAGAAGAGTAAAAGGGACATTGCAAAATATTCGCCATAAAAATAATATTTGAGAGCCAGGTGTGGTGGCACATGCCTGTAATCCCAGCACTCAGGAGACTGAGGCAGGAGGCTCACCATGAGTTTGAGGACAGCCTGGCCTACATAGAGAGTTCAAGGCTAGCCTGACCTGCATAGCAAGACCCCATCTCAAAAAACCAAAAAAAAAAAAAAAAAAAAATGTATTTGAGGCCCACAGGGATTGATTGGGTTTGAGAACTGCTGGACCTACTTCTTTCTGTTCAGATGGGGAAACTGAGGCCCAGGGAGGGAAGAGACTTGCCTTTGTCCACCTGGAGAGTGTGGAGGCAGAACTTAAAACTTAGGAAACTTTGGGAAAACCTGTCTTCCTTCGGCATAGGCAAAGCATGAAGGCAGAGAGCAGGAATGGGGACTATGACAGTGGGATGAAAAAAAGGTGCAAGCAGCTGTCATCCGGCCTTGCGCAAGGGGTAGGGAAGGGACACACTTTCCTGAGGAAATGGAGTTGGGAACCACTGGCTGGGCACCTCAGAAGAAATGAGGCCACCCACTAGAGGCCAGACAGACTCCCCTGCCAGCAACCAGAGACCCAGCCTGGCCTGGCCAGTGGGTGCCTGAGGCCCAACCCGCCCCCACCCAATCCTGGGTGCAGAGGCTGCCACTCCTTGAGAAAATGATGTGTCTCTTCTGAGAAACCAAATATCCTACAATGAATCCAATTAGATTTCATAGGCACATGAAAATGCGATCCATCTTCAGTGTCTTCTGCAAACCTCCAGCCGCAGATAAATATTTTATTCGTCCAAGCGGTCCTAGGCAGAATATCAAGCAGCAGCCAGCAGTCTCCCTGGCGGGGCCGGGCAGTGCTGCAGAGGAAGGGGCTCTCGGCCAGGATCTGTGCTGTTGCTTAGCCCTTGGGCAACCTCTGATGGCTCGCTTTTCCCTCCTGGTTTGCAGTGCCCCCGTCCTGCTTCCCCCCGACTCCTACGCCACAGCGCTGAGAAAGGAAGCTCACGGCACATGGTCACCGAGGGCTGTGTGCTAGCCTCATGGTTGCTGTGGAGGATACAGCCTTGAATGAGGTCAATCCAGGGTGCTCACAGAGCTCAGGACTGGGGACAAAGGGGCAAACAAAGATCACCCATGACCAGGGTAAGTTCTGCAAGGAACAGCCAGGCTGCCATGTTATACAGGGACTGCCTACTGCAGTCTACAGACCCAATGAGTCTCCCCAAGGAAGTAACGTTGGTGCCAAGATCTGGATAGGGAAATGTATTCCAGGAAGATGGCCCAGCAAGTGCAAAGGCCCTGAGTTAGGAAAGCGCTTGGTGAGTCTGAGGATCAGGAATGCTGGCAGTGCTGGAGCTGGGTGAACTGCTGCAGAGAGATGAGAAAGCTGCGAAGAAGTTGGAGACAGCGCCGGCCCAGGGTAGGGGATGGGTTCCCTCAGGTGAATCGAGAAACCATTTACAGCCTCACAAGTGGGAGGGCCAGCACGGTTTGTGTCTACGTTCCCTGCCAGGTTCTACGGGTGGGAATCCGCTCGCAGCAAGGAACTGGTCCTTACCCAGTATCTCCCTCTCCCTGAGCACAGCTCCACCATTTTCCAGCTGGGCTCAGTGTCCTCCTGTATAAATAAAAAAGGCCTCCTCTCGCCTGCCCTGCAGGTCTCTTGGGTGGGCTGAGGGGTCAGGTGGCAGGTGAAGCTGCTCTTACTGCTGTCATCATCATTGCAGTAACTCACTCCCTCCCTACCTCTGTTCTACCCACATCTTACAGTGGCTCAGGGAGAGAAACAGCTTACTCAAGGTCACAAGGATGGTGGAGAAACCGGGACTGAAACCTAGATTCCGCTTGGCCACTCAGGTCTATAGTAATCTAGACCGTCGCTTAGAGAGCCCAGAGTAGGTAGGAGGCTGGGGCCTCCTCCTCTGTGAAAGGAAGCCAGACAGAGGGTGCCTTTGCCCAGGGCTGTGCAGCTGGCAGCAGAGGAGGCCAGGGGGGATGTGTCCTAGGCTGCTCTGTGCTCTGTAAGAGAATACTGCAGACAGCTGTGGACAGGAGCTCATGGGCTCACCGTTCTGGAGAATGGGAAATCCAAGGTGAAAGACCCAGCATCTAGTGAGGGCCTTTTTGCTGCGTCATAAAATGGCAAAAGGGTAGAGGCGGAGCAAGAGGGACTGAGCCTACACCCGTGAGAACGAACCTACTCCCAAGATAACAGCATTAGGTGCCACCTCGCAGCACCATCATAGTGGCAGTTAAGTTTCCACATGGGTTTTGGAGGACACAAACACTCAAACCGTAGCAGGATGCAATTCCAATGCAGCCAGCGCAGGACAGCGGGAGAGGTTAGATCTTCCATAATCCCAAAGGGCAAAGCTGAGGCCATAGAGGCAACTTCCAGGAGTGGATAGTCTGAGCTGCTCAGTGGCAGGAGCCCATGGGGACCACTCCATGAGGCTGCTTGAGTGCCTCATGGCATGGAATCAATAGAACAGAGAGAGCAGATCTTCTATAACCTAGCTCTGGACGTCACATACTGTCATTTCTGCAGTAGTATCCCACTAATTGCACAGGACAAGCCTAGCCTCAATCTGGGAGAGAACGGACCAGACAGTGTGAATATTAGGATATGAAACCCACTCAGAGCTATTTTGGAGTTTAGCCATCACAAGATTGGATTTTGAAATTTTAACCATAAATTTTTAACTGAAATTTTACTTTCCAGCCTCAGTTTCCACATCTGTACAATGGGGCTTTATTTGGTGATTCATGAATTCCGGTAGGGTGAACTCAGGGTCAGCTGCAGAGCCCCATGTGGTAAAACTCAGGGGCAGGGCATGCAGAGGAGCCAGAGGAGGCCCATGGTCACCTGAGACCCCAGGGATGTATAGGCAGGCTGCTGGATGTTCCCTTACAGGGCACCACCCAGTCACCTCTGACATTGCATCTCAGACAGACAGGCTGCCGTTGCTCTTTAAACCCTGCCCCCCCCCACATAGGTGGGTCCTGTTTTATCCATCTTCCCTCACAACAACTTGTCCTGCAAGCACTTCCACTAGAGCAGTGGTGGCGAACCTATGGCCCTCGAGCCGCAGTTAGTTGTTCATTATCAGTGAAAGCTCTAAAACCTTCGCCATCTCTGCACTAGAGACTATATGAGGGGATGGAGAGGCCCAGGGAGTGGAGAGGATGAATTCTGGGTGGGACATCAGTCTCTCCCACAAGACAGCTCTGCCAATGAGCCCCAGCCTGGCTCATGGAGGGTGTTTATCTTAGAGGGTATCTGATGGATCAGAGAATGAATGAATGAACGAATGAATGAAACAAAAAATCAGATACAAAGGAGAAGGCTACCACCCATCTTATGAGGTGCCCCCTGCTCCATGGACCCCTGACAGCTCACTCCAGCACAGGGTTGGCAAAGTTTGAACTCTTGGAACTGGGTGGCCTATGAGCGTCGAGGAGCACCTTCAGGGGCAGCGGTGGGAGCTGGGCCTGCAGCAGACCCGGCCAACCAGAGACACACAGTGGAGGCAGAGGAGCACATAGCCTGCAGGCATATCTGGGGAAGAATGAATGGTGTGTGCTCAGAGACTGCTGCTGGCCAGGGCAGGACTGAGGGGATGGAAGGGAGACTGAATCCTGAGGGAGCAGGGCAGCCAGGGCAGGGTCTTTAGAAAGGAGCTCACGGGTGGGGGCAGGAAGAGTAGAGGGAGGTCAAGAGCATAGACCGTGCTTGGACAGCCTGGATTTGAATCCCAGTTCTGCAACCTTGACAATGATTTATCCTCAGTGCCTTGCTCTCCTCATCTGTAAAATGGACGTGTTAATGAGCATGATTAACCCCTTCAGGGGGCTGTCAGAGATGAGCTTTCATGTGTCATGTGTTTAGAAGGTGTGATATATAATGAGGCTATGTGAGCCCTAGTTATATATACGGTGCATGGGGCAAGGGGAAGCTGGGCCATCTCTGGAAGACCACATGGGAAATTCCAAGGAGGGCACACAGGGCATCTAGCAGGGAGCAAGACTATTTTCTGAATGCCATCTGGGCATGTGCTAGTTTAATAGTGGGGGGGCGGGGAGGCCAGAGGGGGCCAGGAACCAATTGCAGCAAAGCAAGGTGGGTCCAACTGTGCCAAGGGCGTGGGGAGAGATGCAAGGGCCGGGTGTGGTGCGGAGGCTGCCCCTCCGCAGCGCCTGGTGACCTGTTAAATGTTAGAGAGTGGGACAGGGCGGCATGAGGACACCCTAAAGTTGACAAACTAGCATTGGAACAGCTAGTCCCAAATGCCTCTAAGCCCTGTAGGTGGGGAGACAAGAAAATGGTGCCAGGCTGGTCCCTGAGAGAAGAGCCAAGGTAACAGCAACGTGGAGGCCAGCACAGCTTCTTCAGTGATGCGACAGTGATGGAGCAGATGAGTGGTGTCCCAGGGCTCAGGCTGGAGGCTGCTGGGAGAAGCCGGGACTGTGACGGTGTCACCCCGCTCTAGCCATTCACCCTAGTGCGGAGCTGGGTGGAGGTGAAAAGTTCATCCTTGCAGCCACACTGCATGAGTCACAGCGGCTCTGCATGGCACAGATGCCCTGTTTGTCTCAGTCACAGGACTACAGAGGGTGACAGGGCACCCCCTGGGGCCCGGCCCAGCCAGCATTGGCTCCCCTCTTTACACTGGAAGTACTGTATCGCTCATCGCAAGATGTCTGGTGGCACGGATGTCTCTCCACCGCACGGCTTAAAATTACCAAGTTCTGTGCGTGACCTGCCCATCCTGTGGAGGTGAGGGGCAGGGTAGAGACCCTTTCACCCAGGGCAGTCAGCTGGAAGACCCAGTCAACCCCAGGTTGTACAGATGGGGAAACTGAGGTTCAGCAAATGGCAGGGGCTAGCCTAAAATACAGTGTGTTAGGGTCCAGCCAGGACCTCAACTGCCTGTGTGTCCTGGTTGCCTGTAGAAAGGGCCAAGGACAGCAGGAAGCCTGCAGGAGTCTGACAGAACCAGGCTTGAATCTAGCTCCTTAGCTCGGATCCTCAGTTTCCTTCTTTCAGTCAGAATTAGTAATACCTTAGCGCTGTGGGGAAACGATAGACAAATGGTGTACTTTATTAAAAGGGATGATGTACGGTAAACTCTCAGTGGTCTGAGGGCACAGCGCAAAGGCAGAGTGTAAGCTTGCTGTGTGTGGTTTGGGGTTTTTGTCTGTTGTTTTGGTTTTGGTTTGCGGTGCTGGGGACTGAACCGAGGGCCTCAGGCATGCTAGGCAAGTGCTTTGCCACCGAGCTACACATTCATCCCTTTTTATCTTTGAGACAGAGTGTCATTTAGTTATCCAGGCTTGCAGTCCTTCTGTTTCGTTCTTCCTATTAGCTGGGATTATAAACAGGCACCATCTCACCTGTGTAGTTTATTATTTTTTTAAATAAATTTTTGCAACAAACAATGTATTTACAGGGTCAGAATCATAAAGACTAAATGCAGTATGATATCCTGGATTGGATCCTGAAAAAGACAAAGGACAACAGTGTAATTGGTGAAATCTGGATAAAGCCTGGAGTTGTTAATAGTAATGCACCAATGATAATTTCCTACTTCTGACAAATGTACCATTGTTATGTAAAATGGTAACATTAGGGGAAACCGGGTGAGAGTTACACAGGAACTCTCTGTGCTATCTTTGCTACCAGGAATAATCTAAAAATGATTCCAAAATAAAAGACTTATTTTTTTTTCATTTTAAAGAAACATAGTAAAAAGTCCCCCTCCTACTCTGCTATCCACTCTTCCTAGTTTCTCAGGGACCGTCCCCAGATAGGCAAATATAAACAATATCTTTTCACCCCTCCTCATTGGTACACACTGTGCGCGCCCGGCTTCTACTCCCTGGAACTTACTGCCCTGCTTTATGCCCGCTGCTTCCTCCTAGAAACCCCTGCCCCGGTCCAGCCAAGGGCTTTCCTTCGCCTGCCAGGTGGGGGCGCTGTGCCGGGGAGTTGAACCGTCCCCAGAGGAAGTAGAGTGTATACGCCCCTGCTTAGGCCCTCAGTGGCTAACTGGGATTCCCATTCACACGAGAGTAGAGCTCCCAGCAGCCTGGAGCCTCAGCTCCACACCTCCACTGGACATCCTCAGCTGCCTTTCCTTGCACCTGTTCCTTTCCGGTGATTGCTGGGACCACCTCCCTCCCAGACCCAAAGGTCTGCTCCTGAGAGAACCCAAACAAAGACCGTGGTCATGTCTCTGCTCTGTTCCTTGCTGTTTTCACATCACAAGATACTTTGAAGAGCTTTTCACATCAGTATGCTCAGTACTGCCTTGCTCTTTTTCACAGCTGCACAGCATTCCACAGTGTCTGGGACCATAATTTATCCAGTCCACTGGTGGACATTTAGTTTATTTTAAGGCTTTTGCGAAGATAATGTTTTAAGGAAAACCCTCATACACATCACTTCCCTTGAGCATAAAGCAAGGCATCTGGGTCAGTCCTAGAAGTGGAATTGCTGGTGCCAGTGGCCTTTGGACCACGCTCTGTTTTGATGGCTGGTGGCCTATAGTTTAAATCTAGACACCCTCCCAGGATGGCTGTCACAGCTGTGCGTGATCTTTCCGCAGGCATCTGTCCCCCTCTCTTCCCAAGTCCACCCCTCTCAGGACAACCTGCCGCTCCCAGCTCTCCCTGCATCTCCCACCTTTGACCATGAATTTGTCAGTGCCTTTCCCTTTTAGGAAATTCTCTTCCCTTCCCTCTTCCCTTTGATATCTTACTTGTCCTCAGCAACATAGCTGAAATGCCACCTCCACTGGAGCGTCCTCCCGGTGAGTATTAATCTCCCCCTTCACCGTGCCGCACCCCTGGCTTTGACACTTCCTGGGATTCATTTTTATGCGCTGTCTAATTGCCATGTGTATTTCTGCCTTCTGCACTTGGCCACAAGCTTTTTAAGGGCTGGGACCATAGGAGTCACAGAACAGGCCCCATAAATGCTGGAGGAATTAAATTAAATGTGCTGGCAAGTGCTGCACTCTGATCATTTTGTTCTGCTGTTTGCCAGCTTGGCCTTCCAGGACAGTCCCTCAGTGGAGGCTGGAGTGGAACTCGCCGAGACAGGTGGCCTCCAGGATGCACCTGCTCATGGTCAGAGCTCTGAGGCTAGAGGGCAGGCCACCGTGTCCCCTGCACGACCCTCCCCTGGTGGTCCTCTCCCAGACGGGCACCAGGTTTTGGGGAGCAGGCAGTTGAGTACTGTCCCTGAGCCTGGCCTGCGCAGGGGCTTCAGCAGCTGGTGGCAGATTGGATGCAGTTACCTGAAGCTGAGAGGCAGTGCAGGGAGCTGATTGGTGGCTTGGGCTCTGGCACCAAACTGCCTGGGTTCAAACCGCAGTTCCAACACCTGCTTAACCATATACAAATCCTTTCTCTGTGTGCCCTAATCTCTGTGAAATGGAACTACAAGACCCACTCCAGGGGGCTGATTTCAGTTAACTCACACCACTTTTGGGGACCCTATAACAACCTTTACTGAGCACCTGCCAGAAACCTTCTGGGTGCTTTTTATTCACATTCCCACCGAGGCTCACACATACCCCACAGGTGAGATTTTTTTAAAAATTATGATAGGATACATGTAAAGTGTGCCATGTAAGCCATTTTAAAGTTGCCATTCACGGGATCAAGCACATTCCCAAAGCTGTACAGCCCTCCTCAGCATCTATTCCAGATCTCATATCCTCCCTAACGGACACCCTGAACCATCCCCACTCCCATCCCCCTCCTGCAAGCCCCTGGCAACTACTAATGTCCTCCTTGCTCCTACTGATTTGCCTGGTCTGGACATTTCATGTAAGTGGGATCATACGGTATGTGGCCTTCGGTTTCCGGTTGTCACTGAGCATGATGGTCTCAAGATTCTCAACTGTGACACACATCAAGATTTCGTATCCCTGGAGGGTAGGATAATGTTCCACTGCATGGCAGGTAAAGTATCCATATTCCCAGGTGAGGAAACCACGGCTCAGAGAGGGAAGAGTGGGGTGAGATTTATACCAGGCTGGAAGGCGCCTAAAATCTGTTCTCTTCTCCCTGTGGCACCATTAGTTGACAAGCACCTTCCCACCCAGCCAGTCCCATTTGCTCCTCCCAATGGCCCCACACAGTTGGGGTCATCATCTTCTTTTTCCAAGTGGAAAATGGAGATGGGGGAGATGACTTGCCTGAGGTCACACAGTGAGTCTGCCGGGACTGGAGGGCCAGGACAAGCACAACAAATACGGCCTTAAAGTGGCAGCAGAGAGGTGACTGGGTTCCATTCCAGCCTGACCTTGCTGGAACCAGAAGGAGATGAGCATCTGCCCCATCCCTTCCCAGCCCCAGACCTGTCTCCATGGTGACCCAGGAGCCATCCATGAGGCTGGCAGGTGCCTGCCCTGCAGCTGCAGCCAGCTGTCCCCCACTAGCCTTTCTGATGGGCTCCAGGAACATCCCCCTTAGGGAGGGGTTTTGGCTTTTATTCATCAGCAAAAACTACCCGGGTGTGGTGGTGTATGCCTGTAATCCCGGCACTCGGGAGGCAGGAGGATTGTTGTGAGTTTGAGACCAGCCTGGGCTACAAAGTGAGCTCAAGGCCAGCCTGAACTGCAGAGCGAGACCCTGTCTCAAAAAGACCAAAAAATAAAAAAAATAAAAAAAAATAAAAGACATCAGCAGAAACTGTGTTGGCCAGCAGCTCTGATGAAGTGGTCTGACTGACTCTCTGAGTCAGGACACCGCAGCCTCCACGCTTCCACCTGCTGTGTGTTCTTGGGCAAGTCCCAGCCGCTGCCTGAGCCCAGGTGGCAAAGCAGAGCACAAGAGGCTGGACCAGATACAACAGGGTCAGTGCTGAGCAGCACCACAGCCCAGAGGTGTTAGCAAGTCTCCTGTGGGGACTGCAGAGGGCAGAGGGCTGTGCAGAGGGCAGAGCCCCAGCCCTGACCCGCTCCAGTTCCGTGCAGAAGTGGCCAAGTTCTCGGCCCATGCTACCCCCGGAGCAGATCTTACTGACGCAGGTGGTGTGTATCTGCACGCCAGTGTGGCCCAGTGTGGCCACAGAGCCCTTGAAAAGTGGCTAGTGTGACTGAATTTTTAAATTTAGTTCTAACTAGGTTTAATTGAATGTAGACCAGGTCTAGACAGATGAGCTCTGAGAACACAAGGAGGAATGAGGGCCGCTCAGAAAGTGCCCAGAGCCCAGGCCACGCCCAGCCTTTGTCGGTTTAACAGCTCCAGGGAGACTGGCCTAGAAGTCCAGAGGCCTGCGTACAAAGCCCAGCTACCACTGATGTGCTGTGTGACAGGGCCAGGTCCTAGTCCCTCCCTGAACTTTTCAGTGGCTGAACACAGTGCCCCACCCTGTCTGCCTCCTGAGTCCACGCTCTCTCCAGCACCCTGCCCTCCTGCTGTGGTGGCTAGTTCTTGCAGAGGTGCTCACTGTGCGCCAGGCACTGGGCCTAGTCTGTGTTACCTTGCATATCTCTCCCAGCAACGCTTAGAGGACACTGGAGAGGTTAAGTAACCAGCTCAAGATCACACAGCAAGTAAATGTCAGTGCTAGGACCCAAATTCCAGGGTGCTGGCTCTGGAGCCCACATTCCCATCTCCCAGACACCCAGTGTCTGGTGAATGGTAGTGGCCTGGAGGTGGAGGGGAGAGAGCTAGACAGGAGCAGAGTCCCTGGTCTTGGTCATTGTCTTGTCCTCCAACTCAGGCCCTTCCTAGGTAAAGGTCGGTAACCCAGGCTCCTCTAGGATTGAGGGGTCTTGGCTTAGGAATCCAGAGAGGAAGCACAGACCAGGCTCATTTATTCTCCTTTGGCTACAGACCCCACTTCCTCTGCCCTGCATCCCCACAGTCCTTCATGCTTGGAATAAGCATATAATTCATCATCTCAACTGTGACACTTTGAGAATGAAGCAGAGGAGTAACTGCCAGGGACTCAGAGCTACGGGTGGAATCCAGGCAAAGCAGGATGCGTCACCCTCTTCGTGCACTGGCGTTTACACAACGCACAGGGTCTTCCTCCTGGCTCAGAGAGACACTGGAGCTCCCTGTGATGCTGAGGGTGGTAACCTCCATCTTGGGAGGATACCAGAGGAGCCTCCGGCTTGCAAGGCTAAAGACATCTTGGAGGAGGGGATGTCTCCTCTGAGCTTCAGACTGTCAAACAGGAAAGGAGGCTAATGAGAGAGTATTGTCAGGAAGGTCCTCAGGAACTGAATCACCAGACCAGCCCATCCAAGACCCAGACTCAGAGAAGCAAGAAAGAGAATGGAAGGGGCCAGCAGTCAATCCCCTCTCTCCCGTCAGGCAGCTCCCACCCTTCCCCACATCCACCTCTGAGGCTCTGTCTGTCTGACTCCCTCATTCATTTAGCAGCTTTGTATTGTGCGCCTACTGTGTGCCAGCTTTACGTTTAGCACTGGGGGTAGTGTGGAAAAAGAAACAGGTGTGGTCCCTCCCCTCTTGGTGCATATAGGGAAAGGGAGACATCCTTATGTTCCAAGAACATAAGGAACCCAGCAGGATGACGACCTGCTTTGAAGGAAATCATTCAGGTTATCGAGAAAGCAGGGTAGAATAGAGGAGTCTTCTTAGAGACAGGTCAGGAAGGTCTCTGAAGAGGTGGTATTTGAGTGGAGACTTGAATCAACAGAAGCAGCTGGATATGTGAAGAGTTGAGAAGAAAAGGTTCAGGTGGAGGGAGCAGCACAGGCAAAGGTTCTGTGGCCACAAAGAGCTGGTGGTGCTGGAAAAATAACTAATGAGATCAGTGTGGCCAAGTGAGGAGGAGGAGCCTAGGGTTCTGCCTGAGGATGAGAGGAGGCCTTGAAGGGGCTTGGAGGAACTGGGTCAGGCGATTCCATGCAGGTTTTTTCTGAGGATGACTGTGATTCTGTATCTGTAGTCCCTTTGTTCTGAGAGTCTCGGAGCTTCTAATTCTTGCCTCTGTTTTCTTCGTCTCCCACACATGGAGAAGTGCATAGCAGGGGCCCTCTGTGACCTCTGAAGCCTCAGCTGAGGCCAGGTGGGTTTATGTGGGGTGTGGTCCCACCGAAGCCCTGTCTCTACGAACCCCATCCCTCCACATCTGTGCCACGCATCCCCAAGGAGCTGCAGCGCCCACATACTAAGCCCTGTGTGCAGAGTTCACTCTCGGGAAAGTTCCAGGAATTCTGCTGTGTCTCCAAGCAGAGGAGAGACCATGCTGGGGACACTGTTGGCCACATGACCTTAGCAGCCAATGACTAGGATCTTGACCAAACAACCAGTTGATTGAATGTCACGCTTTTCAAACAGTTGCTATGGACACGAACTTAGGCTGGAAACAAGTTGGACCTTGAATTTGTGAGGATAACAGAGCTGTCGGAGATGAAAGGGAGCTGGGGCTCTCAGCCTGGGGGACAGGGCCAGGGGATGGGAGCTCCGAGTCACGCCAGCTCCACTCTCCCCGCTGGCGACTTCTCCGGCCTGTTCTTGCATAATAGAACACCCACATACTTGGTAGTACAGTGAACTTGGCTGTGTCCCTCAGGACCCTGGGAGCAACCTCCCGGCTCCGGCCCAGGGTCTCTCCAGAGGCTGCAGTCAAGTTGGCAGCCGGGTTGCTGCCATGAGAAGAGGCTTCCAAGGTGGCTTGTTCACATGATTGGCAAGTGGCTGGCAGGAGGCCTCAGCTGCTGCCACGTGGCGCTCTCCTTAGGGCTCTTGTGCCCACAGCATGGCAGCTGACTTTGCCAGAGACAGAAGTGGAAGTTACCGTGGCTGCCCTGAGCTGGCCTCAGATGTCATTCTGTGATGTCCGTTGGTTACACAGGCCCTGCCCACGCTGGGGCCAGGTGTTCCTGCGGACCTGAACAGCAAGGGTTGAAGGCTGCAGGGTGCATGTTGGAAGCTGGTGCCCATGACCTCGAGCTCCCACCAGGAAGAGAGAGAGTGAGCGGCTGAGTGAGCTCCTGCGTCCGGGAGCCTGACACATCGCACATGCTCAGTGAGGGTCACCACACAGCAAGAGCAGACAACGGACCACCCTGCAGGTGCCCCACTGACTGCAGCATCGGTAGCCCCCTCGAGGCTTTCATTTGATGAGATCTCTAGGAGCCGCTGCTGTGTCCAGGCCCTGTGCTCAGCGCCAGTGACCCAGCAGTGACAAAGATGCGCGCTGTCCTTGCTGTTCAGCGGGTGATACAGTGGAGAGGGGTTCTGGCTGGCCTCTCTGGTACATGTGAGGCCTGAGAGGAGTGAGCGATATCACAAAGACAGACGAGGTCGGAGAACTGCAGGCGACAGGCCAGGAGGGGTGAGAGGGGGCAAATGGCCCGTGGTCATGGAGCAGAATGGAGACCCGAGGGAGCAAGGGCAGGAAGTGGAGTTGGGAGAACCAGACTTAATGACTGGCTTTTAGTGCAAGGGCCTCAGTCATCTTTGAAAGGATCTGAGCAGCGGTGCCTGGGTGAGGGACCAGGAACCTGGCCCCGGGCAGTGCTGGGACAGGGTGAGCAGTGGGGGTTGCTGGGGACTTGAGGAAGGCCAGGCCGCGGAATGGGATGCGGGGTGAGACTATGAGCAGTGAAGGATGCGTCGGGCTTCTGACCTGAGCGAACAGGAGGGTGGTGCCGTCATATGCCGAGCTGGGCAGACTGCGGGAGCGCAGGTGAGGCGGGCGGGCCGTGCTCCATCTTGGACCATCAGACAGCCAGGGTGAGATGTCAGGGAGGCTGTCATCGATAAGAGTCGTGTTTGAGAGCAAGCCTGGGCAGAAGACATAAATTTAGGAGCTGTCAGATACAGGTGGTGCTGAAGCCACACAGCAGGATGGGGGATAGTGCAGAGGGAGAGGAGAGCGTCAGATCCTTCATGGAGGAGAGGCCAGAGGAGAAGCCAGCCAGAGACGGAGCAGGCCCAGCACGAGCTGAAGAGAGGCGCAAGGGGCACCGAAAGTCACAGGTCAGCACAGGCTGCCTCTCTCCCACTTCACCCGTGCCCTGCTGTGAGTGTCCCGGAATACTCCGCCATCCCTCTCCACTCCATTTCCAGCCCCTCATCTTCAGCTCACCACTCTGCCCTGCTCTGTGCGTCTGCTCCTCCCTCACTGACGGGGCCCAGCACTGAGCAGGACTGTGTCCTCTCTGTGCTCGCCGTCTCCCTCTGCTAATACAGCCTTCGACGGAACTCGTCTTCCCAGGAGCAGCAAATGTGGCAGACTGAAGTGGGAATGGTAAGGTATCCAGGCTGGTTAAAGGAAAGAGTTATGAGGAAGGGAAGCAGACTGGGTCGTATCTGAAAAATGGCTCAGGGCTAGGTCAGTGTGGGTCGTCTGCCACACCAAGGAGTTTGGACTGAGGAGGGAGAGAGATCCACAGAAGTTTCTGGATTATGATGCAGGCAGGTGAGTGCTGCTTCAGGAAGAGCCGTGCTGGGTTCTGTTCCCGGCCTGGTCCCTAATTAGGTCTCTGCTGCTCACAGGCCCCCTCTGGTTCCATGGTAGGGGAGGGCAGGGAGGCCCGGTTCTGTGGCAGGTAGGGAGAGCGGCTGCAGCACAGAGGCATCAGGGAGTAGAGAGGACTCCCGGAGGCAGCAGCTCTGCTATTTCCTCGTTTCCATGAGGGCAATGAGGCTTATATTAATGAGAGGTAATTACGGGCACCCGGATGGGCCTAAGTATAGCTCATTGACAAAGACAGTGCCAGGCAGCCAGCTGCTCCCCTGCAAGGCCGAGGCTGCCTATTTTAAGACTGCCCCAAGGTGACAATCTTGCCACCCCTGGGTGTTGGGTGGCTAAGGAACTCATGCCCACCAAGCCAGAGCCAAGGAGCCAGTGTGGCCAGATGCTCAGATCATCCTCATGCAAACCCCCTACTGCCTAGACGGGGAACTGAGGCCCACAGAGGGCAAGAGTTAGGATTTGAATCCAGATCCAACTGCATGCACTTTCCACCATGCTGGGCAAAGTCCCAGTGGGAAAGCCTCGGCCTGAGTGGCTCCCCAAGAGCTCAGCCAAAGGGGAGGAGGGGAGCATGACTGCTGTTGACTGAGCAACAGAGGTGTGGGGGCCTTCTGCATAACACTGTAATTAGCCCGCATCATAATCTTGAAAGGCAAAACTCACCATCGCCATGTTATAGATGAGAAAACTGAGGCTGGGGATGGAAAATAATTAGATCACTCAATGTCCTGCAGCAAGGTGGTAAGGAAGTAGAATCCAGGTCTGACCTGCCTTAGGACTTGGAGTCTGCATGCAGAAGTTCCTTGGGCAGCCACTTAGGGACACCTGTGAGAGGTGAGGAGGCAGGACTGAGTGGAGGAGGGAGCCCCAGTGCAGTCAACAAAGTCCTCAGCTAATCCCACAGGAGCTCTGGAGCTAAGACAACCCTTACCTTGTCCACAGCTGCGCCAGAGGAGTCATAGCTTGGTGCCCAAAGTCCACTAGTTAGGAGATGCAACCCGCTCTGGGGAAGGAGCATAACCCTGGTGAGCTGTCTCCCTTTGGCGGAGAGCAAGCCCTGGCAGCAACTTGGCAGAACCTTCGGCGGCCTTGCTCCAGCTGGAGGCTGGGACGCCTCTGTGCAGGGAAACCTGGGTGGCCAGCACAGCATCCACATAGGTCCATCTCCAGGGTCCTTTTCAGTCCTCTGCCTTGCATGAGAAGTGCCGGCCCCTGCCCTCAAGAAAGTCAAGAGAATGAACTCATTTTCTTTGTGGAACTAATAGGCCAGGGGTAGCTGAGAAGAGAGGCCGTCAGTGTTAGTGGGGAAAGAAAGAATGAGTGGTCAGTTGTGGGAAAGGAGGAAAGTGCTATCAGAAACCAACAGAAGCCAGACTTGGTGGTGCGTACCTATAATCCCAGCGCTCTGGGAAGCTGGGGCAGGAGGACTGCAGGTTCCAGCCCAGCCTGGACAACCTGGTGAGACCCTATGATGGCTTGTGTCTAGATGTCCCCCCAAAGCCTCATGCGGTCATAAGTGGGGCTTTTTCAGAGGTGGCTGGATCTAGAGTGTGTGACGCTGGAATGGATTCATGGTGCAATGCTAGGATCAAGGCCACTAGGATTAAGGGTGTAGGTGCTATCTGCCCTAAGTAACCTGGATAAGATATAAGGGATAGAAAGAGCTGTGAAAGGATAGAAAGGCCTCGTTGCTTTTGCTACCTTCTGCCCGCTATGAACTGTTTCTTTTCTTCCACCCTGCCTGGTGCCTGGGAAGGAGGACTTTTAAACTCTACAAACTGTGAGCTAAATAAACCTTTCCTCCTTTAACTTTGGGTGTCAGGTATTTTGTCTCAGTAATGAGAAAAGAAACTAAGACAGACCCTGTCTAAAAATAAAAAATGAAAAAAGTCTGCGGATCCAGCTCAGTGTGAAGGTGCTGGGTTTAGTCCCCAGTACTAAGGGGGCATTGTGTTGAGTGGGGGTAGTGAGGTGATGCATGCTTATAGTCCCAGCTACTTGGGAGGCCGAGCCAGAGGGATTGCAAGTTCAAAACCAGTCTGGGAACCTTAGCAGGACCCTTTCAAAATAGAGAAAAAAAGGGGGGCCGGGGATGTAGCTCAGCAGAAGAGCACCCTTGTATTCCATCCCTAGTACCACACAAACACACAAGCAAAATCTAGGGGCAGAATGGGAGAAAATATTTGTAGACCATATATCTTTTTATTTTATTTTATTTTTAAAATTTATTTTAATAAGAAAAGAACCAAAACATATTAACAAACAGACATCCATTTACAAAGCAGCATAAGAACAATACAAGCAATATTGAATTACAGACAAAGTGATAGGAAATTAACAATGGTTGTTGTATTACATATTGATAGCTTCAAGGTAGTTTCTCAAGAAAATAAATATAGATGTGCAACATTAATCAAATAATTAATCATTAACTGTTCCTTTCAGTATAAACCATATATGTAATGAGTTTAGTATCCAGAACATGAAGAACTCCTAAAGCTCAACAACAACCCAATTATAAAATGGGCAAAAGACTGCAACATACATTTCTCTGAAGAAGATACATGAATGGCCAATGAGCACATGAAAAGCTGCTCCACATTCCCAGGTGTGGTGGCACACGCCTGTAATTCAGTATTCTGGGAGGCTGAGGCAGGAGGACTGCAAGTTCAAGCCCAGCCCTGGAACTTAATGACTTAGTAAGACCCTGTCTCAAAATAAAAATAAAGGTCTGGGGATGCAGCTCAGTGTGAAGGCCTTGGGTTCAATCCTCAGTACCCCCCCCAAAAAAAGTGCTGCACATCAGTCATCAGGGAGACACCAATCAAAGCCACAATGAAATACCAGTTTATACCGACTATGATGGCTGTACTTACAGAAGAGGAAAATAACACATGCTAATGGGATGTGGAGAAATTGGAACCTGTGTACACTGGTGGTGAGACTATAAAATGGTGTGGCTGGAGTTCAGTTATCAGATATATACACAAAAGAATGGAAAACTGAAACCCAAACAGATACATACTTCTGTGCCACTGTTCATATCGGCATTATTTGCAATAGTCAAAGATGGAAACAATCCAAATGTCCATCAGCAGATGAGTGGATAAAGAAAGTGTGGTGTATACAGTCATGGACTCCATAACAATGTTTTGGTCAACAGCAGGCAATATGTCTGACCAAGGTCCCATAGGATTAATTCACCTAGGGACACCATAGCCATCTTAGTCTGTGTAAGCGCACTCTGTTACACAACGATATCTCCTTGTGACACGTTTCTCAAGAGGTGTCCCCATCATCAAGGAATATATGATTGTATGCACATGCTACACCATAGATGGACTTTGAAAACAGTAAGCTTCGTGAAATAGACCAAACACAAAATGACAAGTGTTGTACAGTTTCACTTATTTGGAATATCTGTCAGAGGCAAATTCAGAGTGATAAGTAGAGTAGTAATTACCAGGGTCTAGGAGAAGGGGAGAAATGAGGATTCACTGCTTAATGGGTACAGAGTTTCTGTTTCAGATCATGGAAATGTTTCAGAACTAGACAAGGGTGGTGGTGGTGGCGGTTATACAACATTGTGAGTGTACTTAATGTCACTTGATTGCACACTTAAAAATGGTTAAAGTGGCAAATTTTTCTGGGCATGGTGGCACACACCTATAATCCCAGCACTAGGGAGGCTGAGGCAGGAGGATTGTTGCGAGTTCGAGGCCAGCCTGGGCTACATAAGCAAGACCTGTCTCAAGAAAAAAAAAAAAAAAAGGCAAATTTTATGTTATATAGATTTTACTACAGTAAAAATAAACCATGGAAAATAGGCAAATTCTTAGAGACAGGAATCAAATTGATGTCTGGGAAGAGGGAACAGGGAATGATTGCTGTTGGGTACAGGGTTTTCTATTGCAGCCATGAAAAAATTTTGAAACTAGAGTGGTAGCTGCACAGTAGGCATGTGCTAAATGTCACTGAATTGCACAGTTTAAATGTACACTTTAAAATGGCTAAATTTGTTACATGAATTTCTTCTCATTTTAAAAGGTGGGGAAAAACTGGAGAAATAAAATCTATGAGATGCATCCAAATAAGTGCTCAAGGGAAAATATACAGGCTTTCTATGACACATGTATTAGAGTAAGAGGAGGTCAGAAAATAAATGAGCTAGGCTTCCAGTTTTTTAAAAAAGAACATGTCCAGAACCCAGCTTTGGCAGAGGGAATGGAGGAGGTAACCTCCAAGAACCAGTTTGAAGCTCTAAAATGTACCATCCGACAACAGACAATAAGCTAGCAAAGGGGCTGGGGATTTAGCTCAGCGGCAAAAGCGCCTGCCTGGCAAGCGCAAGGTCGTGAGTTCGGTTCCCGGTACCGGAGAAAAACCAAAAAAAAAAAAAAAAAAAATTAAGCTAGCAAACAGTTAAATGTGAAAATTACAGAGAGTAATGAGAACTATGAAGAAAACGCAGCACAGTGAGGAGCCTACTGGGCAGATAGGGAGCAAAAGGTGGGGTGGGGCTGGAGGAGCGGAGAGCAACTCGGCCACGCGGGGCCTGGCGGAAGGCCCCTGTGCTGCGGCACCTCCGTGTGTTGTTCCATCCTTCCCACCCTCTGCCCCTCGGCTGGTGGTGCCAACCCCAGTGCTGTCCCCTTCTTTGCAGATCTGAGTTTCAGACCTGGCCCTGTGTGGCCCTGTGCTGTTTGTTCCTCCAGCTAACCCTCTTGTCCCCCAGGAGGCCATCTGGCTGGGCCTTCTTACAGTTCTAGAGGTCAGAAGCCTTGACTCAGTGAGTCACCAGGCTTTCCTACTGGAAGTGCTAGAAAAAAACTCCCTCCTTGCCACTGCCATCTTCTGAAGGCTGTCTGCATCCCCTGGCTCATGACCCGGCATCGCTGTGGCCTCTGTTTCCATCGCCGTATCCTCTCTGACCTGCATACTTTCCTCTGATAAGGACCCTTGGGATTAGTTGTGCCCAATCAGATAACCCATAGTAATCTCCCTATTTCTAGGCTCTTAATTTAACCACATCTGGAAAGTAACCCCATCTGCAAAGTTCCTTTGAACAAGGACATGAGCATCTTTGGGGGCTATCATGCTTGGCTTCAGCGGCAACCTTCAGGCTGGCCCAGTCCCTCGGGGAGCCTCCTGCCTCTCACTCCCCTGCTGTGCCACAGCCAGCCCTGCTCCTTGCTGACCCTCTCTGCACACCAAGCACAAGCCAGACCAAGCCCTGGGAGTCCCTGAGCAGGAGCTTACCCACCTAGTCCCAAGAATGTGCCTCTGTTCTCACTCTGAGAACTCTGTTCTAGGCTCTCATGGCTTTATCCCAGTTGGAATGATGAGCCTGTGGGCTTGTGGGCCTCTTCAACCTCATTGACCTCCAGGATCTAGCCCAGAGGTCTCTCCCAATAGACATTTAGTGTGGGAGAGAGTGGGTGTTTACAGAGGGTTTACACTTGACAAGGATTCTTCTGCTAAAGCAGCATTGGACAGCACACAGGTAAGATGGGCCCCTGCCGGGTGCTACTCTCTGGCTACTCTCCTACTTTCTAAATGCTTGTGTCTTCCCCATAAGGAAAGACACATTGAAGGGATCAAGGGACAGGCTCAGCAGGGGTTCACATGCCCCCTTTTAGACCATTCCCTGGATACTAGGGCCCTGGGAGTTCCTGTCCAGAAAGCCCCAAGCCTGCTTTCAGGAGATCTTCCCATGGGAGACTAATGCTACCAGAAGACCATCCCTTGGCTGAGAGGTATCTGTCTGGAGTTTGTGGACAGAGCTGGGATGTCTGAGTAGGATGCATCTGTGTGTGCCACTTCTAGCAGGGAGAGAAAGAGGATGGGAGCAAATAGCTCTCACTACCCATTCCACTGTTGAATTTGAAGGAGACCGAGACTGGTGCAGGTTACTATGAAGGTCTAGGCACTAAGTCAGGAGAGAGGAGGAGCTTTGTCTACCAGTGGGCTGGCTTGAGTTAGAACTTCTACTTACACCTACAAGATGTGGGCCTCCGTGTGTGTCCTCATCCCTGACTGCACAAAAGCAAGGCTGACTCCTTGACTTCGGAGATCTTCTCAACCCGAAGGTCTGACCTTCCCAGCACCCTGTCCTCTCCACATCCAGCTGACCTCTGTTTGTCTTCTCTCCTCAGAATAGCTGCTGCCCGGGAGACGTGACCCGGGCGCCCTGCTAGGGCAACGGCCCCTGCCCACGGGCCGGGATCATGAAAGGCCTCGGCGACAGCCGCCCCCGCCACCTCTCGGACAGCCTGGACCCACCTCATGAGCCCCTGTTCGCAGGGCCTGACCACAACCCCTACCTGCTATCACCCACAGAGGCCTTCACCCGCGAGGCCCGCTTCCCAGGACAGAACACCCTGCCAGGCGACGGCCTCTTCCCACTCAACAACCAGCTGCCACCACCCAGCAGTACCTTCCCCCGCATCCACTACAACTCCCACTTTGAGGTGCCAGAGGAGAGCCCCTTCCCCAGCCATGCCCAGGCCACCAAGATCAACCGGCTGCCTGCCAACCTCCTGGACCAGTTTGAGAAGCAGCTGCCCATCCACCGTGATGGCTTCAGCACCCTCCAGTTCCCCCGCGGCGAGGCCAAGGCCCGTGGTGAGAGCCCTGGCCGCATCCGCCACTTGGTCCACTCTGTCCAGCGACTCTTCTTCACAAAAGCACCCTCACTGGAGGGCACAGCAGGCAAGGTCGGGAGTAATGGCAGCAAGAAAGGTGGCATGGAGGACGGCAAGGGCCGGAGGGCCAAAAGCAAGGAGCGGGCCAAGGCTGGGGAGCCCAAACGGCGCAGCCGCTCCAATATCTCAGGCTGGTGGAGTTCCGATGACAACTTGGACGGTGAGGGTGGTGCCTTCCGCAGCAGCGGCCCAGCCTCTGGGCTGATGACTCTAGGCCGCCAGGCAGAACGCAGCCAGCCGCGCTACTTCATGCACGCCTACAACACCATCAGCGGGCACATGCTCAAAGCCACCAAGAACAACACCACCGAGCTGACTGCCCCTCCACCCCCGCCTGCGCCCCCCGCTGCCTGCCCCAGCCTTGGGGTAGGTACGGACACCAACTATGTCAAACGGGGCTCCTGGTCCACTCTGACCCTCAGCCACGCCCATGAGGTCTGCCAAAAGACCTCAGCCACTTTGGACAAGAGCCTGCTAAAGTCCAAGTCCTGCCACCAGGGTCTAGCCTACCATTACCTACAGGTGGGTATCCTCCGGGGTTGGATGGGATGAGGGCTGGTAGACAAGCTGCACTGGTTTTTAGGTCCTGTTCTAGCTCAGATTCATGTGGGAAGTAGCTTCATTCTGGGATCCTGTTCAGCTCTGAAGTGGGTGGTTGGGGGCACCTGCTAATAAGAGGATTCCCTCCACTGATCAGGCTCTCAACAGGTTGTTGATGAGGGCCCTTCTGAGCCCAGCCCCTAGAAGGGACTAAAATATGCCCCTTCCCTTTAGAAGGAAAATCTGGAAGCTGTGCCGTCCCACTCACCTCAGAGAATCAATGCATGGCAATTCTAATTGTCAGCCTCCTACCTGCCACCCCCATTGTACTGACAGCTTCTTGAAGAGAGGGACCACATGTGATGCAGCCGTGTGTTCCCCAAGGCCCAGGACAAGGTCTGGCATGGAGGAAGTACTCAGGAAATGTGGGAGGAGTAGATGGACAGATGGACAATTAAGTGAACAAAGCTAAAAATAAAGAAGATACAGTCCCAGTGACCAGGATACTGGGAGAGAAAGATACAGGAACAGACAGTGGGTCAGGATAGCAGAATGGGATGGGGCACAGCACCAAGGGTCACCAGCCCTAGAGGCCCTGACTGGCTTGGGGGAACTTCCTTCTTTCATATGCTAATGTTTATCGAGGTGCTTATTATGCACCAAAGCTACACAACTTGAAAGTGGCAGAAGCCTTGGAGACATCCCTGCTGCTGCACAGACCTGGGGTTCTCAAGGGCAAGGCAAGAGGCAGTGAACTGGACAGCTGGGGTTGGAAGTTACAGGGAGCAGGTTGCAGACGAAAGGGGCTGCTTCTGTAGGGAGTGAGTGCCTCATCCCAGGGATATATGAGCACAGGTCTGGCTGGACCTTGGATACCCACATAACATATATTTTGAAGGAAAGGAACTTCAAGGTCTGACAAAGCCTGAGTTCTTATCATTCTATATAAAACTCCAGAGACAGTAAGACTATGGGGGAGGCTCCTTTTTTTCCCCCAATAGAAAGAAATAGAAATCTAGGTAACTTTTATGTATTTAGGGCTTTTGTCGCTCTCAATCTGCTCCCTTAGTTGAGAAACATTAGGGAGGGTTGTGTGACCTGGCTTCCTCTCCAAAGTGTGTTTGGGTCTGATCAGGTGGAAATGCCTCCTCTCCAAGGAGTGGGCCCTGCAGCCCCAGGGGCTTATGCTGACCGCTTGGTGACAGGGAACAAGCAGGTGGACTGGCAGCATGTTCTAAGCAGGGCCTGTTCCCAAGGACAGAAGGGTAGTGGGAATGGACTAGCTAGTGGAGGTGGAATTTGCAGGCCCTGATGACTGGCTGGGCAGTCACCTGGGGATGTGCTAGGAAGGCTCAAGCCCCAGAGGAAGCAGGAGGTGGCCACTGGCATCCAGGGCTTGCAGAAAGGAGTGGTGCTTGTGTGGGCATGCTGACCAGGGAGTGCAAGATTTGCTGTGTGCTCACGCTGGAATGTGTGCACTTGGGCATCTGTGGTGAAATGTGCCACCCTGGGGTGTCCACTGTGCCTGATGAGGTGGGTGTATGGCGAGATGTATGTCCAAGTGCAGTGGTTGCTGGCATGAGTGTAAGGAGGCTGTGTAGTGCTGAAGTAAGTGTGCTCTGGATACACGTTGTATACACAGCAAGGGGTTGTACGTGGTGAAGTGGCTGCTGGTGTGCACCTTTAGGGAGGTGTGTGCCGCATGGGGGGTACTTGCCAAGGGGCTTGGAGGGGAATGGTGAGCTTGTTTTCTGTGTGTTGAAATTTGTGTATACAATAAGGTATGTTCATTCTGTGCCCAGGCTGGGGTGAGGACCCCAGCTTGAGGTTCCGAAGCATGGAGCGTTGAGATGTGTGTTTATTCCTCTCCGAGTGACCGTCTGCCATGTGTACATCACCATGTGTGCAAGTGACGGAAGAGTATAGACTGTACTACCCGAGAGCAGCTGGCAATGCCAGACCTTAAAAGGGCTGGGAGGTCCCCTCAGTTGGTTACTGCCACCGTAACTACCGAGGACCAGGGCGACCAGGGCTGCCCTCACAGCTGTGGCCTCACTTGCCACCATCACAGCCCTGTTCCGTGGATGGGATCCCTGCAGCTCAGATGGGAAAACAGCCCTTTTCCAGCTCACCATGTGGTTGCCTCATCCAGGCAAACCCCTTTGCTCTCTGTACCTCAGTCTCCACATCTGTGGGACAAAGACTATTTGCTGATTGACTCTGAAACCCTGCCCCCATGCTGATGTGCCCCACACTTCCCACTCCCATCTTAAGATCAGGCTCCAGTTTCGGGTCTGGAGGCCTCTCTCTGCAGGTGGCCTCCCTCCCTCAGGCCCGGTGTTCTCGTCTGCGCAGCAGGGTCATAAGCCGTCCCCTGATGGCACAAGTGAAGTGAGGGGAAGGTGAGTGCTCAGCCAGCGTGGCTGCTGTGAAGCCCACTGTGACCATAGGCCCTGGGGCCGTCCCAGCTTGGACCTATGGAGAAATCTGGCTGAAAGGGTCAGGGACTTGCTTGAGGCCATACAGCACAGCTGCGGCACAGCCGCTTCTGGAACCCGGGTAACCCTGCTGGTCCAGTCTCTGCTCTGCACAACGTGGTTTCAACCACAGCACGGAAGGCCGGGCTCTCCTTGAGGTGTGAAGCAGTCCTTGAAAGCACGCTTCCCAGATGATGAGCAGAGGCCCGACTGCCCCTGCCCCTGCCCCCTCGCTGAGTCCGCTCCCCCACAAATCCCCAGGTCCCCGGCGGCGGCGGGGAGTGGAGCACCACGCTGCTGTCCCCGCGCGACGGGGACGGCGCGGCCGAGGGGCCCATCCCGTGTCGGCGCATGCGCAGCGGCAGCTACATCAAGGCCATGGGTGACGAGGACAGTGACGAGTCCGGCGGCAGCCCCAAGCCGTCACCCAAGACCGCAGCGCGGCGCCAGAGCTACCTGCGGGCCACGCAGCAGTCGCTAGGAGAGCAGAGCAATCCCCGCAGGTGAGCTGCAGCCCCGCCCCCTTGTGTCCCGCCCACAGGCCAACTTCCCCTCGGCCCCTGCCCTCCAGGTCAGCCCGCCCGACCTCGAGCTCTCCCTGGAGCCGGCTTGGTCAAGGCTTGGCCCCAGGTGAGCCTTTTGCAGGTACGTCCTGCCCTTGGGAGCCACCCCGCTTCGGCCACCTCGGAAAGCCCCCCAAAAGTGAATTACGCCCCTCAGCCTCAGGTTCAGGTGAACCGCTCCTGTGATGATCCAGACTCCTGGCTGAACCTGTGCACAGGCTGGCTGGTCCCTGAGATCTTACAGCTTAGGTTAGCGCTGCACTCCGAGGAGTTGTCCCCCGAGAGCCTCACCAAGAATTTCCGTGACCCGCACTGAAGCCCTGACCACAGGTCACCCTCTTCCTTTGGTCAATCCCACCAATAAAATCCCGCCAATAATTAGACCTTCCCTCAAAACTCTGCCGCAGGAGCCACATCCCCAGGTAAGTTCCACTCCCGCTGGAGAACTGCCCAGTGGGTCCCTTCTGATGGGCCCACCCCTGCCCTTAGTGATCCCACCCTGTGTACCAGCACTGCCCAGGGAAGCCCAGCACCTCCTGCCCTTACCCCTGTGACCCATCACCTATGGCAAACTCAGGATTGAGGAGGGAAAGAAATTAAGAATTGAGAGAGGGAGCTAGCCTTCACCAGCCCCAACACCCTGCATGGAATTCTGTCACTGGAGCTCCATCCTAGTGCTTTGAGGCTTAGGAAAATTGGCTGAAACAAGCTTATTCCTAGCTTTTCAACTCCTGGGGCATGAATTAAGGCTTCATGGAGGAGGAAGCCTAAAAAGACTGGGACAGAGAAAAGGGAGCAGACCAGGCAGGTGACAGTGACACTGAGGCAGGAAGGGGACAGTGTACTATACTTAGAACAGCCAGGAATCTGCTTGACTGGGACGGAAGGCAGGGAGTGGCCTGCAGGTTGGAATTCATAACACAAGCCAGCCCCAGTTTCCTGCGTTTAAGTGAGAGGCTGAGCTGGATGACTTCCAAGATGTCTTCTAGTTCTAAGAACCTGCACTCTTGCGTATCACAGTGAACATCAAGGTGGGGGAAGTGGGCGGGACCAAAGCACAGGCCTTGAGTGGGGGACGCCAATAATAGTAATAACAGCAGCTGCTGATGATCAGTACTTGCTTTACTGGCCATGGTGCCTGCAACAGGGCACTTTAATCTGCCTTATTAAATCCACTCCACAATCCCACCAGGCAGGCATTGTCACCCTCCTGTCAGATATAAGGACCCTGAGACTTGAGCAAGGGCTGGTGATTTGCCCAAGTCCAGCCAGTGGAGGAAGCTGGATTCTAGTCCAAGCCATCTGTGTCAGTATCCTGAGCTTGTGGATGCTTCATTTCCAGCATAAGGACTGGGAGAGACTCTGGGCTAGGTAGGTGTGAGAAAGATGACGAGCAGGGGCCATAAAGATAAGTGGTGAGTCCTAGGAGACCTGGTAGAAGCCACGTGAACATCACAGTGAAACTGAGGGTTTTGGGGCAGCCTGCGTCAAAGCTTGGGCCTTGACGCATCTCCTCTGTCCCGTGGCTGGAATTGGAAGGAGAAGCGCTGTGGCACTGAGCTGCGCGGAGCTGGCCTCCCGCTTGACAGTCAAATGCGGGTTTGTGCTGCCACCTTCCGGCTGCAGTGTGTGTGACATGTGGGGGTCGCCTCACCACAGCTAAAGGCCTTCAAAAGCTTTCCCCTTGCTCATCCTCTCACCCCTGCCCAGGCTAGCAGTGGCTTCCATTTTTATCTCTTCCACTGGATGACCTTGGCCAGTCCTTTCCCCAGCTGGGTCTCAGTTTCCCTGCTGAACAATGGGGTGGGCTGAGCCGTGTCTGCTCCCCACCCCCATCAGGAGTTTGGACCGCCTGGATTCAGTGGACATGCTGCTGCCTTCCAAGTGTCCAAGCTGGGAAGAGGACTACAACCCCATCAGTGACAGCCTCAACGACTCCAGCTGCATCAGCCAGGTGAGGGTGGCCAGAAGGTCAGTGGGCTTAGGAGAGCCCCACCTAGGAAACAGGTGTCCAGTGGTCCCCAGATGTCTACACTGTGCTTATGTTTAGTCTTTGTCCCTAATGCTCCCTGTGTATGTCTCCACTCCACCGCCTGTTCTGTGGCTGGAGAGCATTGTCGCAGGGTCTGACATTCATGGCCTCGTGAGCTGAAGACCTGAGGAGGAAGCCACTAATGCTGGGGACCCAGGCTGCCAGCAGCGGCTCTGCCTCCTCAGTGGGTTCAAAGCCATCAGCATAGAAAACTGGAGACCTGGCTTCAAGCCTGTTTTGTCACTGACAGCAGGAACCCAAGTAAAGTCACCTCCCCTCCCTGAGCCTCAGTTTTCTACTTTAGCAAAGAAGGGTGGTAATTCCTGCTTCACAGAGAATAAAAAATATAATGATTTTAAAGTGTTCAACAAAGGGTAGTTACCTTTATGGCTGTGTGTCCTCAAGCAAGTTACATCTCTGGTGTGGGCCCCTGAGCCCACCTGCTCCGTGGCAAGTTGGACCACCAGGGCCCAGCCAGCTCGGCCGCTAACCGTGAGGAGCACTCTGTACTGTACCTGCCATTCGCCTGCAGTGCTGTCAACCGTCAGCTCCTTAAACCCTTGCAACCATTCCCAGAGGTGGCCTTATTACCTGTATCCCCATTTCCCAAGTGAGGACAGAGAGGTGAGGGAGGTTATGGGTTAAGGAAAAGGGAAAAGTGAGTAGGGGTCTGGGGTTCTCAGACTGCAGCTCCTGCTGTGTGCATGGTCCCTTAGGGCTGACAAAAGGAGGACAGCCAAGCTTGAAGGCCCCCTCTGTGGTGATGAGAGACCCAGAAGGGGCAGTCAACAGCCAGGTTAGGCAATGGGGCAGCCAGGTAAAGACCCAGCCTTCTCCTGGCCAAGAACAGACCTTAGCCCCACTGTGTGGAGGCCATGACCAGAGCTAGTGGTCTGCTCAGCAGGCCTGGGGGAGGGGGCTGTACCTGCAGCTCAGTGTAGAGTACGTGCTTAGTGTGTGCAAGGTCCAGGTTTAAGCCCCAGTATTGCAAGAAAGAAAGAAAGCTTGGGATCCTGATTCCTCACCATTCTAATATTTCCGGCCTGGCTAGGCCCTTCCCGCCTCCCTCCAGAAACCCAGGAATCTGACCTGAGATGTGGGGAGTGGTGGAGCACCCAGCCCAGGAGACCCTCTGCCCTTGCCCCTTCATCCAGGGCCCCGCAGGTCCCACATGGATAGCTGTCCTGGCCTCCTTACCTGCTCCCTCCACTCCATTGTCAGTGGCCAGGAGCTTGTAAGTCAGATGACAGCACGCTTGGGCCCCAAGCCCTCTGTGACTCCCACCGCACCCTAAGGGAAAGCCGAGTATTTACTTGGACCTGGGAGCCCTGTGAGGCCCAGGCCCCGCCTCCCTCTCAGGCCCTGTCCTTTGTCCTGCTCTAGGCACTCTGGCTTTCTTCCTCCTCCTTGTACACCAAGGCAACTCTTAATCCTGCCCTCCAGGCTCACTCTGTTTGTGATCTCCTCTCCCAGGAGTGTTCCACTCTCAAATCTGCACAGCTGGTTCCTCCTTGTGTCTCAGGCTTGGGTTCAAGTATCACCTCCTGGGAGAGGCTTTCCTGACCATTCTGTCTACAGTAGTTTCCCTGTCCCCACATTGCCCTGGTTAACCTGGTAATATTATGGAACTATATTCATTTGCTTTTCTAGTGGTGTCATTCTGCCACATAGAGTTGGGATCTGCCTCCAGGCAGGTACCTTGCGGGCTCTTACTCCCTGCAGGGCCCCCAGGGAAGATGTCTAGTAGGTGTTTGCTGAATGGACATGTCCCTTCCTGTCTCTCCTGTCCTGCCATGTTCTCTTCGCTCCTTTCCTGTCTGCTCCCTCCATTTTTCTGTGTCTTATCTCCCCTCATTCACATTTTTCTCCAGTTCTCGCCAGTGGGTCTCCAACTCCATGTTTCTCCAGCCCCAGGCTGGCCCTGGCACTGGAATACCTTTGCCCTTTAGCTACATAAAAAGGCTCGAGAAATTGGCCAGCCTGGGAGCCCCAGCGGGTCTCACAACCCCCTTCCTAGCCCCACCTCACTCTTAGCCCAGGGCCATCTGACTGCTCTAAGACCTCACTCCCAGAAAGTTGAATGATTTGAGTTGCATATGTGGCCCCAGCCTGGAGAAAAGAAGGCTCTTGGCACCCACCATTCTTAGTCTGTATATCCAGGTGGGCTTCCTGCCCAGGTCAGAGGCAATAGATAGAACATCCATGATCCCAGGGGCTAGACAAAGACAAGGGCTTGTGAACAGCAGAGTAAAGTCCTCAGGAATGCTCAGCCCCAAGAGTAAGCCTCCCATCCCTGGAGGAAACCAAGTGAGACTTCCTGGCAGTTGGGCCCCAACCCCTTTGGGAAGAAAGTTAGACCAGCCTGCCTCAAGTTGAGCCTGAATCCCCAGCCCTGCCCGCTCCCTGGCCTTCCCATAACCCTCACCCTCTCTTTCCTGCAGATTTTTGGACAGGCCTCCCTGATCCCCCAGTTGTTTGGCCATGAGCAGCAGGTCAGTATGTTTGACATTCTCGTGTACCCCAATCCTCAGTTCCGGTCCTGCACCTGAGTGGTCCTAGCACCCAGCCCAGGCAGGTACAAGAGGCACCACCAGGAAAGCCACCTCCAATGAAGATTACCCACCCCCAGTACTTCACTTCTCTGTGCCTCAGTTTCCTTTTCTGGAAAGGGGAAAGAATGAGCTGGGTTCTATGGGTGGGGCAAGAAGTCACCCCAGGACAGTGGGAGGTATTCCCTGAAAATCTTCTGGCTCCCTCTCTCCCTCCTCTCCTCCCTGAAACCTGGGTCAGGCCTAAGGAACTATTTTTGTTTGGCCAGGTCAGGGGCTGCGGGCTGATTGTATTAGCTGCAAGGCTCCAGCCCCCAGGACCCTGACTTTCGTCCTTCCCAGAGCCCCAGCAGGATGCTCAGGATGTCAGGATATTGAAGTAAATGCAGAGACTATTCAAGCTGGCAGGGGCAATGCCAGTGGTGGCACCCTGTGGCTGCCCAGAGGGCCCCACCACTGCCAACACCCATCCTGCCCGGGAAGGAGCCCCACCTCCATCCAGCACCAAGACCAGAAAATGGGACAGGAAAGGCACTCAACTCCTCACAGCAGGAATGGGCAGGGTACTTGCCCAAGGCCACATGTCCCACAGGGCAAAGCTAGGACCAAACTGTCTCCTCATTCCAGCTATGAACACCTCACGTGTCCCTCTCCCCGATGTCATAGGGACTGTGTATTCCTGTCTTCTCCCCACCTCCCCAGTACTGGAGACTGAGGCCAGGGTCTTCACTCTGAGCTACATCTGCAGCCCCTTTTGCTGTTGTTCTCTTGAGATGGAGTCTCACTAAGTTGTCCAGGCCGGGCTCAAACGTGTGCTTCTTTTGCCTCAGCCTCCTATACTGTGTGCATTTCTCTTGAACACATTATTCCAGGTCTTCAGGGCACCTGCAGTGGGCCTGATGACCATTTCCTCCCCTGACTTCAGTAGGCCTGTGGAAAGGAGGTGGTGTGTTGTACAGAGCCTCCAGGGCAGTGTCCCCTACACAGTAAACCCTGGTGATACACATGCCAGCAGCAGTCACTAGCTGACACTCTCTTTAGGGCTTGGGAGCATCTTAACCAACATTTGTAAATTCTCATCCTTACTTCACATAGCTGCCTACATTCATGGGTGCAGGTGACCAGGCACTTACTCCCCCACATACTGTGTTCTAAGTACATAATATGAGTTATCTCATTTAACCTGAACAGCACCATGAAACTGAGGCTGCAGTTGGCTCATTTCATCTATGGAAAACTGAGGCACGGAATGGTTGACTTGACTGTGTTCACATTACAAGGCCATGATGGACCCAGGATTGGAACCCTGGCAGTCTGTTTCCAGAGCTGTGCTGTTGTGGTAACAACCTCAAAGACAGACTTCTTCCCCCTTGGCAGTCACAGGGGTCTCAGAACACTTCAGTTTGCAGCACTGGAGGATAAACACAAATTGCTTTAATATCTCCTTTAAGTGGATCTTGGGTATGCCACGTGTCCTATAATTTATCAGTTCTGTCCAACAGAACTTTCTGCAATGACAGAAACTGTTCTGTAATTCATGCTTGCCTGAGGCAGCCACTAGCCACTAGTCACATGTGCTTTTGAGCAAGTGAGATTTGACTAGTATGACCACCACACTTTCTTTAATACTAAGTAACTTAAACCTAAGTAGCCACACATGGCTACCACATTGGGCAGCATAGATCTAGACATTTGCAAACCCCCTCTAAGGTAGGTGAGGGTCCATGTAGTCATTTTACCTGGTGCACACACAGATAGGCAGGCAGGAGACTCCATGTCAGGCAGATAGGGAAGACTGACCTGGCGGGCACAGTAATGGCCTAAGGGTAGAGCTGGGTCAGAGCTGGCCTCAGGCCTGGATCCAGCTTTTTCTCCTTGTGGTGTTCAGTCAGGTTGTTCTCTTTATTCGCCTAGCTCAGGCCTCCCCTTAGGGCCTCCTCCTAGTGCCCTTCTTTGGCCAGCTGACCCTTCAGCTTATACTGTGTAGTCCCGTTACCAACAGGGCCTGAGGCATGGGTCACACAGCCCTTCCAGAACCCTCGGAGAGTGTGTGCATTGTGAGGCCCTTGCACGTTCACACTCCCAGCTTCAAATTTGCAGGACCCTAGGCAGTTGTCTCTGGAGGGGCACTCAGAGACCATGGAAATGGGCAGAACTAGATGCAAAGTGGCAAAGAACACATACCTCCATACCACCTCTGGCTGATGTCACAGATCACTCCTCCCTGCTCCTGCCCCCACCCCAGTCTTATCTTCTTTCACCAGGCCACTGCATCATCTCTGGCCTTTGCCTGCATTCCAGACCCCACTCGCACATCCACGCTGATCTTCTATAAGTAAAGGGAGTATTGGTCTACCCTTCCTTATTGGGTGCCCTGACAAGCAAGCCTCTTCCCTCACTGACCCTCAGTTTCATTGCTTGCAAAATGAAGAGATTGGAATATAACATGGTAAATTCCCAGGGCAGACATTCCTAATTGATTATAGACATCTTTCATGCTGAATTCAGATGTGACCTTAAAATCTGTCAATCCACATCAGTATGGAACACAGGATAGAATCTAGCTAATGTCCTACATTATTCCAACTTTCTTCTCCATGTAGAGATGGAAAAATTGAGGCCTGGAGAGGTGAGAAGGGCTGTATATTTCTTAAGTGCTCCACCCTTGGGCACCTGACTCATCCCACTGAGGTGAGGCCTGACATTCTCTCCAGCCCTGCAGCTGAACTGACCACAAAGCAGCCCTTCCCACAGTAAAGTTGGCCCCTGATGCCTACCTTTGCCTGGACAGGTCCGGGAGGCAGACCTGAGCGACCAGTATGAGGCGGCCTGTGAGTCGGCCTGCAGCGAAGCGGAGTCCACAGCAGCGGAGGCACTGGACCTACCGCTGCCCAGCTACTTCCGCTCCCGCAGCCACAGCTACCTGCGTGCAATCCAGGCAGGCTGCTCGCAGGAGGAGGACAGTGTCTCCCTGCAGTCCCTCTCCCCACCACCCAGTACCGGGAGCCTCAGCAACAGTCGCACACTTCCCAGTGAGTATCCTGGTGGGGAAGGGATTTGGCTTTGCCAGGGGACCCCAGAAACTGTCTGGTGGGGTGGCAACCCGGGCAAAGGCTGCTGAAGGAATCCACAGTGGGCTGGCCACCACTGGAAGGAAGCAAAAGCAGGCGACCTTGACACTGAACTTTGCACTGGTTGACAAATTGGGAGTCCAAATGGGGATGAAAGATACACGGGGGAGGGGCGCGTCAGAGGTGCTGGAAAGGGTGGAGCTGGTGAGATCCTTGGTTGCTTACTGCGGCCACCTGCTGGTGGGCGAGGTTTACTGGAGCACACCTACCTGTTGGTTACCTGGTTCGCCAGGCAACCTGAAGGGAAACCTGCAGGAAGGGGCTGGAACCTTCTGAAAAGGACGTTTGCAGGTTTCTGTCATATTCACAACCAGGGATAATTCAGCCTTCCTGATTCTTATTCTGACTCCTCGGAAGATGACCCTTGCCTGATCAGAGGAGGAAGGGGGCCCCCTGTGACTGGGTGAGCCAATCACAAGCAGAAATCAAAGCCAAGGAAAATATGGCACAATTTCTGGTTTAGCAGAGAGCTTTGAAATAGCTAGCTAGTTCTCCCACAGCCTCAGTTTCCCCCATCTATAGATAAATCGGGGGCATACGCCAGACCCCTGAGAGCTCTGGGTGAGCTAAAGACTGTACAGGAAGATCACTTGTCACACCCGATAGGTACAGGGCCCTGCCTACACACGTCATGGTAGGCGTGTGACAAGCCCTAGCTGTTAGTACTGGCTCTCTCATTTGCCTCTGAGCTTCCTGATGATAGTGAAGGGCAATTGAAGCTGGAGTGCTGTTGGAAGACACAGCTGCTTCGAGTGCTCAGTTGTGTTTGATGTCACTAAATGAACCCAAATCCCATAGATATTCTACACCCAGGTAACCAACTTATTGATTACATGAACTGGTCTTTGCGAGAGACAGAGTAAGGAACAATTGTCCCACCAGTGTCTTTCAAAACCTCTCTGGTCTGCCTGCTCTGCCCCTGGGTGATGCAGGGCAGGTCCCTGAGGCTTTTCCAGTCACTTTGAGAACTGAAGGAACAGCCTCATTTACCAGTAAGAGTCCAGTCTGGTCTGGTCTAATGTCTCTATCTCAGTATGCCCACCTCGAATGCCATGCACCCACAGTGAGGGCCTGCTCTGGGCTGGGCGCTCCAGTCGGAAGCTGGGTGTGGTAGTCAGCATCTCTCTGTGCTTTGCTCACCAGTGGCTGCTCTGGTTCCAAGAGGGAAGAGAAGGCAGCTAGAGCAGATGCTTTCTGGTACTGGGACTCTGAATGACTGATGCCTCCTGCTGGCTGGCTGACCCTGAAGGGCCTTCCTGATGACTTCTTTCCTGGCAGGGACTATGCCCTTTTACCCCTTATGCTAGTGACTGAACTCAAGGCCTTTGCACTGAACTACCTCTCCAGCCCTTTTTTTTATCTTTGGAGACAACGATCTCACTAAGTTGCTAAGTTGCCCAGGCTAGGCTCAAGCTTGGGAACCTCCTGACTCAGCCTTCCGAAGTGCTAGGATTACTATTGTGTGCCATCATGCCCAGATCCATTGCTTCTTATTGCCTCTCCACTTCTCTATGTGATGGTCCCCCACTTCCTTGTCAGCCTTTTTGCTAGGGGACCTGGCCCTCAAGGCAGGCATCTTGGACAGAATCCTCTGAAGAAAATTCCAGTCCTCCTTCTTCCCATGGTGACCACTTAACCCAGTGGTGGCGAAACTATGGCATACATGCCACAGCTGGCTGGCTATTTGCACTGAAAGCTCTAAAGGGTTCGCCATCATTGACTTAACCCATTTGAAGTTGAAGGCCTTTGCCTTGTGGAACTTTGGAAGTAGGGACTAGGGTGCCACAGCCTTCCTTCCAGATCTGCCAGTCTCTGCACTTCAGCAGTCTCTAAGGCAGAGTTGAAGGCATGGTTCCATGACCTCCAAATCTAGGGGGATCCTGCCAGGCTCTCCAGATACTTTGCTGCAGTTCCGTGGGAATCCTGGGTAAAATATTCAATTCCCCACACTTCTCTGACCCCTGAGAAGTTCCCTAAGTGTGAGGTGGGCCCACAGGGACATACAACATCCCCAGAAAATCTCTGCAAATAAACCCTCACTTATCAGTTTCCTTCAACCCCAATTATTCATGAATGGACTGAAGACACATGATGGGCTGGCTGTATATCGCAGAACTGTTTAGAAGGTCCCTTTACTGCTTTGCTCTTGCCTCAGTAATGCAGAACAACCACAAAGTCAGTACAGAATAACCATTAACATTTATTCCTTGCTCCCAAGTTGGTCATCTACGACAGCTCTACTTCACATTTTCTCATCCTCATCCTGGAACAGAAGGGTCTTCCTGAGATCAGGGGCCCAACCCAGGCATGTTCACCTCATGGTGATGGCAGAAGGAAAGAGAACAAGCCTAACCAATGACGTAAGCCCACTCACCACATTCATGGCTCTGGCTTGTGTAACATCTGCTCACATCCTATTGGCTGAGTCAAGTCATATAGCTGGGCTCAAAATCAAACGGAGAAGTTCCCACTCACCTTTGTGTAAGAAACTGTTTATATGGCAAAGGATATGGCTACAGAAAGGGGTGAAGGATCAGGACAAATAATTCAATCTGTTATCGTCCACTCTCTTGGCCATATTTATCCATGTCCCTCCCACATAGAAAACACTTAGACCAAAGGGCCTCCCAAATCTCATCCAATAATGGTGTCAAAATATCATGATCTAAACTGGGTATGATTGTGTGTGCCTGTAATCCCAGCACTTGGGAGGCTGAGGCAGGAGGATTGCTGCAAGTTGGAGACCAGCCTGGGCTACATAGTGAGTTTAAAGCTAGCCTGAACTACACAGTAAGACCCTGTCTCAAAAAAAAAAAAAAAAAATGACCTATGTCAGGTCTGGATGTGGCTCCTCTTAAACACTTAAGATCACTTAAAGAGTGATCTAAAAACACTCTGTTGTCTACCCTGTAGCTCAACCCTCCTATATACACAGCATACTTTTTGATAAAATAAGGACAAGATAATTACAATTCACACTCCTGCTCACAAAAAGCAAGTCCATGGCAAGTCTGAAATTGTTCTGTACAAAAAATCTGGAACACAGAATATTTCTGGAATGTCTCCTACATTGTAGAATATGATCTTTGGGTAGCTGAACATCTTCCTAAACCTGCTTCCTCCCTGAAGAAAGGAAGATAGATGTCTTTTGACATCTTGAATTGTCTCAGTTTCTGTTGCCTAAGCTAGTAAGTGTTCCTCTGTGGCTATCTCAAACACTTAAGAGTTTTCTTTGTATTTGATTCCATGTAACCCATGTTCCAAAGCCACATATACAACTGTTTTTGAGTCATGCATCTCTTGACTTAATTATGCCTACTGTGGATACATTAGTCTTCCGTGACCCTATGACTTTAAGCTTTCTAGGTTTTTTTGTGGGCTTTGTTTTTTTGTTTGTTCATTTGTTTTTTGGTACTAGGGATCAGACCTAGGGATGCTACATACCCCCAGCCCTACCTATCTATTAATTACTTATTTATTTTTATTTTTGTGATATTATGGTTTGAGACAGGGTCTTGCTAAATTATTAAATTGCTCAACTGGGCTCAAACTTGTAATTCTCCTGCCTCAGCTTCCAAGAGTACTGGAATTAAAGGCATATGCCACCATACCACAGCTGGCTGGTTTTTTGTTTTTGTTTTTTGAAACAAGGTCTCACTAAATTGCCTGGGCTGGCTTCATATTTAGAACCCTTCTCCCTCAGTCTTCTGAGTAGCTTGGATTACAGGCATGTACCTTTACACCTGGCTCTGTAAACTCTTTAGACCAGCTAAGAGTGTCTAGTACTAGGTGGTACCTTTAGAATGTTAAAAAGGAGGTCTCTTTTTTTTGAGACCGGGTTTCACTATGTAGATCAGGCTGGCCTTGAACTCACCTTTGTAGCCTAGGCTGGCCTCAGACTCACAGCAATCCTCCTGCCTCAGCCTCCTCAGTATATGTATCAGCAGCCTGGCAATAAGAGGTCTTTTAACCACACTCTTGATTTGATCTGGGCCTGATACCAGATACCACAGTATCATAACTATGACCTTGATTTGATCTTTGTCCCCAGGCTATAAGTTTATATATTTATTTTTCAACTCAGCAAGTTCTGAGCTGTCTCTATTTCCTCTACATACTCCCTATAGATTGGCTATTTCTTTTGTGAGTTCTTCTCTCTCTTGTAAGTCCTTATCAAATGCAGACAAAATGATCCAGTGCCTGGGAACTGTCTTGTCTATATCTACTCTCTCCAGCCTACAGGAGATAGCAGTTTTATCAAAAGTTTTGAACCACACACAATCCTGGTTATTTTCACTGCTGTTAGTATGCAGCTGAATGCAGGACTTTACCAAGCTACATCTGCAGCATAGCCCTTTTTTATTTTTTGTTTTGAGACGGGGTCTTGCTAAATCACCCTGGGAGTAGCCTAAAACTTGTGATCCCCTTGTCTTAGCCTTCCAAGCAGCCAGGATTACAGGCCTGCACCACCACTCCTGGCTTCTGGGCATCTTTTTTTCAAGCGTCGTTTAACAGTTTATTTATTGCTTACTGACTATTTGGTCCTAGAGCCAATGCTACATATTTTTAGTTTTTATTGCTATCACACTCCATTTTTGGTATCAATTTTTACCCATCAAATAGCATAACAGTAGTGCTTTGAACAAATAAGCATGTGATCTCAGTGGCACACAATAAGAAGCATTTGGTCTTATTCATGATTTCGCAGGCCAGCTCCTTCTGCTCCACATGCCCTATATCAGTGGTGGCAAACCTATGTCATGCATACCACAGCCAGTTTTTTGTTATCATTGAAAGCTCTAAAAAGTTCACCATCACTGCCCTACATCCTGGGATCAAAGGGTGGTCAGGAATGAGTGGCCTAGCCGGCGCATGTTCTTCCCCTGGTGGCAGCAGACACATCAGAGGCAACCTCATTTTGCAAGCACATTTCAGGTCTCTCTTTATGGCACATCTGCTAACATCTAGCTAGTCAAAGCAAGTCATGTGAGTCCAGAGCCAAACTCCAGTGAAATACATTCCACCTTTGAAGGGAAAAGCGGTGCTTATATAGTAAAGACATGAATACAAAGAGGAGCTTAGAATTGAGGTCAGTCATTCAATCAATCCCAGCAGCCCCAGCATATCCCATATGGATAATCCAGCATTTGGCATTAAATGTAGAAATGTGAGGCTCTAGTTAGTCTCAGTTTGGAGTCCTTAGCCCAAACCAAGATAGTCAAGAAAGTGCCATGTACCAATATCTCATACCTGCCCAGACATGTGTGCTTATCAGCATATATAAAATCTTGTACTGCTGGGCCTATGTATGATATGAAAACAGATGTAGAAACACATGCATACTGATATTCCCATATGTATGCACATACACCTAACATCAGTGTACACCTGCACACATTTACATGTGTGTCTCCTTAAAGGCTTGTGTCCTTTGCATGCCTCTAATGGATTGGGGCCACCAAAAAAACTCATCCTCCCCAATGTCTCTGGTCAGCCCTCTCTGCAGGCCTCCACAGTGACTACTTCATACCTGCTTGCTTTCCTCTGCCCCCTGCCAGCCTCATACTCAGCAAGTAAACTCAACTACCTCACACGGAAACTACCAGATTTTCAAGTCTGTGACCAGAGCTGTAGCTGGTCCATGAGGTAGTTTGGTGCTGACTTAAAGAGTGCTCCTCGGGGCTGGGGATTTAGCTCAGCAGCAAAAGCGCCTGCCTGGCAAGTGCAAGGTCGTGAGTTCGGTTCCCGGTACCGGAGAAAAACCAAAAAAAAGGGTGCTCCTCGTTAAGACACTTTACTGCCTTCATTGATGAAAAGTTATCATGATGTCCAGTTTCTGTTAGAATAAGGTCTTTACTTCCATCTGCCAAAAATTGGTCATAATAACTATAATTCAATTATGCCTATATTGTGAATGGCACACACACCCATCTTTTATGTGGCACCTTTAATCAATTAAAACTTGTACAACCATACATGACAATCCTGCCCATAACCACCTCTTCCTCCACTTAGAGGGATATACATAGGTACACCCTCTCAGCCACCGTCTCCCTGCAGGGGTCATCCCTGCTCAGGAGGCTCCCTTCCTCGTATCTGTCTCCAGGGAGTCACACCCCCAGGGCAACTCTGAGCCTCCACGTTTCAGAGGGATGTAAATGTCTTTGTGCTGCTCACATGGACACATATGCATGCAGGCAGATGGGGAGATGTGGGTGAGGGGCAGACGCTGAGGCAATGAGAGCCAGGCAGGGACTGCCCCTCTCAGCTGACTGTGGCAGGACATGGAGCTGCCCACCCACTCAGAGCTGGCAGCTTCCCAGCTGCCAGTGCTGCTACTGCCAGCCCCTCCCTCCTCCTTTCTGACCCAGATTCCACATTCCAGAAATAGCTCCAGCAGGTGACTGGCAGGCCGGTCAGCTCCAGCTGGAACGTGGTGGGGGCCAGCTCAGCTGCAGCTGCCTATGTATGCCCACCCCTGCTGAAGGACCACCTGGGAAGGGCACGGGAGCTGTGACCCCCACCGCTGATCCTGCCTCTCCACTCTCTGAGAAAGAGGAAGAACAGAGGAAAGCCTCCTTCTTGCTCTCTTACTTTTCTTACTCTGCCACCCTCCCCTCCCTTCCCTCTCTCCCCCACCATCTTTGCCTTCTGTCTCTTTCCCTCAGTCCTGTTTGTCTCCTGCATCTTTTCTCTTCCTTCCCCCTCAGTTTCTGGCCCTCCCATCCTCCTTTCTGTATCTCTCCCACACCTTCTTAATCACTTGGGAAGCTCTTGCTATCACCCAGGAACCCCAGCAAGCCAGTGGCGGGCTGCTGGGTCACACCCTTGCTCCTATCAGCTGCCTTCTCTGTGCCTGCACATGTGTACATATGTGTGCCCACGCACGCGCGCGCATGCACACACACACACACACACACACACACACACACACACACACACTCCCTGACTATACTGGGTGTCAAGGCTGAGCTGGGATAGGTTCTGGGCCCAGGAGGTACCTTACTCCCTGCTCAGGGGCCCCAAGTTCTAGTTCCAGTTCTGCTGTATCACTGTAAGTACATGCCCCTCCTGGGGCCTCACATTTTCTGTGCTATCAGGCTTGGGTTTGGGGACCCCCAGATGCCTCCCATCTGTGACCATCCAAGTCACAGGCTGCTCTACCCTCCCTTCTTTGTCCCTTCTCTCATCCCCCAGAATAGTTTCTTCCCTAATTCATTTTCCATCCATATACACAGGAAGGGAAGCTGACAAAAACCTCTCCAATCAACGTTGTTCCCTAAACCTATCCCCCAAACCTCGCCCACTCCAATCTCTGGTTCTTACACTGCAGTCTCCCATCTGCTCATCCCATCTGATCTCAAGTGTCAGGGCTAAGAGGAATCTCAAAGACCATCATGTCCAGAGATTGTAAATAGACTTCAACTCATGTGTTGTTTCTGATCCCTGGGGCTCAGGACTGAGGTTTAGTTAAGCAGATAGTATGCCACCATTTATTAGTGATATCTGCTGTGGCCAAGAGAGATACACAGTATCTGTCTTCCTGATTTAACCCAGTTAACCACCCACACACACACATACATTTGCAGATATCTCACAGAGCAATTGTAGCCTAGAGAAAGTGTCAGTCGAGGTCACCTAGCAAATAAGTCAAAGTTTCCAGCCTGACTTCAAAGCCTTGAGTGTACCATTGTTGTGGGGGAGGGATGCATGCAAGATTGTGGTAAAGAGGTGTAGTATAAGCTGGGTGCGATAGTGCACATCAGTAATCACGGCACTCTGGGAGGCTGACACAGGAGGATTACAAGTTCAAGCTCAGCCTGGCAATTTAGTGTCTTAGAGAGACCCTGTTTTAAAATAGAAAAACAAAAATGGAATGGGGATGAGGTTCAATGCGAAGACCCTGGTTTCAATCCTCAGTACTGAGGAAAAAAAAGTGTGGTACAGTCACAGTTGTTCCAGGGAGAATCATCTGGCAGCATGGATTAGAGGCTGGTATCATGATCCAGGCAAGAGACAGTGAAGCCTAGACAGAAGCCACAGGGCTAGAGGGTGATAGGTAGATTCGGGAGGCCTTCCTAGAATGAGAGATGAGGAGCCAAAATTCCTGGCTGCTAAAATAGGCATCTCTCCACAAAGGGCACTGAACAGAAGGCAGACTTCCCTGGGCTACACCAAGCCCTGGGACCAGGACATTCCTGGCTGAGTGCCTGCTGTGTGTTGGGTACGTGGATCATCGTGCTGCTAAGCAGACAGTTGGGGGAAATAGTGACTAGAACTGGAGGGCAGGCTATTGGACAAGACCAAATGGGAACTGCTTATACCCTCAACAGGTAGAGAAGTCACTCCAAAGGAGCAGAGGCTGAGAAGCTTAAAAAGCGCTTAGGAGTCCTATAATGGCTAAGGACATAAACCTTATAGTCAGGTGGCCCTTTTATCCATAGATGTTTTGGGGTTTGTTGTTTGTTTTGCAGCACTGAGGACTGAATCTAGGACCTTTGCATTGAACTACATTCCCAGCCCTTTTTAAAATTTTTTAAATTTTGAGACAAGATCTCACTAAGTTGCCTAGACTGAGCTTGAACATTCAATCTTCCTGCCTCAAACTCCCAGAGGGCTGTGATTACTGGCATGCACCACCATGCTCAGCTCCATGAATGTTTTTTGATCACCTTTTATGGGCCAGGCAATGCCACAGCACCAAGAACATATCAGTGAACAAAACAGGAACTGTTGCTTTCATGCCCATATATTCTATTGCAGAGAGTGGACAGACCAAACAATAAAGATAAGTAAGTGCATGTATGGCTCACTGGAAAGTATCAAGACACGGAGAGTGCTGGCAGAATGAGGGGAGGGGTGTTGAGGCACAGACAGGGTAGCAAGGTCACAGCTCACTGAGAAAGAGATCTGAGGCAAAGACTTAAAGGAAGTGGGGAACTTAGTGGTGTTGGGGATGTGCTCCAAGCAAGGGGGAGAGTAGTACGAACGACCTGAGCGCAGGGTGACTGGAGAGAGAGCAAGGGGTGAGAGATGAGGCCAGAGGAGGGGGTGTTAGGCTGGCCACAGGCCTTGAAAAAGACATTGGCTTCTGCTCTGAGTGACATGGAAAATCATTTTCCACATTTTAAGCACTCAGGTTGCTGTGAGGGGCCCTAACTGAAAGGCAAAAAGTGGGTAATGAAGTAATGCTGGGGTGTTAGGGGTGGCTTACATAGGGCGGCAGGGAGGTCGGTCGTGGCAACAAGCCCAGTCCTGAGTGCGTTCTGACAGCAGTCAAGGAAATTCCTGGACTGGGCAGTGTGAGGGAAGAACAGCCAAAGGGGTGATGAGGAGGGCGTATTCCAAAGCCAGGAGCAGTGGAGAGGGTCCTCACACTCCTTCCTGCCACTTCTAGCTGCCTGACATGGTGACTCAGCGGCCCCCACACACTCCCAGGAGGGAAACCTCCAGCCCAGGATGGATGCTGCAGGGATGCCTGAGCCCTGCCTATCCCCCACCTCGGGCTGGGGTCTGACCAACTCGGCTTTGCAGGGATTCCAGCCAGACTGGGAGCTCTAGGAGGAAGGACCCAGTATGCAGCAGGTGCTTCATAATATCTTCTAGGAACCTAAAACATCACTATCAGAAGAGACCCCTGAAATCTCCCATACCAGAGATCTCAAACTTGGTAAAGTACAAACCCTGTGCCTCCATGAGTTTTGCTTCTCCATCGAATGAGCTGGATTCAGGGGTTCAATCGAGGGCCACACTGTGAAATCCAGCCTTGAGCCAGTTTCACTTCAGGGAACACAAAGGACTGTGAGTCTCAGAGAGGGACTTGCCCAAGGTCATACAGGGAGAGTATTATTGAATTGGGAGAGTAGAGGTAAGATTGAGAGCTCATCCTGGGCTGCCTTGGGTTATCAGGGCCCATGATGAATTGAGCGAGTCTTTTCCTGAACCAATTTAAAGACAAAGTGAAGGCGGGGATATAACTCAGTGGCACAAGCGCCTGCCTGTCAGGCTCAAGGTCCTGAGTATGATTCCCGGTACCAAAAAAAAAAAAGACAAAGTGACGAGTACAGTGTTGGCACAGTGACTGGGAGTAGGGTGAGGTAAACTACTTTGAAAGTGTACATCAAAAGCCAGCATCAAAAGGGCTCAGTGGCTGGCGTAGGGGTGCACACCTGTAATTCCAGCTACTCAGTGAGAGGCTGAGTAGGATCAGAAGTTCGAGCCCAGCCTGGGCAATTTACCACGTCCTTGTCTCAAAATCAAAAAATTGTAAAGGGTTAGCGATGTAGCTCCGCGCTCCCTGGATTCTATGGCGGGGGGCACTCAATAGCTCGAAGCAGCTTCTGTTGTCATTATACCTTCATAGAGCAAAAATCACAACAATGCTATAGGAAACTGTTCTCTTCAGTCCTCACAATAAACCCGGTAGGCGTGGAAGAGTCACGTCCCCACTCTGCTTTCGGGAAAACAGATGCACAGTCTGGGAAGGGACTTACCCAGGTCGCCAGGAGAGCGAGGACCGAGCTGGGTCCGCGGTGGGAGAAACTACTGGAGGCGCTTACCCCGCCCGCAGGGACGCGCCCGGGCCGGGGCTGCACGGAGGTAACTCCCGGGGAGCAACCGCCGGAGAGACCACGGTGCAGGTGTACTTTTGGTTTTTACCGGGCATAGGAGGGTTCAGGAAGGTGGAAAGCTCATCCCGTCCAAGGTCACACAGGCGCGGGACTGAATTCATCTCTACGGGTGAGGTTAAGCATGCAGCAGAGGAGGCAACTAGCAACTCCTAGGAGGCAGAGTCAATAGGATGTGAGAATTAGTCTAAAGGACATGAAAACCACTTCAGGGTGCTTCCTCTCAGCCTCAGTTCCTGGTTACGGCTAAGTGTCACCGAGGTGAACTAAAGCCAACTCTCACTCCTCCCGCACGGAGCATGCGTTGTGTTCCAGCTGGAACCGGTTTGGCTGGGCGGCTCGAGGGGCGGGGCCCTCAGCTCGGGCATGCGCGCGTCGACGTGGGCGCGCGATCCCTTTCAGGGCTGGTTGGCCTTGGTGGGGGCTGCACAGAGCCGCGCGCGCGCCTGCGCATCCGACCAGCCCCGCGCGCGCTGGGCCACGTGCCGA